>NW_015649998.1:899804-911307 GCF_001515625.1 Sinocyclocheilus rhinocerous
TATCTCTTTGGGTTTGAGACTTTAGTCTTTGCAACTTTAGAGATCTTATCTATGCACCAAGAGCTTGTAACACTCCAAAGAGAAAGGAAAATTTGAAATCGCATCATATGACAACTTTAAAGAAAAAATCTTACATATTGTGCCTTTAAGGCACCTTTGAATATCTCACCTTTGTTTTTTCCCCCCTCTTCCTAACAGAGTGAGCTATAGCCTACAGACAACAAGCATTATGGACATTTTAAGAGACTGCCTTTTCTTCTTAATTCAAACTGAGATAATGCATAATTAACATACATTTTGAATATATATATATATATATATACAGTATATAAATTACAAAATTGTTTTTATTTGCTTATTAACAAACAAACAAACAAACAAATGACAATACTTTACTGACAATAGAGTGTATTTTGTTAGACTGATTAAAAATAAAAAAAAGTTCCAGTCGTTGAATTTGATTGACTATCAGTCTGTGCATTAGTGGTGGGATTTTTAAAACGAGGTGAGGACAAGTGACAAATCTTTAATATTAAATCTTCAATGACTTGTTCAACCGATTCATTCAGGAACAAAAGGCAACAACAAAAGCAACTTGTGTCGAGCTCTAGACGCGCGACTGATGAATGTGAGCTGGCTTCCTTTAGAAGAGGAAAAATTCCAAATGAAAATGTAAGTTACTTAACACTATCGTCTTGTTTAGCGAGCTGTTGTTTAAAGCAATTATCCACTTTATTTTTCAACGTTAAAGTAAGCCGTTTTCTGTGAATGTGCAATAATTCCTGTTCAATTCATTAGCCGCTGTAGGGAAATAGCGAGATGAAAGTGCAGTAAACCGTGAACCTGTTTGTACTACAAACCATGTGTTCATAATGAAGATAATATATTAAAATAATATGGTAAGACACACCACTTTGCAATATCAAGCAGCAAAACCAGCTGTTTTGTACAGCTAAAATGAGCTGGAAGCAGATGAGACCGAAAGCCTGGCACACACATATAAAATTTACAAATTTACAATAAGTAATTACAAAAATACTTATTTTTCGCTGTCACAGGAAAAATAAGGTGAGTAATGCTTTCATAGTTAGTCTAAATATCACTATTCACTACATCTGTGACTGTGATTACCTACGAATCTTTCTAGTGTGTTATACTGCTTACATTGTAGTTATTTAAGTTACATATCATTACATGGGAGTGAAATCAAAATCAAATTTTGAATTTAATTTAATTCACAAGGAAAGGGATAGTTCACCCCCATATGAAAATTCTGTCATCATTTACTCCCACCTTTGGTTGCTCCAAACCTGTATGACTTCCATTTGTGGAGCACAAAAGAAGATATTATGAACCACACAGTTTTGGTTACCACAGACTTCCACTGTATATGGACAACAATTCCACTGTATCTGGACTTTAAATGGTGACGGATTTTTCAGCTATCCCTTTAATCTGTCCGTCAGCACATTTGCAAAATATAAACATATTAACGCAGGGCCATTTTATGCTACTTGTATTTGAGGGCAATTTTCACCAGCAGTTATCTATAACATGAAGTATAATATAGTTTAGAAGAAAATTAAAAACACAGTTAAACTCATAAAGCATAGAAAGAATTCATTAGTCAAAGAAAAAAGATATCTCTGGCTGTCAGTGGCTTACCTTGCAACAGCTGTGGTGTCCATTCTTTACTCTATTCTCTAGTTCTGTTTCCTCCTTGATTTGTATAGCTATCTCTACTTTGTTCCCTTTTTAGTACTATTTGTTTCTGTGTACATATGTCTCTTTTCTGTTTTGTCAAATATACCCTCTAGCCACGCCTCCACAGTCTCCTTTAGCCTCATAACTGGTACTGATGTTTTACCACAACACGTTATGTGTGCGTGTGCTTGAGACGTCTGTGATCAAATGTGAGGTCACTGTGAGCCAATTCTGTTGCACAATCCTGGAAGAAACTTACACAGTAACGGTATTTTGCCAATAGATATGGAGAAAGAAAGAAAAGAAAAGTTTGCCAACGTCTTGCTGTTCTTTTACTATGCTGATTCATTTAGGTTAATATTTAGATTTTTGTCACTTGTGGAAAGCATCTTGACTAATCAAATTAGAGAACTGGAACTATTGTATAAATCTAAATTTATATCATGCTTTAAATCACTGATTGTTCTGTATGTACGTCTTTTTTTATATAACAAGTCATAAAGGTTGAAACTGTTTAAACAATTTTAACAACCACCACCTTCGCTGAAACATAATTGTCAGTTTGGTTTTTAAATGAAGGTTTATCAGCACAATATCCTTAGACAAAGAACAAAGTGTTTACACAGTAGACACCAAAAAAATACAAGCAGTTTGGCTGATAAATAGTAGGCCTACATTCTGAATCACAGCAATATTGCCAGTTTATTCGTGTATAAATTTCTTATATATACATGAATTAAGCAGATCAGTGGCAGGAAATCCTGATATTCTGAACTTTCAAGTGAAGCTGTACAGATATTAAATCTCTAAATCATGATGGCACAGCTGTATTTGCTCATGATAAGCTCCAGATAAGCATGATTTACAACTAAATCAGCCTAACTGATCTAAGCTAGATAGATAGGCAGACATTTACATTTGAGCATTTAGCAGACGCTTTTATTCAAAGTGACATAAAACAGAGAAGCAAAAGTAATTCATCAAAGTATGTTCTAAGAATGTTTTGCTAACATTCCTATTAAGTTATGAAAACATTATTTCTAAATGTTCTCTGACGTCCAGTTTTTGAAATGTTTTTTTAAAAAGTACAGAATAGTACAGCTAAAAATGGACTCAGCTTGTAATTCTGCTAATTCCAGCATGACATGAACACATTTGTGACTGGTGTTTTGTGAGTTACACCAGAGGCGGTTTTGTGCAAAAAAAGACTTTTTATGCTTGAGAAGCATGTTATTGGGCTGACATGGCAAATTTTATCAGTTCACAAAGTCATCTTACAAGGACCTACTATTATTTATTGCCTATTACTTTGGACAGAAATCTAAATCTGCAATATTTTAAAGGAAATTTATTATGTAAATCATTCATGGAGACTAGACATGCTGTGCTATTTGGGATGCCAGTTATTATTTGTGTTATCATTGAGTCCAGATTTACTTGCCTCTAATAATCAATAACAAAATAAACTCAACCATTGCCTGCTCAACCGGACTATCCTGCCCCCAAGACAGTCGTGTGAAAATGGATTTTAAAGAGGAAATAGAATAGACTATTAAAACAAATCATAAATGTATTGGCTTTTGAGCATTAATATTAAAATAATATAGCAACATTTTAGTTATGGCCTTCTGTTTCACAAAGTCACATTTTGATTTGCACGTTTGTCACATTAACCTACGGGCTACACTGAAAAAATAATAGAAAATGTACTGGTATTTTCAGCCAGGAGTCCCAGAACATTATCCTTTAATTTTAAGGACATTTACATTAGCGCAAAAAGGTAAGACACCTGTTAAAATAAATCAATATGGAACATTCCTTCATATCAATACTGTAAAAGTATGATTTTTTTTAGAGTAGCCTATATATAATTGGTCATATTAGTGATTATTTCACTCTATGTTGTTATTGTTTGTCACTAAATAAGTGTGTTATTATATCATGGTAACTTGTCTGGATTCATGGTAAACCTGCTGAAATTGTGTCTCATGAAACGTGTTTATATCATGAATATTGAGTCAAATGTGCAAATATGTTGGTCTAGGTAAGTTTTTGTTTTATGTAAGATTATTACTCAATGCTCTGTAAGGTGCATTGAGTAAAGACAGGATTGTTTATGCCCGACAAATGCGTAAATGGATCACTTCGACATAGGAAGTGGATACTAGGATATATTATAATACTTTGCGTTGCGCCATCACCCCCTTTCATTATTTCAGATGCCCCTCTTCAGTGCTGCACTGGCGCGACTCTGACTAGACTTTATGCTAACAGACGTTATGCTGAAGTCTGCTGCATTACTCTCAGTGTCAGTGTGTGGTTTGTGTACTCATTACACGTTTCACGTGTGCTCACATCGCCCCCTGTTGGAGAGATTTATTACAGCAAAAGCCATTAAAAAACACTGTTTTTGATTTAATGATTCTGATAAAAGTCATGGCATATCATTACACTTACATTACATAATACAACAGGGTGTCCGCGGGTCCTTAAAAAGGCTTAAAATGTCTTAAATTCATATTCTATGGGTCTTAAATATTTTTGGTCACATCATCAGCTCCAGTGGTGCAGATGGATGCATGTGTGTTATCGGCTTTTTGACACAATCGACCCGGGTTCGATCCCGCCTTTTGCCGAAATTTTTTTTCCTCCCTTTTCAAATCTCGTATTAGCAATGGATTCTATTTACACTAAGTGAAAATAGCAGTATTTTTAGCAAAATGCAATTTAAACTAAGGGCAAATACTAATTTACACTATGCCGATACTTTCTTTTCAACTTTTTGATTATTTCGTTAATTTTTATTGAAAATAAATGCCTTTACGATGTGATACGAGATTTGAAAAGGGAGAACAAAAGTTAGGCAAAAGGCGGATCGAACGCGCCAAAAAGCCAACGACACGCGCTTATCCATCTGCGCCACTGGAGCTCATGTTTTACAGCCACTTTTAACTACGTGTAAATAGACACTCCGTATTTTTTATTCCATAATAAGGGCAATTCATACAATACATTTAAACTGAGCTACTTTAATACCATCTCCGAACTTTCTACCACGACTCTGCTGGTCTTCGGCTGGTTCTTCCCTGTATACGTTGATTACAGATGTCTCGTCCAGTCAGCGGTGAGTAATCCCAAACCAATGGCGCTGTCTCAAACTATACCTACCTTTTCCGGTTTGTCTGATTTGTCGTTGTATTTTCTGACTTGTTAATTTGTTTTCAAATTTGTCATTGTGTTTTCTGACTTATGATGTTTTCTGAATTGTTATTTTGTTTTTTAAACTTGCATTTGCGTTTGTAATTTGTTATTTTGTTTTCAGAATAGTGATTTGCTTTGCACTTCTCTGTCACCGTACTAAACCACCTATCATTACATTGACCAACCTTCTGAAGGAACTGAAACAGATAACGTCTTGCACCGATTCTGATGTTTTAAAAGTAAACGTGCAAAGAATTAGTTAAACCAAAAATGAAAAATCTGATATAATTTACTCAACCCTCATGTCATGTATGTTATAAAATGTGTATTTCCATTACAGGTTTAGGTCTTAAATTTCATATGAGGTGGTATTAAAAAGGTCTTAAAAAGTCTTCAGTTTAACTTGTTCATGTCTGTAGAAACCCTGATACAAGCACTACATATAGTCAAAAATTGTGTAAAATAAAAATAAAGTTAAACTTAAAGAAATCACCACTTATTCGTCATCAGAAATGACAAACCACTTCCGCAAGCATTTAATCACCCCACACTCTTAAGCCTATGCACACACACACACACACACACACACACACAATCTCTGTACTACTTCTGTTCTCTAGCTGGTTTCCTAATCTAGTTGTCTAATAAATCTGACATTGTGTACTACAACGATTGTTGCTTTGTTCCTCATGTATAAGTCGCTTTGGGTAAAAGCATCTGCTTAATGTGTAAATGTAAATGTATGGTGGTCACAAAGAAAGAAATCAGTTTAAAATTTCAAGTAATTATGTTATATATAACATTTTTTAAAGAAATGTGCAAATGCTAAGTGAAAACAAAAGAACAACAAAAGGGCCTACATTTAATCTGGTTGGTAACATGCTGATTTAAAAAAAGAAAAACAAAAGGATTCTACTAATGGACTGAGCTAAGTGCTTTGTTAACAAAAGTTGAACATAATATTTACACCCCTGAGTGAAGTCAGTGCAGCAGTTCTTTGACTGTGTTTGCATTGGTGCTCGTTTCTGACTGTGCAACGCATATGAAGTAAAATCTCCGAACAAGCAGGTAAAGATCATCTGATTTATGTGCAAGTGATGTGATTAAGCCTGTTTTCATATAATCCATGGAATATGACATACCTCACACTGCAGAGACACAAAAACAAAAATATAAGTTGTGAGATTAAGCAAGAGAGAGTTACTTTTTACTTTACTTTTTATATATGCGAAGTGTGTGTTAGATGCATTTTATGGTGTGCAGTAATAAAAATATGACTTTATTTTTGGTTATGTAAAATGTATGCAGATTTGTATATCTGTATTATGTATCAAAATATCAGAGCAAGTGGCATTTATTTAAAAAAAGTAAACACTTTTCAAGACATTTAATAAAAAGAACTGGTAACACTTTACAACAAGGTTGTATTAGTTAACGTACAACTGTCCATTGTTTGTTCATGTTATCTCAGATCCATTCAATTATATTAACAGATGCAACTAATGTTCACAAATGGAATCTTATTGTAAAGTGTTACCAAAGAACTTAAATAAAAACATTGTCTTTATACACCCATTAACAACCACCTTCAATTAAAGGTGTGAATTAAGTTTTCTAAAAGTGCATTTGTGTTTTTTTGTTTTTTTACTGAAATGAATGTGTTTGAACTTACTGGCACAACGCTGTCTGTAATCTCTGCAGCAGTTTATACTGCAGTTAGTATTGCAGTTGCAGCGAAAGCGACTGTTGTACTTCTCATTGCATCTCCCCCTACAGACAGTTGAGGCTGCACATACAAATCATTTTGCGTTAGTCAAACAAGTATGCTCTCTTACGTGGGTATACGCTGTGTAGGTGTTTGAGAGAGATTTTTACTTAGGCTGGCAGAGGAGCATGAGGTCGGGGGGTTGAAGGCGACAAATCCTGGCAGGTTCTGACCAATTCTGTTGGTGATCCAACTCTGATATCGAGACACGCGGGTGTAAACACCAGGTGCGTTGGGATCAGCACAGCCATAACCCCAGCTGGTGATGCCAGACTGAACCCACACTGTGCACTGCCTGCTCACCATTGGACCTCCAGAATCCCCCTACAGAGAGGGACAAGAGGAAAGAAAAGGGATATTCTTCTTATCACGACAGGGCAGTTAGTTGTGACAGGAAAACAGCTCTCACTACTCCATCCTATGCCCACAGAAGCAATACAGCCCATGTGTTTCATATACAGAAAAGGAGTGTAATTTTAACAGTAAAAGGCTATAAAAAAAATGCTACAGTAAAAACCTGTTTACGGTAAAAATTAAAATTACATTTTTTTAAGGAAAAAATAAGTTATCATACAATTTACAATGAAGACATGTCCAGAATTCCCTGTGTGACACTTTCTCTAATGTTTTTTTTTTTTCATTGAAATAACTGTTTCGTCTTAGTTTTTGTTGTACATCAGGGTTTCATTTTACATCTTATGTTTTTAAATAAATATTTATTGCAGTATTTTAGAGTTACCTTAATGGTGTTTTGTATTTCACCTGTGGTTTTTGGTGGTTGTCAGTGTGTTATAAAGGTACAAAACAAATTGTAGTTATTTTTTGGTAACAGCGTGTATGTTTACACTACTGGAGCTACTTAGTTTTAAGCATTTATCCTAAATAGACAATGTGAATGCAAAAAATATAAAATATAATTGTTGTACCTGGCAGGTGTCTTTGCCTCCCTGTGTCAAACCAGCACACATCATGTTGCTGGTAACAGATCCAGAACCCAGAAGAGTATTACATCGATCATTAGCCACCACTGGAACCATAGTCTCCTGCAGGATCCCAGGAGAAGGTAAACTCTCTGAACACCAAAACACACATACACAACCATCTATTAGTGATGTTAGGAGTAGATATATACTTGAATTAATGGGTTTGTACGTTTTTGTACCTCCAGCTTGAACATCTCCCCAGCCTGTGATCCAGCTGCTGGTGCCAGAAATGAAGACGCTGCTCTGTGCCGCCAGACACACGGGTCTAATATAGTTATTAAAGGTGACTGTGGAGGACAGCCGGAGCAGAGCGATGTCATTGTTGTTTGTGTTGCTGTCATAAGAGGGATGAACGACTATGGTTCTCACATTTCTACTGATTTCATGGGTATTGACTCCCTCCTGTGTCCTCCTTCCCAAATACACACGCAGACTGGATGCACTGACACTAAATACAATTAGAGAAAGTGAACATGAGACAAAAGAAGGAAATAGAAACAACAAAACACAACTAACAACAAAAAACAACTAAGTACTTTGGTTATTTTGTAATATAGTAAAGTAAATTCAAAGAATTTCAAACTGGCCCAAGTTAATTTCAGAGGTGGAAAAAAAATGTGGAAAGGCAGAACAAATTGAAACCGAAATGTCTTTGAATGCCAAACGTTTTCACATTGCATTCACATGTCAAACATAACAAAATATCGTAAGACATCATGACAACCTTTCTTTCTTTCATTCTTTTTACCTTTTAAAACAAAACAGGTGCATATGTGTGTTTAGGTGAATCTTACTCAGGTAAACAATGAGCTGCTGTCAGCACCCATTCATTGTTGATGAGGGAGCCTCCGCAAAAATGACCTCCATAGAGAGTGCTGTGCAGACTGACCTGCCACGGCCACGACCCATCAGGTGCGTTCACGCCACCAACAATACGAGTGTTTAGAGGAGCCTGTCCACAAACTACGAGAAAGAGAAAGAGAGATTGTTCACATAAGTATTTCTACATAAACTATTTGACTTGATGCTGATGTCTTTAGAATGAGAGGAGCTCTTACCATTCAGCTGAGAAAGTGAACCTGCAAGGGCAGAAATAAAGTGCACATTAGAACAATTTCATCTTCATGTTTCCCTTAATAATGACCCTGCCAGAGTTCACTGCACTGATTATGGTAGATTTGTTGTACCATTAACTTGTGGGACTGAAAATGCGGAAAACATTTCTGGGCAAACCGGTTTAATTACAATAAGCAAAACTAGCAGCTTTTCTTTCCCCTAACCATTTAACAATGACATTTGCCCCATGTCCTGCAAGTACATTCCACATGCCCAGCAGGTGTGGCTCACAATGTAAAACATTTATAGGCTTCCGTAACAGTAAAAAAGAAAGAATAATTTATTATATATATATATATAAAAGGCTGTGACCTAGAAAGAGTATTTACATAGATTATCTCACAGGATCATTACAGTTCAGAAATCTGTTTATTACGTAAGAATAGTTCTTGTGAACCTGGATGTACAATGTGTAATTTAACTATTTATTTTAAGAGTGGTTTCAATCTGTACAAGTTCAGTTAAAAAGTTTGTTGGTGGGCATAGCTTGTATTTCTGTTTTAACTGTGTTTTTCATCAAATAAATGCAGCCTTGGTGAACATTACACTTTTTCAAAACATTAAAAATCTTAATTTTTCCAAACTTTTGTACTTCAGACATGACATATCACAGCAGTGTTTCTTGCACTGCCGCTCTTCACAGGCTTCATGCAGATACAAGAAGTGACTCATAAGAGTCATTTATTTGTGAATCGGATTACACAGCCACCTGTTTAGTCTGATTGATAACAAATGATTCTTATGAGTCAGCTCTTTGATAAAACGAGACTCACTAACCCAGGAGTTACCCAACAAATGAATCATTCATATGAATCTACATATGAACTCCCAAGTTTCATATCAATGCGTTATTATTTTAACAAAGCCCTTAGACTGCTCTTATGCGCTGTGCCACAAAAATATATATTCTCTCTTTTCTATATAATGTCTTTGTTCCTGATTATCCGCTCTTTAATAGATGTACCATGAGACCTTACCTTTGGCACACATGAGCAGGGTCAAAGTGACACACGTTAATCTCCACATCTTCACACAGTCCCTCTGTTTGCTAGCAGAATGGATGCTGATGGTAATCTGGTTCACTGTGCCTCTTAAAATCCCTTTTATATAGTTCCAAAAGCTTCTCAGGTTGCTCTTCTCATCTGTCCCTCACCTGCCCACTTCTTTTTTCTTTATGCTCCTCCTCCGTTTTTGTTATCCTTTTTCATTCTTCAAATTTTTTTAGTATGCACAGCTGTCACGCATGTATCCACTACACTAAGAACATTTTTCACAATTTGTGCTTCTTGTTAGGGTTTGGTAATTGATATTTGTGCAGTCATGATAAATGCAAATTTCTGAGGTCATTGTCAAAAAAGTCAGAGACATGTTTTGTCATATATTAAACGGATAACTTTGTGCTTATTTGATATTATTTTGTATTTGGTAATTTTTTTTAGAAGAATTTCAAACTGGCCCAACGAATTAATTTTGAAGAATTTTATTTATTTATTTATTTTCATTTTGCCTTTATTTAGATAGGACAGTGTAATGACAGGAAGTGAATTGGGAGAGAGAGTGGGGCGGAATCGGGAAATATAAAAAATAAAGAAAAAATGGAATGACAGATGAAATTGAAACATAAATATCTTTGAATGTCAAAAGTTTTCACATTGCATTGGGATTCAAGCATTAAAAATACCTTAAGACATCATGACAACACTTTCTATTTCTCTTTTAGTTTGTCTGTCTTCTTTCCTGCTTGATTTATTTCTTGTAACATAAATAAAGGAAAAACATCACACATAAAAGGCATGACGATAATAATACCCTTTATACACAAAGACAGACAATGGACCATGGAGAGGATGATTAATTAGGTATGACAACTTATTATTAGATGACAGCCACAATTATTCTTAAATTCCATACACAGGATAGGTGAGTCGGTGTGTGTGTGTTTTCTTACCTGAAGGTACAAGAATAAAATATCAAGCTACAGTTGGCTTCTATACTGCCAAACTCATTTATAATAATAACACAATTTAAGTCAGCCAAAGAAACTTAAGCCGTAAAACTTGCAATGTTTCTTTAACACAGGGACATCAATTTTGTGCTTAAGAATATTTGTGTAAGATTTATATTGTTCTTATGTTTGACCTTTACAGTGTCTAGGACAGGGATGGGCAACTGGCGGCCCGCGGGCCGTATACGGAGTGTCTTTTAGTACGGCCCGCTGGATCATATTAGACTCGGATGAGCAATTTTAAAACATTTGAAAAGCCAGGCACGTAAAGATTGCTTTCAGTTTATGATGTTAATACTATCTCCAACCAGGAGAGGTCGCTAGTTTCCAGCCGCTCCCCTGTTAATTTCAGTGTAGGACGTGCACTCTAATGTAAACAGTCGTTAACATTAGCAAATAATAAATGAAAAACTGACCATGAAAACAGTATCTTTTTACCAAGTTCAAGGGGATACCCATATGTTTGGATTGTTTGGAAATCTGTATTTTATTTAAATCGCCATCACACCACTGCTCACAAACAACGGGGACGCCAGAGTTGCACTTGCCTCAAATTTCGCTGCATGTCAGCTTTGTGGACTGCGGTTACCGGGGAAACCACTATATGCACAGTTTTGAAACTGAAACCTGCTGGCAGAGAACGAATTTGCTTTTTCAATAAGCCCATCTGCTATTTTTGCTACATATTTTTAAATGTGAACCAGTGGATCGACAAACAGCTAATGCATT
>NW_015649998.1:911712-917696 GCF_001515625.1 Sinocyclocheilus rhinocerous
TTTTTTTTTTAATTAAGCCCTTTTTAACTGTCCTTTTAGGTTGTTTTGAGAATGTTCTGTAGGCTACTAATAAAAAAAGGACCTCTGTATATTTGTTTGTTGCAAATTTACAGACAATGCAATTGAAATGTTTACATTGGCTTGTCGGGGTAATATTTCTGTCCACTAACAACAAAGTTTTCCTCCTGAATTTGCATAACAGCACAAGTTTTATACTTAATAAAATCTTTAAAAACAAATGACATTAGTTATACTTTCATTTCCTTCAATAAAAAGGAAATTGAGTAAGACGGTGTAAAAGGTGTGTGGACGTGGATTAGTAATCTGGCCCCTTGGTATAAAGGAGAAAAAATGCTGGCCCTCGTCACTATCAAAGTTGCCCATCCCTGCCATAGACTGTATAAAAACATGGACGTAGTGTCCGTGACGTCACCCGTAGATTTCCGAAGAGCGTTTTGTTGAACTGTTCTGGAACAGTGTTGTAAATACAACTTAACCACTGATTTCTAGTCGTGTCCTCTTTTGGAAGGCCAAACAAAGTATTTTCACTTTCACAACGAAACACATAGCGTCAGACACAACGGCCTTGAGTGAGCGGCGGCCGGCGGGCTTGAGTGAGTGGAGACCGGCGGATTCGACGAAGGAGTGGCGGGCGGGCTTGCGGCAACCAAAAATAAAGTGTGACCACAGATAATAATTCATTATGAATTCCAATATATTCTAATAGTTTTTCTGATCATTATGTTACTATTGATTTTGACATGACCCGTTTTATCATTTCACTGTTGTAAAAATATAAAATTGTATGATGCCTGAATAAAATGCAAAGTGGGTTTGTGCTACATTATGATGCTGTACACTCCTGTTGGATAGATTTATTACAAGAAAAGCCATTAAAAGACAGACAATGCTTTGAAGTATTGTGTGACAAAAATTTATTGAAACTTAAAGACGTGCCCACTTGTTTGTCAGCAGAAATCACAAATGAGAAAATCAATTTTAAATATTAGATAATTATAACACATTTTTTTATATAAGAAAAGTGCAAATGCTAAATGAAGGAAAAAAGTTGCCCATGCCTACAATTAATGCTAAACAATTACATGCTAGAACTAGAGAGAGAAAAACAAAAGAGACAAGGATTCTACTAATGGTGCTGTTGTTAAACATATGTTGAACACGAACAATATGCATTTACACCCCTGAGTATGAGTCAGTGCAGCAGTTCTTTGACTGTGTTTATTTCTGACTGTGCAACGCATCCAAAGCGGCACTCAAGTAAAAATCTTCTCTCCGAACAAGCAGATAAAGATCATTCAATTTAGGTGCAAGTGACGTGATTATAAGCCTGTAATCATATATAATCCATGGAAGTATGACATACCTCACACTGCAGAGACACAAAAACAAAAATATAAGTCATGGGATTGAGCAAGAAACAGTTTTGGTGTTTACTTTTTGGACATGCAAAGTATATGTTTAATTTATTTAGTATAGCTATGAGTGCAGTAATTAAAAAATGGGTATTGGGTATGTAAAATATATGCAGATTTGTATGTCTGCATTATGTATCAAAATATCAAAGCAAGTGGCATTGATTAAAAAAAAACACTTTTCAAGTAGGACATTTCACAAAAAGAACTGGAAACACATTAAAAACATTGACTTCATACATACATCGCATTTAAACATGATTGCAAAAATTGCTCAAAAAAGTGAAGTAAGCTGAGAAAAATGACTAGCATAATTTGTATGCAGATGCCAAATAATGTGATATTTTGTTTCTAATGCAACAACATTTTTAAGTGTGAATTAAATATTACTGAAATGAATGTGTTTGAACTTACTGGCACAACGCTGTCTGTAATCTCTGCAGCAGTTTATACTGCAGTTAGTATTGCAGTTGCAGCGAAAGCGACTGTTGTACTTCTCATTGCATCTCCCCCTACAGGAGGTTGAGGCTGCACATACAAATCATTTTGCGTTAGTCAAACAAGTATGCTCTCTTACGTGGGTATACGCTGTGTAGGTGTTTGAGAGAGATTTTTACTTAGGCTGGCAGAGGAGCATGAGGTCGGGGGGTTGAAGGCGACAAATCCTGGCAGGTTCTGACCAATTCTGTTGGTGATCCAACTCTGATATCGAGACACGCGGGTGTAAACACCAGGAGAGTTGGGATCAGCACAGCCATAACCCCAGCTGGTGATGCCAGATTGAACCCACACTGTGCACTGCCTGCTCACCATTGGACCTCCAGAATCCCCCTACAGAGAGGGACAAGAGGAAAGAAAAAGACGTTTTAAGTAACAACATATGTTGTTAAATTAACGTTTATTGAATTATTTTAATATTGTGTGTTACTGTGATGGTATTTGTGAGCATGACAATGTGTGAACCTAGTCACCTTCTATATCACTGTTTTGTTTTATAGTGAATATTTACATTACTGGAGCTACTTAATTTTAAGCATTTATACGAAGTAGACAATGTGAATGCAAAACAGTAGATCTTGAAGTGTGTTATACAGTAGCTGTACATGCTTAGATCAAAAATCTGTTTGTTCATTGCACCTGGCAGGTGTCTTTGCCTCCCTGTGTCAAACCAGCACACATCATGTTGCTGGTAACAGATCCAGAACCCAGAAGAGTATTACATCGATCATTAGCCACCACTGGAACCATAGTCTCCTGCAGGATCCCAGGAGCAGGTAAACTCTCTGAACACCAAAACACACATAACCTTCTATTAGTGATGTTAGGAGGAGATGTATACTTGAATTAATGGATTTGCATGTGTTTGTACCTCCAGCTTGAACATCTCCCCAGCCTGTGATCCAGCTGTTGGTGCCAGAAATGAAGACGCTGCTCTGTGCCGCCAGACACACGGGTCTAATATAGTTATTAAAGGTGACTGTGGAGGACAGCCGGAGCAGAGCGATGTCATTGTTGTTTGTGTTGCTGTCATAAGAGGGATGAACGATTATGGTTCTCACATTTCTACTGATTTCATGGGTGTTGACTCCCTCCTGTGTCCTCCTTCCCAAATACACACGCAGACTGGATGCACTGACACTGAAAACAATCAGAGAATGTGAACGTGAGAAAATAGAATATATATATACAGTATATATATATATAGTATTTTTTTATTTTGTAATATAGTAAAGTGATTAATTCTTCTCATTTAATGCGGTATTTTTGGCATTTGGTAAAAACTAATTGAAACCTAAGTGCCTTTGCCACTTTGCATTTGGAGGTTAAACATGACAAAATATCTTAATTTTATCTTTAATATCTTTTGATTTCTCTTGGTGAATCTTACCCAGGTAAGCAGTGAGCTGCTGTCAGCACCCATTCATTGTTGATGAGGGAGCCTCCGCACAAATGACGTCCAGAAGTGTGCAGACTGACCTGCCACGGCCATGAACCCTCAGGTGCGTTCACACCACCAACAATACGAGTGTTTAGAGGAGCCTGTCCACAAACTACGAGAAAGAGAGATAATTCACATAGGTATTTGTACATTTCTACTATTTGACTTGATGCTGATGTCTTTAGAAGAGGAGCTCTTACCATTCAACTGAGAAAGTGAACCTGCAAGGGCAGAAATAAAGTGTGCATTAGAACAATTTCATCTTCATTTTTCACTGAATAATGACCCTGTGCAACATTATTGCACTAATAATTGTTAGCTAATAAATAACAATTAACAAGTTAGTTGGTGGGCATAACTTGTATTTATATACATTGCCATCAAAGTTTGGAATATGCTTTTTTTCTTTTGCTCTTATGCTTCTGAAGGATCTTGTGACACTGAAGACCGGAGTACTGGCTGCTGAACTTGTTTAGTCTGATTGATGAACAAATGATTCTTATGAGTCGGCTCTTTGATAAAACATTTAAAATGACTCACTAGCCCAGGAGTTACCGGTCAAATTAATCATTCGTATGAATCAACACATGATACTGAACTGCAAGTTTCATGTTAATGCATCATTATTTTAACAAAGCCCTTAGACTGTTCTTATGTGCTGTGCCACAAAAAAAGCAAAAATATATTCAGTTTTTCTATATAATGTCTTTGTTCACAGTTATCCTCACTTTCATAGAAATACCATGAGACCTTACCATTGACACACATGAGCAGGGTCAAAGTGACACACGTTAATCTCCACATCTTCACACAGTCCCAGTGTTCGCGAGCAGATTGGATGCTGGTGTTTAATTTGGTCCTCTGAGACTCTTACAACCCCTTTTATATAGTTCTATAAGCTTCTCAGGTTGCTCTTCTCATCTGTCACTCACCTGCCCACTTCTTTTCTCTTAATTCTCCTCCTCCTTTTTTGTCATCCTCTTCAAATTCTTTTTAGTATACACAGCTGTCAAGCACACGTACTTCACTGAGAACATTTTTCACAATTTGGCAATTAGTCATTGTTAATTAATTGCAGGTATGTTTGTAGGGTCATGATAAATGCAAACATTTGTGAGGTAATTGTTAGAGAAGTCGCACATATTAAATTGTAGTAAATAGTATATTGATAGCTTTTTTACTCATTTGATACCATGGTATTTGGATCTTTTTTTTCCAGAAGAAATTTAAACTGGACAAACAAGTTAATTTACAAGGAAAAATAAAGAAAAATGTGTAATGGCAGAAGAAATCGAAACTTAAATGTCTTTAATGTCAAAAGTTTTCACATTGCATTTCAATGTCAAGCATGACAAATATCTTAAGACACCATGACAACTCTTTCCTTTTTTCAGTCCTTTTTTCTTTTAGTCTGACTGTCTTTCCTGCATGCTTCATTTCTTGTAACACACAGATAAAGAAAACGAGAACACATAATACATATAGGGCATGATGAATATAATACCCTTTAGAAACCAAGACACAGACAATGCGTTACGAATGGCGACTTATTGTCAGATGGCAGCCAAATTACTCATCATAAAAGCCATACACAGGATAGGTGAGTCAGTGTGTGTAATTATTTTTCATTTTATTTACATTTACGAGTTTTACCTGAAGGCACAAAATTGAAATATTGAAAGATAATTGAAGTCAGCCAAAGATGAAAAACTTGCAATGTTTCTTTAGCATATAGGGGACACCAGTTGTGTGCTTAAGAATATTTGTGCTAGATTTACAGTATATTGTTCTTATGTTTGACCTTTACAATATCTAGGATCTCTTTGATGTTTTGTGTGATGTGATTGTTTAGTGGCTGTGTAGACGTGATCAGTCTGGCTCTCAGGTTTCGCTCCACTTCTCTAACCTCTAACATAATTATGACGTCACAATATCACAGATCTCAAGATCCGGCAAAATAAAGAATACAGAATCCTGAAAGTTGGCCTTAGAATACGCCTTTTGTCAGCCTAACATCAAATTGTCTTTAAATTTGCTCATTAATCAGAGATCAGAAGGCGTCAGAGATGACTAGAACACTAAATATAGGACACATCAAACAGAGAATTACTTGTTGTTTGTGAATCAGATCAACCTTTATTTAAGTTCTTTCTTCAAGGGCACAAGGACAAAACAGGATTTTAGCTTGACGACTTTACAGTCTTTTGGTCTCTTAATATAAGTTATTTTAAAATCTAGTTTCAAACACATGCAAAGTACTTTCATAAGGTTTTGAAAACCTTTCTATTTTTAAGAAAATATAGAATTTTCAATATATAAGTTTTTTTTTTTTTTTCAAACATGAAATATTCATTCATTAATTGTTTTTGGTGACAAAATTTTACTTTGATTTAGCAGGCAAACTTTTTACAAATATTTAAAAGAAGTGTAGCAGTTTTGCTAAAATGTTTCTTCATCATGATATCAAGAAGAGGTGTATTCAAGTCGTTTTATGTATGAACAGCATTTTTATTTCGCATTTTTATAGTTTTCGCCGAGGGCCGAATTCTGCAAACAATACCAAGCCAAGGGCCACTGACCTATATATATATATATATATATATATATATATA
>NW_015649998.1:921642-922681 GCF_001515625.1 Sinocyclocheilus rhinocerous
AACTTTGCCTGTTGAATATTAAAAACAAATGAACAAACAAAAAATCTGGATATTCATGTCTACCATGCAAATCAACTGTTCCTGCTCTTTCCCAGACTGGATCTCTTCTCTCCACTTTCCCTAATTGCAGATTCAATTATTAGATTTGTCAGTATTTATATTTTTATGCTTAGATTTTTTTTGGGGGGGGGGATCAAACTGTAACACTCTGTGTCCCAACCAGACATGACGCGTTAAAAAAGTATCTTTTCCTTGTAGTTTTTGTCCTAACCACCCGAGACAGCGACACGTGACAATAAGCAACATGGGATTCTATTTTAGGTACGGTTTTTATTTTCTGCGACGAACAACATACAAAATATGACAGTGATAAGCCTAATCTCAGGTAATGATTATGTGCTTTATTCAGTGTTAAAAGTTATTTCTTTTGCGTTCTCTTAATAGCCATAGTGAAAGCAACAATAGATATTTTACCTCAGATCTTGAAAATAAATTAAAGCAAATTTGTACGTTAAAACTGTGAACTCACTGTGAACCAACACGTGTATTCCATAACAAAGATATCATTTAAGTTCTTTCTTCAAGGGCACAAGGACAAAACAGGATTTTAGCTTGACGACTTTACAGTCTTTTGGTCTCTTAATATAAGTTATTTTAAAATCTAGTTTCAAACACATGCAAAGTACTTTCATAAGGTTTTGAAAACCTTTCTATTTTTAAGAAAATATAGAATTTTCAATATATAAGTTTTTTTTTTTTTTTCAAACATGAAATATTCATTCATTAATTGTTTTTGGTGACAAAATTTTACTTTGATTTAGCAGGCAAACTTTTTACAAATATTTAAAAGAAGTGTAGCAGTTTTGCTAAAATGTTTCTTCATCATGATATCAAGAAGAGGTGTATTCAAGTCGTTTTATGTATGAACAGCATTTTTATTTCGCATTTTTATAGTTTTCGCCGAGGGCCGAATTCTGCAAACAATACCAAGCCAAGGGCCACTGACCTATATATATATATATATATATATATATATATA
>NW_015649998.1:923663-952145 GCF_001515625.1 Sinocyclocheilus rhinocerous
ATAGCCATAGTGAAAGCAACAATAGATATTTTACCTCAGATCTTGAAAATAAATTAAAGCAAACTTGTACGTTAAAACTGTGAACTCACTGCGAACCAACACGTGTATTCCATAACAAAGATATGTCACTCACTCAGTCACTCAAAACTGTTCAGTCCATTCACATTTGAATCATCTATTTTCCATGTCCACTTTTCTTTTCTACACACTTGCCATGTTTTGCTGTCACATCGTATCTACACTGGACGCGACAAAGCATTGCAAATCATTTGAACGTTGTGTCAGTACGGTATAAATAGAACGAGTCAGCAGTGGGGATTTATCGTGTCGCACCGCATCCAAGACAGCATCACTGATTATAACGAGTTCTTGTATTTTATTGCGTCACGCCGCATCGATCGCGTCTGTAGACACGATGTAAGTTAATGTAGCTTTCTGATGCTGCGTTTGAATTTTCATGCCACATTATTTTAAATTAGCGCGGGCCAAACCACCTATTGAGGAACTCTGGTGTATATTGTCCATATTTCAAAAGATCAAAGTGTCTGAGGTTCTTCAAATCTTACACTTGTAACACAGCTAGTCATTCTTTCAAAACCTGATTTCATGCTTTCGTACACATATTTTCTTTCCTCATAATCATTGTTTCAAAAAATCTATACTGAGGACATCTGGTTAAATCACCAAAACCAACAGTATAATCTTATTTCTATTTAATAATCAGTTATTTAAATAGCAAATAATGCAAGGCACATCTCCCTCTCCCTCTCTCTCATACACACACACACACACACACACACGTTCCTGAGTTTCCATGTGTCATACTGTACAAACTCTATTTTATATCCCTTTACCCTGGCCCTACCCCTAAATCTAGCCCTCACACAAAACTGCTATTTTAGTTTTTCAAAAAAAAAAAAAAATATTGCCATCATAACGTAGGTTATACCTGAACCAAACACACACAATTTATAAACATTTTGGTTATAATGTGAAGTAAATCCCTTTTACTGTAATTATTTTATTATATTTAGTTATTCATTTCGAAAATTGCACACATATAGAAATCTATAAATGTACTGTACCAAATGATTTACTGATTAACAATTAAGACCAGCTGGAATAAATTATACACAAATTTGACTGATGATACACATTTAACTGAATGAGAAGATATGCAAAGGAAAAGATTGATAGATTTTGCATTATGAAAAGCAGATTAAAAATTCATTTAAAAAATGCATAGTGATGAATATTACACATTTTGTGTAGTGAAAAGGATAATTTGTGTTTTATACTAACATGATTTAAAGTATGCTGAAATGTTTGGAAAAAGGTGCATTTTTATGATCTGTTGTGTTCAGAAAATGTAGTCTTGCTTGCGAAAATTGCTTCAATGCCATCAAAAAAAAAACTGCAAATACAATAACAAACATTATCATTTATCTGCATATAGTAGCACAATAATATGATAAAGCAGCAGTAATTCAGTATTCATTCAAACCTGGACTTTTAAATCTCCAAATTTCCAAAATGTATTGAAACAGAGGGAAAAAACACATCTCAAAATCATCTTATATCATAGCAAACATCAAAAACACTTTGGCACTCATAAAACAGTGACTTTAACAAAACTACTTTACATAAAGTTAGAATTGCGAGATGCATTTTTTGTTTTTACTTTAAGTGTTCTAGATTATGTTCCAAAACCAAATTCATTTACAAAATAGGGCAGGTGTGATAGTGGCTAAGGGCTGGTGATCAGAATGCTTCTGGGTGAAGGAATGATAATCACCATGGCCTAGAGCGAAGCACCTATAGCTAAGGTTGCTGCAGGAGGATTTTTCTTATATCAAGAATACTGTAAATTGCTTTGGACAAAAGCATCTGCTAAATTACTACTTGCTTAGCAACTAGAGCATGAATGGCATCCATTTACTATGAAGGATCCACTGCAGAAAGTCACAAGAATAGTTCAGTTTAATGTAGAAGTAGATACACACCAGATCCAGATAAGATCGTCTTGTGTCTCTATAAAGTACAGTATATAACAACACAACCCCAAATGGTAATCATCGTAATTACTAGCAAGTACCAACAAAATACTGGTAATTTAAATTCTCTGCATTTAGTTATTTGTCATTCTTACGAAAATAAATCAGAAATGTTGTAATGTATTTAGGTACAGAGTAAGTTCAAAATATTAAGGCTTAGAACCTATACAAAACTGTATGACTATATTAATGTATGACCTCAAAAAAAAATTTCACTTTTCTAAGCCATAAGTACTGTACTCATGTCACTGTGGTACATTTGCAATGACGCAAGTTGGAAGCAGTTACAATGGCACAAAGGAATTTCACCAGAATTTCAGCAAGTCATCATGTGGAAAAAATCCCTTAAACAAGTATCTCAGGAACATCAAGACAATGCAAGGACAAGGATGTAAAAAGACACACAATAAGACATTACAAAGATATTAAGACTGTGCTTATGTAACATCACACAGTGTAATCATGTACCATGTAAATATGCATAGTCAAGTGTACAAACCGGTAACTATTTGAGGAAAGGTTAGAGATTTGTTAAGCAATGTTTATACTAATGTTCGGTTGGGGTCATAAGATTGAAATGTCATGATGTGTTGTGCAATTCCTCATAGAGTGGTGATATTTTGTAAAATCCTGATCTTTTGTGATTAAAGAGTTCATTGTACCATGAAAATGTTGCTTTGTGATGTCAGATAAATGACACGGAACACTCTTCGGACAGAAGAGTGAGCACTTCATGACAAACAGGTTTTGAAGCATTTAGTCATGAATCATTTTCACTCACACTGACTGTAAAATATTATCCTTAAAGCCATTTCGGAACACACAGTGCTGGGAAGGTCACTTTGGAATGTAATAGGTTACAGATTACAAGTTACCCTATTTAAAATGTAATAAGTAGTATAACTATTTCAGTTTCTAAGTTTCTAACAAATGTTTTCAACTGTTAATCATTTTGAAACATTTAAAGCACGCGGGGTTAACACTTGAATTACGATTATAATTTAGTTTTAAAGCAGAGACCACCACAAAATCAGACTTTAGCACAGCATCTTTGAGATTGTTCTGAAGTTAAATACAGATTTAAAATCATAAGATATAGTTTAATTGCTATGATACTGTTTTTGAAATCAAATCTTTGCACTGGCATAATGCAATTAATATTTCTATAAGTAACTGTCATTTAATTACACATTTTTTTCTCAGTAACTGTAACTGATTACATTTGTTTTGGGTTACATTTTATTTTAAGGTGTCCTTATTACAGTGTAATTATACATTTAAGTGCTGAGGAATATTAATTCACTACATGTACTTACTATATGGCTAGGGTTAGGAATAGGGTTTGGCTTAAGTTTACTTGCATGTAATTATGCATAATTTATTGTTATTATAATAGTAAGTACACGTAAAATGTGTAACAAGGACACCTTAAAATAAAGTGTAACCTTATTTTATATGTTTTAATCTTCATTGAAGTCCTGATCATCCTGTTCAGCTTTATTTTGCGATAAAGACTGGTGTGGGCAACTCATCATATAAAATAAACATGGACATATTTTGGACAAATATTTATTTGAGTTGAAAGTATTTTCCAATTTTACCTGTATATTATTTAAAAGTTTCGGGTATGAAAAAAAATAATTACAGTCAGTGTTGGGTAGATTACTTACAAATTCTAGACCCATAGATCCGTTACTTTTTATAGTTAGTAACATCATCTAATTTACTAATTTTGGGTAATGTATTCTGACTACTTTTTAGATTTTTTTTAAATAATTTTTTTGCTAACTTGTTGTAAACTTATCATTAAACATGCCATATTGTTATAAAAAAGCAAAGAGATAGATCAGTCCCTTGCCAATTTATATCAAGGAGACCATTATACATGGTTTGATAACTTGAGAAGTACAATTCAGAAGTATGGTTTTCAAATTTATATGCGAATACATTTAAGGCTAAATGGGATGACACACAGTAGGATTTTTAGAAAGGAAAATTTAAAAGAGAAAAAAATAATTAAGGAGAATCAATAAATGATGAATAATTTACTGTCATTGTGTGATATGTAATCATGTAGTCTGTAGTAAAATGTAACTGTAATCTGATTATGAGCATTTTAAAATGTAATATACTCTAATTATACTTAATAGTACTTAATTTTTGGAATCTGTTTAGGAATACTTAATCCAGATTACATGTAATCAGTTACTACCCAGCACTGATTACAATATGAAAACAATTGACCTAGCAACAAGACAAACACTGCAACAATATTTAGGCCTACTGTATTATTAATACAAAAGTCTTCTGAGGCTGTTTTGTTTTCCTACATTTGATATCTGAGACCCAAGATGGCGCATCGGCATTGGTGCACCAAACAAATAGGTCCCTTCTTCTGGGCTTCTTTCTTCTGCACTGTAAAAAGTAATCACTGAATCTACTTAAGAAAAGCAAGTAAGCCTAACTGATTTTTACAAATTTGTTGAATTTACTTAATTATACTGTGTTATGAGAACTTTCTGGTGGATGCAGTAGTTAAACTAAACAACTTTAGTAAACAGTACTTAAGAGCATCTAGTTTGTTGGATTAAATGTATGTTTCCATTGTCTGGTGTATTGACCGTGATCCCTGAGCTGAGGACTCTAGAGCCATACCTAACTCACTGCTTTTAATGCCACATCTACTGCAATAATTTTGGAAGGTACAATTGTATTGGATGATCTGGAAAATCCTCTCCAAGACATATGCCTGCTCTTTGGACTCATTTATGCTATGAAATTATAGTATCCTCCAGTACTGAAGGACACCTTTGATTTCATTCAATGGCTGAACCTAGAATGCAACCTCTGAAAAATCTTCTGATGTAGAAATATGTCATTGTGGTGTGATGGAGCATTTTTCAGTGTAATTGTTCATGATTGACCATTATTGATTTAGAAAAAGGTAATTCTAGAAAATGGTAAATCTAGATTTACAAGGTGTCATAAAAGGGATGTTGATGGGTTTTTTTTTTTTTATTTATTTCCTGAGTGCAGTATGTGCAATTTTTCTTACAATGTTAAATTGTTGATTTGATAGCATGCCTAAAAAGTAATGACTTGAAGTAACATTGTTTTATTAAACAAATAAATGCCCTATTGTTGTGCTAACAATCTGTTTTCTGTCTTTGTATTAACAACTTTAAGTTTTGAGTACAGCTTACTTGAGAAATTTAAGGCAATCAGTTTCCACACATTTGTCTAGTAATGTGAACAAAGCAGACTTGTTAAGAGAACTGTTTTGTTTGAGTTCTGTGCACTAAGCTTAACTTAAATCTCTAAGTTGGCTGAACTTGTCAAATTGAGTTACCAACACTCAAGTTTTCTGGTAACCTATACATATACACAAGTTACCTATACAAAGTTACAGTAAGTTTTATTAACTCAAAAATTATAAACTAATTTGCTTGAGAAATTTGAGGCAATCAGTTTCCACAGGTTTTCCAAGTAAGTTCAACTCATTACTTTTTACAGTGTGTTGAACACAAATGAGATATTATGAATAATGTTGTTAACCAAACAGTTGACTTCCATAGTATTTTTTCCCCGTACTATGGAAGTTAATGGTTTGTTTACCAACATTCTTCTCAATATCTTCTTTTGTGTTCAGCAGAAGATAGAAACTCACACAGGAACAACTTGAGGGTGAGTAAATGATGACAGAATTTTTATTTTTGAGTGAACTATCCCTTTAAGTCCATGCAGCATCCAGAGCCTTTTCTGTTGCAAGTGCTATGTATTGGTAGTTTTTGGAGGTTAAAATACTCACATAGTGGGAAAAAATAATGCTTTATGTTAAATTGATTATATTCACCCTAAAAAATAATAATAATACATTTTATCACCATAGGTTGTGAAGCTTTTCAAATCCTGGTACTGAGTCAACAGTGTTGCCTCTAATGATTGCCAGACTTAATTTTTCCATTGAGATGCTTGTTACTTCCTTATAGACCATGACCTCATCCTGAATCATGTACTGCCTTTCTAAAAAGCACCTCCCCTTCTAAGTAAGTCATTCACCTTTTTTCCCAAGCTTTAACAGCTATTGTAGTGAAAAATCCTGGTGGTAGCCCCACTTTGTGGTTTGTGGGTTTATTGTTAGTGAGATGTTATGTGCATGAGCTGTAGTGATGATTTATTATATCCTTGTTCCTAGTTACCTTGAAATTTAAGACAGCAGCAGTATTTACTGATGTATAGCCCATTGAAGTTAAACTGAAGTTTAGTTTTTGAATAAGCTCAAGTTTTATGACATTTTTAATAATGGTAGGACTACACAACATAATTTCCTAAACATTTTTATTATTTTAATTGTGAATATTATTGTTAGAAGATGTTGAATGTAAAAAAGTCAAGTAGTAATGTCACTTACACCTCCTCACAGATGTAGTAAAATGTGTTTTTGGTTGTACTTTATTTTAAGATGTCCTTGTTATACATTTTAGTACTGAGTAATATTAATTAACTACATGTATTTACTATATGGTTAGGGTAAGAATGAGGGTTTGGTTTAGAGTTACTCGCATGTAATTATGCATAATTAATTGTTATAAGTACATGGAACATGTGTAACAAGGACACCTTAAAATAAAGTGTTACCATTTTTTTTTTATAGCCTTAAACAAAAAAGCTGACTTATTCCACAGAAAATTTTGTACATGTTTATTAATGTTCCACAATGTATTTTAGATGTATTTAGCATTGTAATACACCAGGCCTTCGTTCAGCCCCGACAAAACGGTGCAAAACGTTTTTTAAACGGAAACGGTGGTGCGTTGAACACACTGTTCTGATGACGCAAGAGTTGCAACTATGGCAGCTGAGAAGGCCATTCTTTGTGTTCTTTTTGAAGAATTTTCGGAGCCTGATGAAATCGGTATAAACACGTGTTTAATACTGCAAAATACGCTCCATGTTACAGTCACTATAAATTCCAGAATAAAAGAGAACATCCCAATAGAGTGCAGGGATTTGTGGAAACTGTGTTTCCTAATTATTGTGATCCAACATTTGCCTCACATTTCAGGATGAAAAGACAAACATTTCAGGAGAAGGATAATCCACTTCTTATCTCCGAGACTGTGTTATGCTCTATATGACCTTATTATTTTAGGATTTTTTTTCTACTAAACT
The DNA here is from genome assembly GCF_001515625.1 of Sinocyclocheilus rhinocerous. Taxonomy (NCBI): domain Eukaryota; kingdom Metazoa; phylum Chordata; class Actinopteri; order Cypriniformes; family Cyprinidae; genus Sinocyclocheilus; species Sinocyclocheilus rhinocerous. The sequence goes on from NW_015649998.1 coordinate 930,890, forward strand.
AATATGATCTTTGAGTTTTTAGAAAAATTAGTTTAACATCGGTGTTCATTATAAGCTTGGCTGAATTTTTCATACATTGAAAAGCAACCTTTTCTTCACAAAAGGTTTCACAAAACCTTGTGTGTGTGTGTGTGGTAAAGAGTTTTGTTAGAAAGACGACATGTGTGCTCATTAATGTTTTGAACATGGCAAATGTAAAACAACGCCCCCTGTTGGTGTAATTTATTACAGCAAGATACTTTAAAGTCAGATGATGCAAATTATTTATTTAATCATTTACACAGATACAGATTACAAACAAGACTCAAGTTATATTATCACTTAATGCTAGTAATGCTAGATATTATGTAATCTAAATATATCATTATTTTGTGTACTTTCTATATGAAATTAATTTAAATCTTTATTTTTTATTTGACATACAAATATGAATTTAAAGAAATCTTCATTCTCAATAGGAAAATGTATTTAAATGTTGGTAATTTGGGGCTGATTTAAAGAAATGTGTATACATTTGTTCTAATCGCTGTACTTGCACAGCTTATAGAATGTTTGAAGAAACTGAAACATATATATATATATATAAAGAGAAAGAAGGGGAGCCGTGTAGAAGCTTAGGCCAACCAAAAAATTACCACCTGTGATTCCCTGCAAAAACAGACAGAGCTGAAGGGCTTCTGGTCTTTTAAGATACTGCTGGAGTAATTTACTGTCTCAGTTATTTGAGTATTATTTCAAAACTATAAACATGATAAACAGTTGCCAGTGTATTTGGACTTACGGCATTGCCTTTCATAATCCCTACAGCAGTTTCTGCGGCAGCCAGGATTGCAGTTGCAGCGGTTGCGGATGTCAAATCTCTCACCACATCTTCTACGACAAGAAATTGAGGCTACAACAAAAAACATTTAAACAAGCATTATGCAGAGAAGTGAGTGGTAATAAGAAGACATTAATGTGTACATGTGTGTGAAAGAGAGTTACACTGATTGGGTGGAGGTCTAAAAGTAGTAGTTGTTCTTGAGGTAGCAGAAACTTGTGAGGTCGTAGAAACAGGCAATGCAGTAGAAGCAGTTGTGGCAGCAGAAATAGGCGATGAAGAAGCAGGTGAGGCCGTAGAAACAGACTGGCATGTGCTTGAAGGGTTGCAAATGACGAATCTTGGAAGGTTCTGGCCAATGTTACTGGTGATCCAGCTCTGATACTGTGACACGCGGGTGTAAACACCAGGTGCGTTGGGATCGGCACAGCCATAACCCCAGCTGGTGATACCAGACTGAACCCACACCAAACACTGCTTGCTCACCATTGGACCACCAGAGTCTCCCTACGCAAAGACAGAGAGGAGACGTTTTTCTTTGAGCAATATATTAGAAGAACCTAATGGACTTTCAGATACGCAGCATGTTTTGAAATGGTTGTTGTACCTGGCAGGTGTCTTTGCCTCCCTCCATTAAACCAGCACACATCATGTTGCTGGTAACAGATCCAGAACCCAGAAGAGTATTACATCGATCATTAGCCACCACTGGAACCATAGTCTCCTGCAGGATCCCAGGAGCAGGTAAACTCACTGAACACCAAAAACACACACAACCTTCTATTAGTGATGTTAGGAAGAGATGCATATGTGAATTCATGGATTTGCATGTGTTTGTACCTCCAGACTGAACAGATCCCCAGCCTGTGATCCAGCTGCTGGTGCCAGAAGGGAAGGCACTGTTCTGCGCCGCCAGACACACGGGTTTAATATAGTCATTAAAAGTGACTGCGGAGGAGAGACGGAGCAGAGCGATGTCATTGTCGCTGGTTTGACTGTTGTAGGAGGGGTGGACGATGATGGAGATGACATTTCTACTGATTTCATAGGTATTGTCTCCTTGCTGTGTTTTCTTTCCCAGGTACACAAGCAGATCGGATGCGCTGACACTGAAAACAGATGAAGGTGAAGAAAAGAAAAGAATCAATCAATAGTGTAAAAACAGCCTCAGAGCCCGTGGTTTGGATGAATAGTTGAATACTGATGTGAATCTTACCCAGGTAAACAGTGAGCTGCAGTCAGCACCCATTCACTGTTGATTAGGGAGCCACCGCAAAAATGACCTCCGAAGTTGGAGCTGTGCAGACTGACCTGCCATGGCCATGAACCCTCAAATGCATCCACACCGCCCACAATACGGGTGTTCAGAGGGGCCTGTCCACAAACTATGAGAAAGAAAGAGAGGGAGATTGTTCTCTTGCACATTTCTGTTCAAAAAAAGCTGACATCTTAAGAATGTGACAAGCTCTTACCATTCAACTGAGAAAGTGAACCTGTAGTGGAAGAGACAGAGTAGCACACATTAAATTATCCCTCATAAACCAGGACCATGGCAGAAACATGTACTGCTGATGAAGTTTCTAAGTAAAAGACCTTACCTTGAACACATAAGAGCAGGGCCAAACCGACACACGTTAACCTCCACATCTTCGCAAACTGTCTCTTCTCTTGCAGGGTGGATGGAGATTGTGAATTTGGTTCTCTTTGCTCACAAAACCTTTTTATATTCACTTCTCCCGTCTCTGCTTGTCACTCGTCTAATCACTCTAATGTCGCACTAATCTATTTTTACTATTATTTTTGCTCCTCGCCCTGTTTTCATAATGGAAGCCTGTTAAACATGTATTCTAGAACTAAATTCACTTAATATGCAAGTTTTGTTTTCAGAGATTATCAGTTTTGTTAATCTCAGTCTAATTCGAACAGGGTGTTCATAGTTTAGCCAAAAATGCATTATTTACTCACCCTCATGTTGTTACAAACCTGTTTGACTTCAAACAGTGGAACAGAAAAGCAGATGTTAGGAATGACACAGCAATCACCATTCTCATTTCACCATTGCATGGAAAAAAAGGACAAAATATAATTTTCAGTTTTTTGAGTGAACTAACTATTCCTTTAAGAACAGTGGAAATTTTTTTTGAGATTTAAAGTAAAATATAAAGAATAAATGGCAAAAGATTATACTTGAAGTTTAAACAAATAGCCATGCTTTGTTACAAAAATAATAGAAATTACATTTAAATTCCAGTGAAAGTGATCAAATATTCCGTTTTTTTCCTTACATTGACTTTTTTTGTAATTCTGGAACAATTAAATGATCCAAAACAAACATTTGCAGTTTAGTAGGCAGTTTGATTTCAGATATGAAAATGCAGAGCAACATGTGAGAGAATGTGAGCTGATTATTTACAGGAGACATCTGTCACCACAGCAATTAAGCTAAGCTCAGTTTATCTGGATTTGTGACAAACAGGTACAAAAAAAGTGTTGGCGAAACACACAAGTACAAAAATGACAGTATTTGTTAGTTTGAGACACTAATGAGACACTAATTATGACTTAAAGGCAGCATGTGGCAATCAGAAATTTTACAGTGTCATTGTAAAAGTGTAACAGAGGGCAGGTGAATCAATGTTGCAATTGTAGCGTTCCAGCTATTTAAATTTCATATTTCAAAATAAATCATAAAGTTCAAGCAATAGCTATCATTCTTTTAGGTGTTTATTCATAATCTCAGAAAACAAGCAAGAAAAACAACACATATTAGCTGATCATCATTTTTTCAACACAGCATTCATTTGAATTTCTAAATATAATTATCTTTCACTCTGTCTCTATCTATCTATCTGTCTATCTATCTATCTGTCTATCTATCTATCTATCTATCTATCTAGTAGATATATAAGATATGTTTAAACAAGTGTTATTTGAAAATAAATTGATATATGTGATGTGATTTATTATAATTATATAATCTTTAATGTTATTATAATTACCTGGATGTAGAGTACACATCCTCATTAGACTTACTATTCTCAGCTAGATCAAACAGCAATAAATTATTATATAACATGAACATCCTGCCCGATTATAGAATGAATTAATAAAATGTCTGGAAAAAACTTTGCATGTAATATGTTAAGAAGAAAATTTGGGTCTGCATTGTGAAAACAGGGCGAGGAGCAGAAAATGATATTAAAAATGGATTAGTGCGACATTAAAGTAATTAGACAAATGGCGAGCAGAGACTGGAGAAATGAATATATAAAAGGGTTGTAAGAGCAAAGAGAACCAAATCCACCATCTCCATCCATTCTGCAAGAGAAGAGACGGTTTGTAAAGATGTGGAGGTTAACGCGTGTCGGTTTGGCCCTGCTCTTATGTGTTCAAGGTAAGGACTTTTACTTGCTTAAGGTAGAAACTTCATCAGCAGTACATGTTCAAGAGGGATAATTTCATTAAATTAATTAGTAAGAGGATGTCACACATAGCTAGATGTCCATGAAATCTTTCCTATTTAATATGTGCTGCTCTGTCTTTTCCGCTACAGGTTCACTTTCTCAGCTGAACGGTAAGAGTTTGTCTCATTCTTCATATGTTCATATGAATCATATAGTTTTACAGAATTGCACATCTGTCTGTTTCTCTCATAGTTTGTGGACAGGCTCCTCTAAACACTCGTGTTGTGGGCGGTGTGGATGCCTCTGAGGGTTCATGGCCGTGGCAGGTCAGTCTGCACACTTCTGGACGTCATTTTTGCGGAGGCTCCCTCATCAACAATGAATGGGTGCTGACAGCAGCTCACTGCTTACCTGGGTAAGATTCACCTAAATACACGAAAGCACTTGTTTTGTTTTGATTATTAGATGTATGTTTTTGTTTTCTCACTTTTCTCTGACTGTATTTAGTGTCAGCGCATCCAGTCTGCGTGTGTATTTGGGAAGGAGGACGCAGCAAGGAGTCAATGCCAATGAAATCAGCAGAAATGTCACTACGATCATTGTCCACCCCTCCTACGACAGGACCACAAACAACAATGACATTGCTGTGCTCCGGCTGTCTGCCAGAGTCACCTTTAATGACTATATTAGACCCGTGTGTCTGGCAGCCCAGAGCAGCATCTTCATTTTTGGCACCAGCAGCTGGATCACAGGCTGGGGATCTGTTCAGTCTGGAGGTACAAACACATGCAAATCCATTAATTCACATATGCATCTCTTCCTAACATCACTAATAGAAGGTTGTGTGTGTTTTTGGTGTTCAGTGAGTTTACCTGCTCCTGGGATCCTGCAGGAGACTATGGTTCCAGTGGTGGCTAATGATCGATGTAATACTCTTCTGGGTTCTGGATCTGTTACCAGCAACATGATGTGTGCTGGTTTAATGGAGGGAGGCAAAGACACCTGCCAGGTACAACAACCATTTCAAAACATGCTGCGTATCTGAAAGTCCATTAGGTTCTTCTAATATATTGCTCAAAGAAAAACGTCTCCTCTCTGTCTTTGCGTAGGGAGACTCTGGTGGTCCAATGGTGAGCAAGCAGTGTTTGGTGTGGGTTCAGTCTGGTATCACCAGCTGGGGTTATGGCTGTGCCGATCCCAACGCACCTGGTGTTTACACCCGCGTGTCACAGTATCAGAGCTGGATCACCAACAACATTGGCCAGAACCTGCCGGGTTTTGTCACCTTCAACCCTACAAGCACATGCCAGTCTGGTTCTACAGCCTCACCTGCTTCTACATCAGCCACTTCTACAACTTCTCCAACTACTACTACTAAATCACCAACTACTACCACCCCAAAACTTCTACTACCATAAGACCAGCAACTACTACTCTTTCACCCAGTTACAGTAACTCTTTCTCATACTCTACACACTTATATATCCTGAAAGGGATAGTCCACCTAAAAATGAAAATTCTGTCAAAATCACTTATTCCCCATTTATATCATTCAAAACCTAAATGAATTTACTATTTCTGTAAGAAACGATGCTTTGAAGAATGTTGTTACCTAAATAGTTTTGGTTACCATTATATTTTTTGTCCATACACTGGAAGTCAGAGACAACTGATTTATCAAAATATCTTCTTTCGTGAATTCTCATTAACACTACGTACTTCTCTGCTTGATAACGTCTTTTTGTTGTAGCCTCAACCTCTTGTCAAGGGAGATGTGGTGAGAAATTTGACTTCCGCAACCGCTCCAACTGCAGTCCTCGCTGCCTCATAAACTGCTGTGCGGATTATATAAAGATATGCAGTAAGTGATCATAATTCTGAAACACAAACCAAACATGATTCAAATTCTGAATTCTTTAGTCTAGAAGTCTTCAGCTTTGTTTGTTTTTGTGTCTCTACAGGGTATTAGTAAATAACTCTTGGCTGGCACGATCCTCTGAATGGCTCACCTGCACTATATGTTTTCAATTTGTTTATACATTCTGTGCAACAATTTCATGCATCAAGTACAGGTTATATAACAAAATATTTCTTTAAATCAGCAAAGAATCAATTAATTTTAAATTGATTTCTTCAAAATTTATGTGTAATGAATGTCTAATTTCTTCCCTCTTCAGACTAATGATTAATTTATCATGTTTGTGTGTCAAAATTGTACCTAAATATTTCAAAATTAATTTTATGGAACATACAAAATCATACAAGCAGAATATATAATAGCATAACTTGATAATATAATTTCTTGTTTGTAATCTGTATTATATAAATGACTAAATAAATACTTTGCATCATCTGGCTTGTAGTGTCTTTAATGTTATAAATCACACCAATGGGGGTGGATAAAAGGTGTTTGTAGATTCATGGTACAAAATACATGCCTTTGTACCGCTACGACAAGGATGTACAAATATTAAAGTGATGGAAACACACTGCTCAATACTCATCTGAAAAGTAGATTTAATTTTTAAAATAATATTATCAGACTGTTACGGATTTGGATATGTAAAATTGATATGTAGAAATGCAAGTTGCAGTACCATCCGAGAGCCACACTGAGCTTCCACACAGAGAAAACCAACCCGTATTTTCCCTCACCAATTATGAGGCCATCCTTGCCTCTCAAAGATGTATCCACTGTGTAAAAAAATGGATCTGCGGTAGAGATATAGAGACATGCGAAGAGAAAGATTTTTAGCACACTAGCAACACTAAGGAAATGTGTGAACTGATAAAATGCATATTTTCAATGTAATGCAAGTCGCTTTGGATAAAAGCGTATGCCAAAATAAATGTAGGTCCTCAAGGTAACCAAAAAGGCCCATTTCCAACACACAATATAAGGGGCCCAGAAAACCTAGCGATGGCCCTAATCTTTAGGGTGTGTACTGTAAATGACAGAATTTGCCTACCAACTTCTTGCTTGTATATCTTGTTACAAAAGACAAGCATAAACCATAAAGTAATTTCCTATCAAATAAAAAGCTGTTATGATAACATTACTACATGAAGATAACAAGAAAAGTAAGTTGAATAAGCCTGTATTAAATATTTATGCCATTTTCTCAAGGATTTCCGTTTTCCAGTTTGGTTGTTGCTTTCTGTTTCCAGAAATTATTACTACCAGTTTTCACATCCGCACAAAGTGCAACTTCTAAAACATGCTCTCGTGCTTGTGAGTGAGGGTGTGATGCCTGCCTGCCCCCGTGACAAATCCCTGACGCCTTCATCCGGGACTCTTCCACCAGACCACTCACTCTCCAACATGGCGGCGTCAGGTGAGAAAAATGCGCTCTCGCGGTCTGCCTTCATTTGTAGGCTTCTTTGCGGAACAGCGCTAAACAAGTTTGTAGAGCACTCTTGGGTTCAAGCGTAAGGGTTATGGCATTCACTGTGTGCGTTTTACGATAACCGCACTGCTAAATATACTGGGAAAATACACTGAAAACACGAAGGATTAGTTGTATTGGGGAAGCCTTATGCTCAAATGAGTTAGCCAGTTTGCTAGCGGCCAAATCATGTGCCTCGTCTGTCTTGTTCTCCTCTGCAGTTTTAGGACGGGACGAAATTTTGCAAACGGATGTTAGGGTGTTTTAATGTACGTGGTAGTTTATAAGGTTAATGCACGTAAAGTTTTGATATTATGGTAAATGATAGTGCCTGAAGTTCAGTGCTAATAACCCGTGCTTGGCGCGCATGCGCAGTACGATCCAGAGGCGGGACCGGAGAGGTCACCACGTGCGTGGAGCCGTGGGCATAGAGCTGAAATAGACTTTCTCTCATCTTTTTTTTTTTTTTTTTTCAAAAGAACTGCGGTTGGGTTGGTGATTTGGGTTTGTTTCAGTGACTTGTTTTTTATGTGTTCCCCAAAAATACTTTTTTTTACGGATTTATTCAGTGCAGTTGCATCGTTACGCCTGTAGGCGTCCTTTTGCTGTCTTTTTTTGGTGTCGAGTCATTGAATCATTTACTAATTCATTCTATTAAAATCGAGTCATTCATGACCAAAAAAACATGTCGTATTATTCTGTATTAAAATGTATGTCAAGACTAGTTCTGTAAAAACACTTTACAGAGGGTAAATACTTTAAGAGGGTTTATGCATCATATATATATATATATATTTCTCAGTAAGTTAGCAAGTGTTTCCAAGGCTTGTACAAGCAGCTAGATGTACAGAACTTATGCAAGTACAGCTCTTATCTTTTTGAATGGGGAAAGACTAAATTATCTGAAACTGTTTGTTAATGATACATCTGATTGACATTTCAAGTCGATAGTAACATTTGACACCAGTGGTATCATAAATTGTGCTTCTGCTTTTCCAGGCTTGTCCAACTAATGCATATACAAGTTCTAGAGTAAACAAACATAATGTGAGTTTGTCTTATGTCACCTTTTCCCCCCACATTGATTGCAGTGTCGCTAATGCATTTTTTGCACAAGGTGTGACATTGCTCACTGGTGTGAAAGCTATTAGTGTCTGTTCTGGGTTTTATGCAATTTAATGAAGGGTGTTAATAGGCTTTACCTGGAAATCCTCTACAAGTGTAGTGACATTTCACTGTTAAAGCAAGCAGATATTAGAGAATAAACAAATAGTGAGATAATGTCTTTTGAATAAGCCTATCTGTTTTTTGCATGGTCATGCTACATCTGTTATCTGTGTCACCATGTGGCCCATCTAGGGTGGAAACATTAAAACATTCTTCTTCTTCTGAATGTTAATGGTGGCATCAAATTAAAATTTACCCTAGCTTTTTTCAAAATGCATCTTATTGTAAACATTTCATCCGTGCATATGTTTATTTGTTTTGACTTTATTCTAAATCAAAATGTCATAACTCTGACCCGATCTTCTGGTGAAATGGCAGATTTCTCTCTGGTGTAGTATGCTGAACTACTTCAATCATTTTGTCCGTTCAAAGTGTAGTTCAACCAAAAATGAACATTTGTCATCATTTACTCACCCTCAAGTTATTCCAAACTACTGTCAGCTGTTTGGTTCAACGTATTTATCAAATAACGGAATTCGTCTGTTTTGGTGTTCTCATAGCATCTGTTTTTCTTTATTAGCTAAGAAGAATAAGAAGAAGGGCAAGACCCTGACCCTGAATGACTTCCTTGCGAATGATAGCAGTGGCAGTGTACCCCCCAGTTACCCCAGCACAAAGACCACCAACTGGGCAGACGAGACCGATGACTTGGATGGAGATGGTGAGTAAACGCTGGAATGCACTACATGACTTTTAAAATCTGAAAAGCCAGGAGACTCGTGACAAATGAAAACAACATGTGCTCTAAGAGCTGCTCAAAATATCAAACATGTTTGATATCCTCAGACCTGATGGAATCATAGTCTGAAGAAGTGCTGCACGATTTGGGGCAGAAATCCAGTAGTTTTTTTTTTGTTTTGTTTTTTCTTTTCTCAATGAATTGTGCAGCCATAATCTGAAGCTACAAGAATTTTGTTTGTATCAATCAATCATAGACTGCGCAATTTTCTGAGTCCTCCAGACTGTAAATCGATTGACCGCTCTCGGCTGCCACGCAGCCCACCCTACACTGCCTTCCTCGGTAACCTTCCCTATGATGTCAGCGAGGAATCCATCAAAGACTTCTTCAGGGGCCTTGCGGTCAGTGGGAATCTGCAAGTTTACATTGAGTCTTTCCTATCAGGAAATATTACTCTTAGCTGCTTGACAAATGTAGGTTGTGTGTAACTGGATATGTTTTGTGTGTATTCTCAGATCAGTGCAGTACGTTTGCCACGGGAGCCTAATAACCCAGAGAGGCTTAAGGGTTTTGGTTATGCAGAATTTGATGATGTTGAATCCTTCTTGCGCGCTCTCAGTCTAAATGAGGAGGTGGGTTGTCAGTAAAATACTGACCTCAGTCAATTGCCTTTGTTTTCTGTTTTGAGTTAACATTGCATTACATTTGTGTAGAATCTTGGGAACAGACGGATCCGGGTGGATATCGCAGATCAATCCAATGACAAAGGTGAACTGAAGATATACAAACTCCTTCATGTTGTCTTTGCCTCTGTGAAAGCATATTTCTATTATCATAATTTATATTTTCTTATATTTCTTCCAGAGAGGGACAGTGGGACAATGATGGGGCGAGACAGGGATAGAGGTCGTGGGATGGACTTTGGCCCTGATAAGACAGATTCTGATTGGAGGGCACGGCCAAGCGGGGACCAGGATGATGGACCACGCAAAGACGATGGATACGGTGACAGTAAGTTAAACAGATGCAAACTCTGTATCATGCTTAAACCAGCGTTCATTTTGACAGCAAATTTAGTTATCTGAATTGTTTTAGACTAGTTTAAGTTGTCTAAATATCATAAGATTGTTTTCTTTACAAGGAAATACCAGTGGTTATAAATGCTTTCTTTAAAACAACTTGCATACATCCTTCATTCTATCAAGTTGACATATTATTTGTATAAATGAAATATAAATGAATCCATATTAAATTGTTATTAGTCATAATGTTACAATCACAAAATTTTGGCCAGATTGTGCAGCTCTACACACAAGCATAGCAAACGTGGAGCTCATTTTGTTGTTGTTGTTTTTGATTTAAATCGCAATGGCAATTTTAGTTTTTATGTTTTTATTTCCACCAAATCATGCATCCCTAATTATAAGAAACTTTATGCTGCTGTTATTGGCAGTCAAGGTTAAATAGATTTCATCTTAAATCTGGTTTGACTATGTTAACACACTGTTGTTTGTACTTCTTTGTATAACTCATTGTGGTATATTTTTGCAGGGTCACGTGACCGCTATGAGTCGGACCGATTCAGAGATGCTCCAAGACGTGATGATCGTTATGACAGCGGTCGAGATCGCTTCAGTGGTAGAGAACGCTATGATGACAGAGGTAGCAGAGACTATGATCGTGGAGGTTTGTAGCGTTTCGTCCATGGGTTTCACAAAAAAAACATTGCTTAATTTTTCATATGATACCCAAAATGAAAGTAAATGCTAGTGCAGGTTAATTTCTCTTTAAGTTTCTGTGTTTTTGGTGGGTTATTAATTGCAGTTTGCTTTGTAAGTTATGCTATGGTTGTGATTGTCTTAGGTTATGACTCACGTGGTGGTGGAGGACGGCGAGGATTCAGCAGTGGCTTCAGGCGAGACTATGATGACCAGCGAGATGGAGATCGAGAAGAGCGTTTAGACAGGAGGGATGATGGACGAGAAGAGAGGGGTACATGAGACTATGTTAATGCAGAAATAACACACTTCAGCTTTAAAGATACAAGTTTAATATCAGGAATGTTGTTTCTAAACTAATCCGATTTCATTCTAGGCCCTCCACAGAGGCCCAAGTTAAACCTGAAGCCACGGAGCATCCCAAAAGAGGAGGAACAGAGCGGAAGCTTGTCTCCGCAGAGTAACACTGCTAATTCCAGCAGGGCTTCCTCTATATTTGGAGCAGCCAAACCTGTGGACACAGCTGCCAAGGAGAGAGAGGTGGAGGAGAGGCTGAAGAAAGAACAAGAACGACTCCAGAAACAATTGGAAGAGGACAAGAACAGGGCCTCGGAGAGACGACCACGAGACCGGTGAGAATAGATGGGTTGATATAAAAGAGATTTTCTCTGAAAACGTAACTTTTAAATTGTGATAAAAGAGTATTTATAGAATTTGTCTCATTTTTTTTTTTTACATAGAGACTCGAGTTGGAGAAATGAAGAGCAATCTAAAGAGTGTCGACGTGCAGGAAGTGAATCCTCGCAACCTAAAGGTAATACATTTATGCATGTGTTAACTCTTTCTCTTTATTTTTTAGTTGATTATGATTTTTAATGAAATGAGGCCAGATTCGTTTTTTGTTGTTGTTTAATCAAAGATTATTTATATAAAGTGTGTGCTGTTTATTTATAAACTGTTTTATTTACTTTGTTTCTTCCAATGATTATAGCTGTGGTAGCTGGCATGGCGCTAAATTATAAACAATTATCAAAGCATGTATATTAGCTATGCACTAATATTACAATCCTGATGAATTATAACTCATATAATGGCTGATAAACGATAAATAAAGCATTTTATGCTACATTTTATAACTGGTATTAAAAATCATAGTCGTAAAGAAACCTTGTAGAAGGACTATATTAGCTTTCTTTAATTGCAGTGAATGAATGACAGATCGTGTTTGAAGCAGTATTAACGAAAACTAATAAAAATATTTGTGTTAAATTAAAATAAAGCTAAAATAAAATATAAATATTAGATAAAAAAGCTAAAGTTAAATGAACAGTAGAAATTTTTCCTTGGAAACTGAAATGTTAAAGGGGTCTTATTATGCTGTTTTACAAAGTCTTGATTTTGTTTTGGGGGTGTACTAGAACAGGCTCTCATACTAGGTTGTTCGAAAAACACAGTATTTTTCACATATTTTACATTATTACAACACCTCTCTCCCCAGTCTGGCATGAACGGCTCGAATAGTTCCTGTATCAAATGAAGGCCCACCTTCTGAAGTACGAAATGTGCTGTGATTGGTTCGCTGGGCCAGTGTGTGCTGTGATTGGCACCACTCAGCGCCTGGTCTATATCATTTTGAAAATGCCTATTTTGAGTGGAAGCAGAAACACGCTGTTTTTCGGGCCTGTTTTTTTAAATGCAAATGAGCTGCTGCTCCCCGCCCTCTTTTCCAGAATAGAGCTGTGCCATTACAGCTCGTACCTACTAAAAAAACATCTGTTTTGGTTCTGATTGTCATGTTTATCGAGATGAAATCATGCGTTTTAAACCATATGAGTTTAAACTTCTGATATACGGTTTTCTGAGAGAACACATCATCCGAAGCACACGGACAGAAAGCGGCTGTCACAGCATGTGAGTACTAAACTAAGTTCTCATTCACACACAAGTTTACGTTAAAAACACACATGAGTTACGAAAACAGTGGGTTATGTCTGTGAAGGTAAACAGCTGGGAAATAAATTGCATGTTTATTTTAGATCTGTGTGGCAGCAGCACTCTTGCAGAAAAAGGCTTACCAAAACAAAGTTACTAGGTTAATCTTTTTCACGTTTCCTTGGTTGGTAGATGCACGGGGGACCTGATTAGCACTTAAAACCTGGAAAAGTCAGATTTTCATGATGTGTCACCTTTAATACTAAAATAAATACAAATGAAAATTAATTACAAATATTAATAAATACTATATAAGTATATAAATACTACTAAAATAACAATGGGTTGAAGATGTCTACAATGATAGTGAGAATACATATCCCTGTAAACTTTTTTTTTTCCAAGCAAATATGCCTACAAAAGAAAAGGTCCTGACATTAGTAACAAAGTGTTAAATAATTACTTCTGTATCTGTGATGTTCAGGATCTAGGAGTCAAGATGGTGAACATTCAGAGAATGAAGTCTTCAGTGGACAAGAGGATGAGCCGATCTCTCCTGCATGTCCATCACCCTCTTCCAATCAGGGAGGGCTTCCACTGAAAGTAATGCCAGCTCCTCCACCTAAAGAGAACGCCTGGGCCAAACGCAGCACAGGGGGTGGTGCTAATGAGAAGGAAGGACCACCCTCAGCTGCCCCTAGCAACAAAAGTGCTCTTAAACCCAACAGGTGTCCTTTCTCTCACAAGTTATGGAAATACAAATATAAAACACGCAATGATGAAGCACAAATAACACTCGTGTTTTTTTGTCTTTCTAGGTCAGCTGAAGAGAGAGTATTGGGTAAAGGTAAAAGTCCCCACAATAACACTTGAAAAGACTGGGAAAATTTTTTTATGAATATATACAGTTTTCACACTTGTCTGTTGTACTATTTGCTAGATGAAAACCGGGTTGATGGCGTTCGAAGGGATAAAGTTGTGCCTCAGGGAAGCGGAGGAGGAGTTGGGAGAGGAGGGGGTCTGGGAAGAGGAGTTGACTGCCCAAACAAAGACAAACAGAGAGAAACTGCAGACAGGTGAGGCAGCCTTCACAAATGTGAATTAAATTTTTTTGTACAATATGAATTTGTACAACTACATAGACATGACATTGACTAAAAAGCAGTATCTGAATCTAAATTACTTTTCTTTATATTAAAAGTGTATTGGAACTGCTAAGCTCTAAAACGGTCTATAAAAATAGTCCTTACAACTAGCATTTTATTACAAATGAAGCTGTAAGAAAAAATGCTGTCCGAAAAGTATTTAACACTAGGGCTGGGCTATATGACCAAAAATATTATCACAATATATATATATATTTTTTTTTTACCATATCATACAATATCAATATTCATGTGCCATTTCTGGGGAATTAAATGCTTACCACATGTTTGTAAGACTTGCTTCTTCACAATTAAACTCCACAGAATAGTTACCTTTTTATTTAGGGCGCCATGAAATTCATTAAACTTTTCCCCAAATTATGCGTTTTTTTCTAATGAAGTGAATTAATAAAACTTTAACAATTTAATAAGAATTTAAAATGTAATCCAATGAAAATAACAATTCATGTATTGTAAAACATTGCGTTTTAATTTTTTGTCAAATATGATGCTGCACAACAGAACTGTATTAATTAAAACATGGAAGAAAAAAAATCTTGGTTGAATTAATCCCTAAAAATTACGATATTTATTAATTTGAGAAGTTCATTTTAGTAGACAGCAGTAATATATTTCTGTCATAATTTCTTCAAGTTAAACTGAAAATGCTGGGTTGTCATGAAGATCTTTTGAGTTTCAGTTTGTATTTGACTGTTTTTTTTCTCAACTAAAATGTGACTCAGAGCTGCTCTGGAGATGACGTTAGTGCATTCATGTCCTCATATATTGAGACGCAGATGCTGAAAACACACGTTTGAGTTTTTGTAGTAGATGAAACAGCACTATTCATTCACACAAAGACACGTAGAACAGGCAAACCTATTAGCAGCATGAACCGTCTGGCTGTAGTCATGTTTTTTTCTGCTGTGTGATAGACTTAAATTAATCCATAATAAGTAAGAATGTCCAGAGCTTATCGTTGCTATCGACATACATTTTAGTGTGATCTCAATATAATATTGTTTATCTATTCTTAAACCCTTTCATGAATTTTAAATGACAGGAAGGAGGTCATACGGGAACGAGATCCTAGAATAGCCTCAGAACCAAAGAAATATGAAGAGAGCGCTCCTCCTGTGAGTACTTCATCTGGACCTGACACCTCACTGAGCAGATGTAGTCAACATGACAAGAAAAATTAGACCCTGAAAATAATTGGTTGTAGAAACCTATATATTAGTGTAGTTGTTCAGCCCACTGTTGTGTAAACTTCTTGCTCAGAAAGAAATATCAGAAAATTATTTTCTTCTACCACTCTTACTTGATCACAAAGGGTGCTTCTCAATATCCCTCCTCACTTCCTCGCTCCTCCGTCCTCCATCCTATGACCTCGGAAACCGATCGAGCCATCTTGTAGGACATCTCAATTCTCTAATTACACCTCGAGGAGGCGAGGAGTGAGGAGGCTTCCTAAGGAGTCATGAGCGTGGATACACAGGTGTATCCTTTGCGGAAGTGTTTTATCAACTAAACGTGACGCATGTGTACATTCTCCTCCCCCTTCACATCTGTCGTAATAATTTACATTTATATTTTATCTTTGCAGTTTAAAAAGCAGTTTTTAAGCCATACATGTCATATATTTCAACAGGCCATCTTGCTTTATTAATATTTATTATGAATGCCTTAAATAACGAACTTCAACAACACAAGGGCAGATCCCTTTAGGTCAGCTGATGACGCTTTGAAGTGACGCTTGAGTGGTCAAGAATATTCCAGTGTTCATCCTTTGATTCCTCAGTCCTCATTTCCTTTCTTTGCATCCTGCCCTCGTATCCTAAGGGGGGGTGGAGCTAAGACGCGAGGATGCACAAATAAGAAATGAGAAGCACCCAAACATTGAGGTCATAAACTTTCTTTTTGTCCCTACAGCAATTCAGCTCCGCAAGTAAGTATGCTGCCCTACTAATGGATGGAGACCAGGGAGAAGAAGATGGAGAGGAATGAACAATTAGCAAGGATCAACTAACTTCAGAAACACAGAACAGAAGAAAAGAGCAACTGAATGATCAAATGAGGGGTTAAATTAGAGTTTCCTCATGATGAGGGAGTGGTGTAGCTTAAGGGATGATGGCCAAGGTACCCACAATACTGTTCTCTGTCACGTTTATGGAAATTTATACTGGTATTCGTAAAACTGGCCCATTTTAATTAAAAATAAAATAAAATAAATCAGTGCCGTACGTAGACAAATGCATTCATACATGTAGACATTTGAAAATCATTGTTAATTTGAAAGTCGTTATAATAAAAAAAATGTAAGATACTGTAACTTGTCTCTGAATTCCTTTTTTGGTTAATTCAGTCAGCAACTGCAATATGATGCATAGTAGCTTTTTCATAGATTTTATTTAATTGTTCACTCATAATGCTCAGTATTGTGTTTTAATGCCATAAACCATGTTGCATTTTTGTTGAAATCTCCCACTGAAGAGTTCGTGGTTAGCAGAAACACCCTCAGAAGGCGTATGCCAAAGGATAGGCTTTCCACTCAAATCCTTTAAATGCTTCAGACTGAAACTCAAGGTTTCTCTCTTATTTTGGTCATCTGTTCATTTCAAACCTGTGTAGCATTATGTTCTCAGGACAGGATAGTGAACTCCCTCAAAGTGCTCTCAAACCAATGTAATGGTCCAACACTGAGGCTGTGCAGATCCTCCCAGTCCCTTGGTGATTGAGTATTGAAAAGCTGTCCAAGACCCCTAATGCGTTTCCTTCCCAAGGACTATATTATTAAACTAATCAGAAAAATCTGACTGCATGAAAATCCACAGTTGGACTCCAGTGGCTGTATGTGTGCCACAAGAAAATTGGTTTTGTGACATTTTCGAGCTGTTTTCTCTTAAGCTTTGAATGATTTTGCGTTTTGTGTGTTTCTCAAGGTGTTTTTCCCATAACTGCTTTATTGGATGGATTTTACGGCCCATTCTAGGGTGGGAGTTTGTTGCATTCTTTGTGTGGTCATGTTGTGCTGTTCATCCATGTTTTCCCAGCTGCCCTAACTGAACCTCTCTTGCATGTAGCCTGATTTGAATGCAGTTCTATCCTTACAGAGTTACTACAGTGCATATATATTATCAAAATGTTTGTGAAAGAGAAAAGAGTTGTCTGATCTGGCATTTTCTCTTTACTGATAATCCTTAAAACTTGTAAGGACTCAGTAGCTGCATTCACTATTATGAGTGCATTGCCAATGTGCCTACACATAGAAATACTGCAGCTCAATGACAATTAAAAACGCACTCTGGTTTTGTGATGAATCAGATTTGATAAGCTTAATGTTTTTATGTCATCCCTGATGGCTTTTATAAACAAGCCATGGCTCTGGTCTGCCATACGGTTTATTTTAGGGCAGAAAATAATGTTTGCTTGGCTTCTAGTTAATGGGTATTGATAAACAAAAATTTACTCTAATGATAAAAGTTATTACATCTCGTTCACCAAGAACAAAAAACTATTTGCGTTTACACAAATACAACCAACGCCACTTTAGATGCAATGGCTTCTGATTGGCTGTCACAATATCACTCTGTGTTGTTATCGTTGGTTATTATTCCCTATCCTCATACAATTACTAAATATTAAGATCTAATTGTCCTTCTTGGTGTGAACGGGCCTTAAGTTACAGGTTTTCTGTATGAAAATAGTTACAGAAATTATTCCGATAATTTATTGCGACACATTCACACCAAAAACGACAAGTATGATGATTTCAGCGTTTACGATAAAGTTCTTTTTATTATAAGCCCGCACTGCCACTTTAAATGCTCAATATTTTTAATGGGTGTATTATGATTGGCTGTCAGAATGTTATCGTTCAGCTGTAAAAAAAAAAAAAAAATAATAATAAAATTCGTTGAACATTATGTTCATGTGGAGTTCCCTATCCCCACATAATTTGAACTAGCCTACTATTAAAACTTTATAGTTACCATAGTTATTATCCTTGGTGTAAACGGGATTTTAGACAAATACTTACCGTGGTACAAGAATAGTATCAGATGATAATACCTGGTAGGCTACTCACAATGAATGTACCATGATACTAATACGATGGAATTACCACAGTACATATTCTAGAATGAATGAATGAATAAAATTTATTTATTTAACATTTAGAACTTTTAAATCCATTGGTAATTGATATTTTAGCATGTTTTCCCAACCTATAGTAGTGAGACATCTTGGGTGTAAGAAACAAAAAGCAGAATCAAGGTATGTTCTGTGTTTATAGCCTCTAGTGACAGATGCAGTGCTTTGTGTGTTCAGTGTTGTTTTCTGCTGTGTCAGATGCATGTATGTGTTGTTTCTGTTGTCTGTAGAATGACAGTTGGTGCTAACTGGTGGTCTCTGGACACAGAACCTACTAGAGCGACCTTACGTAACCAAAAAACATTTATGTATTGGTAGCTTTTGGTAACAATTTTGTTGCTTTTTTGAGTCTCTTAGCTTTATGTTAGTTTACTTAAATAGTTTTGCATGCGCAAATGTTTAAAAGTAAAAACAGTCTTTGAAGTCACAAGATAAGGTCATAAGGTTCTTATAACCTCATGACATGGATTGTTTATAAACTGCATTATATGTGAATGATAATTATGCAATAATCAGAAACATTTGAATTCATTTGAAATGCAGTAGCCTATCACACTGCAGAATACTTATATCTAGCCACATGCTATACTGTAATTACATTATGAATAATTGACAAACATTATTTGCCATGCAAATTACCTTAAATTGTAGTTTGTTTTTGACACAAACAGTTTTGTGTAGATATTTTGAGAAAAGTAGCTACGTAATGGATAGGAAAGTGGGGAGTGTTGAACATTTATTATTTTGTTTTATAGAATATTTTTATATTTATCTATTATAAATTAAAGTTGTGTGTTTTCGTCCAGTAGAAGTATGTTGAAAACACGGTCATGATATTTATTTTATTTTATTTTTTAATAAAAAGTCTTCCAACAAGATGTAACCTTCATTAACATAATTGCAAATAAAATTATAACTCAGAAGTGAAATGCTTATTTTCTACCTCAAAATGTTGTTGTCTTACAAATCTTAAATCTTTTTTGACTCAGAGTCTTACAACTTCTACTGTTGCCTCAGGAAGATGGTGGTCCTTCACCCTGTAGCCCATTTTTAATTCACTGAACTGATGTTACAACTTGCCCTGTTTTACAGAAACTTTATTATGAATGGAATTTTATTCATGGAAGAGTTTTTGTGGTTTCATGTGCTTCACAGTAACTTATTCAGTATTGCACCCACACATGCAGATGGGAGGCGAGTGCTGCTTGGACGGAGCGGATGTGAAAAAACAAGAACAGATGCTTTGTTGTCTCATTCTGCCAATGAAAGATGGAGATGAGGAGGAACAGAAGACCTAATGCTCTCTGTGTGCGGACTTAGGGACTGGGTGGTGGAGAGATGTTGGAATACAAGCCTTAGGGGTTGTGTGTGAGTGTGTGTGTGATGGCTCCCAGTGGGTGAGCAGAGCTCGAGTGCCAAAGAAGAGGAAGGGTCTGACGTAAGCCTGCCAAAAACAGCTGCGAGAGAGACGGAGGAGGGCGTTACATAGTGTGCATGTGAGGGGTTCAAGAGACAGTCAGAGGGAGGACACCCCGAGAGACTGAAGAGGGAGACTTTGGAAGTGGGAGAGAATGTATGAAAAAGAAGGTGTGAGAGATATGATTCTGTGTTGGAACTGGACGCTAAGGCATTGAGGAACAAGGAGACTTCCTTGAGGACAAGGGAAACATAAAACAAGGAGCAACCTGGACTGAAGACTAAGGAAAAGAAGGGCTAAGAAAGAGTAAGAGGAGAAGGAAAGGATTTTCAAGGAGGAATTAAGCAAGTAGAATGGGTTGTGTCTTCAGCAAGCAGCGTTGGGTTAAAGAGAGGAATCCCCAGCCCTCGGACCCCCCGAAAACACGAGACCTCACAGAGGATGCAGAGATTCTCAGCTTAACAGAGGTACACGTGTGTGTGTGAGTGCATGGGGTCATATATTGGTAAGAAGATCTCCAGGCAATAAATGCAGTGGGTCTGCCTCAATGGTTGTTTTATGTCTTCTGTAAATCATTACATACTTGCAGTCATATTGGGTTTTCAAATAGGGATCTGTTGAATTGAGAATCAATAGAGAACATATGTAAAACATATACAACTTGTTATTTTTAATTAATTGGTAACTTTTTAACTAATGATCTGTTTTGCATTATGTAATGTAGTAATGTTAATGTACTATATAAAAGTTATCTTAGTAACACTATACATTAAGTTCACATTCATTAACATTAGATAATGCATTAGGTATTATGAACTAAAAAAACAAAAGTAAAATTTTTTATAGCCTTTGCTAATCCAGTTTAATGTTAAGTATACTGTTGTTCATTGATAATTTGTTAATTCCTAATTCATATGATGTTCATTTTCTACAGCCTGAAATGTTCAAATGTATGGTGCACAAATGAACATTAATCTAGTTTAATAAATTATAAATAATTAGTATAATTAGAATAATTAGTTCATGATACCAAATGCATTAACTATAGCTATGTTATATTTTATTGCAATATGTTAGCATATATATTATATTATATTATATGCTATAGTATGTGACTGGATACTGGCTGATACAGTTATATTGACTATAATTGTTGTTATATAGTTATATTAACTTATTAACAACATCAAGATTTCAGAATAAAGTTTATATTTTAGGTGCTGTCAGTAGTCAATACTTGCTTTAAGTGGTTTTGTTATGAATGTTTATACTGCCGTCACTGGTCAAAATGCGGCTTAATAGACACTGCAAGTGTAAAGCTATATTTTGCTGTAAGGATGAATATTTTTGAAAGGATAATCCTGCCAATGAACATA
>NW_015649998.1:952207-952948 GCF_001515625.1 Sinocyclocheilus rhinocerous
CAAACACACACACACACACACTCACAGTAACACTTCCATGTCCGTCATTTGGCGGCAGGTTGACTCTTTGGGGTCAGACAGCTTTAGTATGTTACGTGCCCTTAGAAAACATGCCTATAGGATGGAAAATGTACGTAAATAGAACATTTCCACTTCACATAACACATTTTAAGCAGTGACAGACACTTACATGTCATGTGTGCTGTGCTCTTGAGAGAAAAAAAAAGGAAAATATATTCCATAACCACAGAAAAATAGCCAGATTAACACACCCATGCAAGCATACACACAAACACATACGTTTCCTAGGGATCCTGTGGTCAGAAAGACTGGTTAAAAATAGAGAGTGGAATTCTGGGACGGTGGAAGCATACCTCGGCCTTCCCACCTGCTCCCGTCTACTCCTGCACGGAATGTGAGTCTGCATATGAGTGTAAGAGAATTCCTATTAGCAGGGCCAAAACTCTTATTTCAAAATGTCAGCAGCAACAGTAGCAGGACAGAAAACTCTTTTTGTCTCTCTCACTCTCTCTGTCATATAGCATGGTCATTTTTGACATTGGGAGAATTCTAGTAACCTAAACAGTTTTGCACTCTTCAGAGGAGAAGAAGAAGAGAGAAGGCATGAGGAGAAAGCTGTGTCTGTGTTGGATATGTGGAGGGAAATGCTTTATCCATGAGCCAAACTTTGGCGAGAGAGAGAGAGAGAGAGAGAGAGAGAGAGAGAGAGAGAGAGAGAGA
>NW_015649998.1:953239-965650 GCF_001515625.1 Sinocyclocheilus rhinocerous
GTTTTTTTTTTTTTTAATCCGGTTATCACATGCTCGCAATATGTAAACATAAACTCTATGAAAATAACTTTTGAACTAGTTGATGAATGAACTGCTGTATATGCGTTTTTAAAAAACACCCTCTATGATTGTAGAAGAGCTCTATTTTCCGTAAAATCTTTAGACAGAGTGTTTGAGGTGGTTTACAACTTAAAGAAGTTACGCACCAGTCTGCTTATAACATGGCGATTGTTTACTTCCCATTTACAGTCTGTAGATGGCAGCATTGTCAAGTGATAAACCTAGCAATGTGCTATGAAGGTCTACATTACCGTTCGCAGATTTTGGGTTTGGATTACTCGGCAAGGATGGACGCATTAAAATTTATCAAGAGTGACAGTAAAAACTTTTAGATTGCTACAGAAGATTTCTGTTACAAGTAAATGCTGTTCTCTTGAACTTTTTATTCATCAAATGATCCTTGAAAAATGTATCATGGTATTAAGCAGCACAACTGTTTTCAAACATGTTTATTTGAACACCTAATCAGTATATTACAAGGATTTCTGAAGGATCATGTGACTTGGAGTAATGACTGCTAAAATACAGTTTTGCCATCACAAAATAATTACATTTTAAAATATGTTCAAAAATTATTTTAAATTCGAATAATGTACTCTTTCTAATGGTGAGCCCCGGTGAGCATAAGAGACTCTTCTTTTCAACATTAAAAATCTTATACAAATGTCTTACCAAATATGTTTTTCTAATCATTGCTGACATTTTATCAACAAAATGTTATACATGCTGTTCACAGAGTGAGTTAAAGTTGTTTTATACTGTATATATGTATGTGT
The DNA here is from genome assembly GCF_001515625.1 of Sinocyclocheilus rhinocerous. Lineage (NCBI taxonomy): Eukaryota > Metazoa > Chordata > Actinopteri > Cypriniformes > Cyprinidae > Sinocyclocheilus > Sinocyclocheilus rhinocerous. The sequence continues at coordinate 954,076 of NW_015649998.1, forward strand.
GTGTGATGTGATATCTATATATATAGATATATACTGTACACTGTGTGTGTGTGTGTGTGTGTGTGTGTGTGTAGATAGATGACCATGGACATAGTTGAATTTGTAGAAGAACACCTAGTAGAATAGAATAGAATATAGTATGATCATTAAATGATTGTCAAATCATCCTGCTGTTTTATGCAATATCTGGCCATTGTGCCAAAACAGTTCTATCATCACAGCACTATTACCAAAACAAACATGATTTTCATTTATCGCCTCCTTATGAGTGATTGATTTTTCTCTTCATATCACCACAACTGGGGGCGTGTGGACATGTGTGCTCAGTGCTCTTTAATATCATGTTTGTGGTTGGCAGATGTGTTTGGGTTTAGTTCCTGCCATATGTACATACATACCGATCCCACAGTGTCTGCTGCTGTATAATTTTGAGGTCTTTGTGTGTGTGTGTGTGTGTGTGTGTGTGTGTGTGGGTGTGTACTTATATATGTAGTTGGGGAAAATGGGTTCACACTCCTTTAAAGAGAGGAACTTCAAGAAGAAACACCACTGTGTTGTCTGCAGACAAGCTCTTGACAGCCATGGCATGTACTGCAGAGGTAAAACATACATTTGTTTTTACTATAATGACTTTATATTGACTTCTGTTGTTTTTGTACTTAGCTAATATTTAGCTGATATTTCCTCTTATATTTATTAAGCCATTTCCTCATGGTCACTATTAACTGCTCCACAAATTATAGGTGATTTCAGGTTTTACTGTCCTTGTGGGACTTTTGGTCCCCACATAGGCAAAACCTGACCCCCACATGCACATAATGTACAATAATATTTATTAATGTAATACACATTTTTTTCCCTTGCAGAATGTAAAACTGCAGTTCATAAGAAATGCGAGGAAAAGGTAAGATTCTTTCTCTTACAGCTGAAATGCTGTTACAACTCTATGGCTCTTATGAAGTACAGTGGATATGGCTAAACTTTGGCTAAACAGTGATAACTTGATTTGGCTTTAACCAATAAGGAAATGGCAGAAGAATATGCATTCTCATTGTCAGTGACTGTATGGGTCTTTGTAGCGACGTGTTTTTCTTAGTGGCTTCTGGTCTTGTGATGTGTGTCACTCACAAATATAGTACAAATAGGTCTAATTCAGATGAGTTATGAACTCTGGTTATCTTTGGTATTAATAGAAATTGCAATCAGTCACTGAATGCCAACAGTGCATCACACGGATATACACCAGTGTATCCGCACGCTACACACCACAGCTGTTCCTCTCTTTCTCTCCTTCTCTTTCTTATTATTTCTCCTGCTCACTTTCTTTCTCTTTTACTTTTTCTTATCACAGTAAAAAATAAATATTATTATTAAAAATAAATAAATAAAACTAAGGCAACAGTTTCATCTTATGTTTTGAGTTTAGTTAATTTACTCCTTATTTTAAGTAAATGCCTTGCCTGAACCTAAAATGTCAAGTGTCAAAACAATGCAACCATAATTATTCATACCCCAGTGCATGCTCGAAGAAAGATTAATGGTATTAGAGTAAAAAGAACCATTGAAATTCACTATACTAGTTGGTTTGGCTTAAAACATAGAATATGATACTAGTAACACTTTACAAAAAGGTTCCAGTTGTTATCATGAACGATGAAAATTACTTCAAAAGCATATATTAATCTTAGTTTGTATTAATTTCAACATTTACTAATATATTATTAAAATTGATTGTTGCATTTGTTAATATTCAATGGACTTGAGCTAGCATGAACTATGAGAATGTTAACAAAATTCATTAATACAGTAACAAATTCTTTGCGCATTGTTAGGTAATGCATTAACTGTGGGACCTTTATCCAGTTCAAGTAATGCATATATTATGAACTAACAATGAAAAAGTACAATAATCAAGTAAATATTTTGACATTTTTAAGCATCATTTACTTAGTCCATGCCCTGGTTTTAGAGCGAGACAGAGAGAGAGAGAGAGGAAGAGTTGGGTGGGAGCAAGAGAGTGAGAGGATCAGAAAGAGAGAGAGAGAGAGAGAGAAAGAAAGAGAGGAGAGCACTTGTATGTGTATGCTATAGGAACTCTAGAAAACTGGACTCATCTGAGAAAGGTACAGACACTTTTCCTTTTTTTTAAAAGGGCATCAAAGAGGTAATTCATTTTGCTTTTGGGAAATGTAAAGTATACTTGGTGTACTTTTCATTCAGATTGTAGAATCAGTTTGTGTTTGTAGTGAGATAATCTGTTTGGCACAAAGAGAAATCCAGTAAAAGAGAGAATCAGCAATATATAGAATGAAAGTAGAGATAAGAGTGTAAGACACACAGACACATGACAGAGATAAAATCAGATGGTAGTTAAGGTTTATAATATATAAACATTTATCTTTATGTTTGTTTAGTGATTGTGTGTAAGCGTTTGATTGTGTCTGTTTCACTTGCAATTACTTGTTACCTGCTAAAACTAAAGGATGTAGTTAATGAACCCCAGTGTGTTTCCTCATCCCTCATAAAGGATTTGTTTTGTCTGCACTGTAATATGATTTTATCATTATGTTATATCAACCTGTTAGTTTCAACTTCCAACAGCTGGATTTTCCAGCAGGGCAATCCAAAGTAAGAGATCAAATAATGAACAAAATTGTTTCTACTTAAATTTAAGGCAGCAATGCAGTGAATATTCGTGACTTACATGGTGAAAAGTACTCCTACAAACAGACTCATGATCAGAGGCACAGGCCAGCTGATCATCTGAAATAGAGTAGTGGAAATAGTTCATAAAGCCAGCAGGCATTTCATCCGTCCTGGATGGAGAGATCAGCTGCTTTTGTTTCTCTTTATACACGTGTCTCTTTCCACCCTCTGTCCACATCAGACTCCCTGTCTGTCAGTCTATCAGAATATCCCCCATCACACTTATACTCACCCTCAAATATGCAAAATGATGGTCTATTTAGGTTTTCCAATGACAGATTCTCAAATGCTTTGGTTTGATTTACACCTCTTGAATATATGGTTTCATCCACAACTGTACATTTAATTGCACATACTAACAAACTGGTATTGAAGCCATATGCAAAGCCATTTGTGTTAGAGTCTGTAAGTTAAAATGTTATGTCTAAACTAATTACTGAGAAGGAAGCAAAGTGAACGTGTGCAAATATGTGCGCACACACACTCACAGACGGTGTTAAACAGTACCAGATGTCCCCTGGTGTGATAATAACCTAATGAGGACATAGAGGATGTCTTAAAATGGAGAGTCACCCAGTGGCCCCAAAGTATGCTAGCTGCGTGTGTGTATGTTTACGAGGCTGGTATGTGTCTCTTATATGGTCTCTGATGTCTAAACCTTCCAAATCATGCATCAAAGACTTGGTTACCATGTGTCTAATACACACATTTCTCTGTCTGTCTTTCGTCCAGGTCTCTGTCCCTTGTGAAGTTATCTCAGATCCAGTGAGTATTACCCCAAGTTGCTTTTTAACATATATCTTAAAGGTCATTAACATCGCATCTGTTTTACATTTACATGAATGAATTTAGCAGAATTGACATTGAGCGATCTAGCTGAGACTTCTTATGAGAACTGATTATACACAAAATCCCCTGCACTGTAAAATTCAGAAGCAACTAGATTTAGGACATTTTTGAGTTTATTCAATTTATGGATAATTGAATTTATTTTTTAATGTAATTTTTCTACATTTATTAGTTCAACCTTTAAAATGCTGTTCATATGACAAAATGGAAATGTAACTTATGTTTGGGGTCTCAGAGACCCCAGGTATAAAACATGATTTTCACATGATTTTCTGATTAATATACACACTATTACTGTTGGTTATTTCCTTTCAGTTTCTTATACTGTATATATGTTTTACCATGTATTTTTACTGAGGTCAAATGGACTTAAAGCAAAAAACAATGTAATTCTATTAGATAATAGTGATATTTTTGAAAAGGGCATGCCTGCTTCAGTAACCTTCTGTCATTTCTTTCTGCTGGGATATCAGAGGAACATATTAAAACAATTTGTAGTGAAATACGAGGTTAATTTTCAAGTGACCATTATTTTTACAAAGGCATAATTTGAGCAAACCATAAAAAGAGCCATTATTTTCAGAATAGGAAGGTTAAAGGAAAGTGTGTTTGATGTATCGCCATTTAAAAGAAATGTCTGTACCATGTCTGCCTGCTTTTTATTCACATTCTTTTAACTCTGCTCTTTCCTAGCCCCCATTTCAAAACCAGATGACCATTCCTCCCAGGTAAGAGCAAATTTCATGAAGCTAACAGCAACATTTGTTATGAATTCAAGAAAAAGCCTGTCATCTGTCATCACTCACATTCATGTTGTATGAAAATCATTATTTTTAGGGTGCACTGCTTCTTTTGTTTGTATTTGAGTGTGACTTTCTTGAGTTTTTTGTGTGTTTCACAGTAGAGACAGAATGCAGACTGTTATGGAGAAGTTGATGGGCAGTCATTATGACTTCGACCTGACCTACATAACTGAGCGTATCATCTCTGTCCTCTACCTGTCTGACCTGGAAGAACAGCGTTACAGCGCTAACCTTAAGGAAGTGGTGGCCATGTTGAAATCTAAACATCAGGACAAGTTCTTGGTGAGTTGTATTTCTGTTTCATCATTGTTGAGTTTTAAAGCCACGTGAATTATCACTCTTATGTCTCTTTTACTTCTTAGCTTATAAATCTGTCTGAGAAACGGCATGACATCCTCAAGCTAAATCCAAAGGTATCTTTTTGCTGTTTTATAAAAAAAAAAGCGGCTTTGTATGTATTATTCCATTAACTAGATTTGCATATATCTTCATTTAAAAGTCAGTCTATGGCTGGCTTGTTCTGATGTATGCCTTTGTTTCTGTATTTCTGGGATGACCCCCTCCCCTGCCTCAGGTTGAGGAGTTTGGATGGCCTGATCTACATGCCCCGTCCCTTGATAAAATATGTGCTGTGTGCAAAACCATGGAGAACTGGCTGAACTCTGACCCCCAGAATGTGGTTGTACTGCACTGCAAGGTTGAGATCAGAAGTTATTTGATATTTAATATATAAGAGCTAAAAGTGTCTAAATGTCATCAGTCTTATTAAAGTAATAGATCATCCAAAAATGAGATTATGTCACCATTTACGTACTCTAAAGTCATTCCAAACTCAAATTACTGCCTTTCTAATGGAAAAGTTTAGACTAATGTACTCTCTTTTCCATGCAGTTACAATGAATTGGCACTGAAACTACAGAAAGCACTATAAAAGTATCATAAAAGAAGTCCATACAACTCTCAATCCTTCCCTCTAGTGGGCTGTTAAACTCTGTGACCAGATAACAGTCAGCGAGTTGAACTTAAAGGGGTCATATGATGCGATTTCATTTTTTCCTTTCTCTTTAGAGTGTTACAAGCTCTTGGTGCATAAAGAAGATCTGTAAAGTTGCAAAGACTAAAGTCTCAAATCCAAAGAGATATTCTTTATAAAAGTTAAGAGTTAGCCACACCTACCTAAAACGGCTCGTTCGAACACGCCCCCACATACCTACCTCACTATGTGGGAAGATTTGCATAAAGCCGCCCAAATGTTCACGCAAAGAGAAACAATAATGTACAGTATGTGGAAAATAATGTGTTTTTTTAACTTTAAACCGCATAAACACATTTCATTACACCAAATACACAAAATAATGTTCTTTTTAGCAGCATCATATGACCCCTTTAACCAAGTCAGTCTGGTCCAACATAGATTTGTAAATGATGACAGAATTTACATTTTATAAAATTTTTGTGTCATAGAAAGCATGACCCAATGTTAGTATTAGTTGTAGTAGTTGTATATATTTTTTCTTCTCTGTCTGTTTTCCTTTTTCTCTACCTGTCACTTTCTCAGGGCAACAAAGGAAAAACAGGTGTGATTGTGGCAGCTTACATGCATTATAGCAAGATATCAGCTGGGTATTTACACACACACACATACTCAAACACATTAACCAGTTATTCAATGGGTACACCATCATTTTTTTTTTTTTGAAAGAAATTAAGTTTTAATCAGCAAAGACTTATTAAATTTAGATTTGTGTTTCGAATAAGTGCTGTTCTTTTCAGCTTTTCTATCACAGAAATAAATGACATTTTAAAATATAAATTAATTAGAAAGATTTAATTTGCAATATTATTGCATAATATTACTGCACTTTTGATTAAAAAAATGCAGCCTTGGTGAACATAGGAGACTTCTTTCAAAATCATTCAAACTCTTATGCAGTGCCTTCGGGAGCATTTTATTGTAATTACACTTGACTTTTTCTGTATGTATGTGTGCAGGGCAGATCAGGTTCTCTCGACAGTTGCTATGAGGAAATTTTGTGAGGATAAAATCTCTTCCTCTCTCCAGCCATCTCAGAACAGGTATGACCAACCTTTATTTCTGTTTGTTCCAGAATAACGTGTTCTAGTTTGGTCATGATGTTCTCTCTGTCATTGCAGGTATATATATTATTTTGCCGGTCTCCTCTCGGGTGCAATAAAGATGAACAGCTCCCCTCTGTTCCTGCATCAAATTCATATTCCAGCTTTGCTCAACTACCAGTCAGCAGGAGGTACACAACCTGTTCAATCATAATCAGGCCTTATTTTGTATTTTCTGATCTGATTTTGAGGAGAACACAACAAAAATATGTATGAATATTTTAAATTAAAATGTGTTCAAGAGATAGTTGAAGCAAAAATTTACTCACCTGTATGTCTTTCTTCAGTCATACAGTAAATGATGACAGAATTTTCATTTTTGGGTAAACTATCCCTTTCATTTAGTTTCCCCATATTATCCATTGCATTTGGCAGGTTACTCTCCCTTTCTGAAGATCTATCAGTCGTTGCAGCTGGTCTATTCTTCAGGCAAATAGTAAGTGGGTCTATTTTGTCAGACTCATTAAGTTTGAGATGTTTTTCAGCGCTGTGGCATGGTGGTCACTGCGTGCGGTCTAAAATATATTGACCTCTGGAGCTCAACCCTGCAAAAATAAACATCTTGTTGGTTTAAGCTGCTCAAAGCTGGCTTAAGATGATCTTACGTTCTGGCTAAGATGGTGTAGTTAGTCTCTCAGCCATGCCATGCTGGTTTAACTGGTCAACAAGCTGGTCTCCCAGACTATCCAGCTGAAAAGTGTCCAAAGCCCCTCTAAATCCAGCCAAAAGTCCTGCCTAGCCAGCTCTGGCTCGCAGTGTGTCCAAATCACACTTCTCCTCTTGTCTTTTTATCATGTCATGTCCTCTCTTGACTGTTCTATAAAAAAAATGAAATTTCATACTTTTTTATTTGTTGCAGTGATATTCAGAGCCCTAAAAGTAAGATGCTGTGTGTGAATATTGAACCAGCTCTGCTGCTGAAGGGAGACATCCTGGTAAGAACACTCTTATACATTCTTGTTATATAAGATTTTCCTATAACCTGCTCGCTAGCCACTGCTTTGAAGGGAGAAACATTTTGAAATACATATTTAAAACCATCACCACATTATTAAATGACCATATTTAAAGTGATAGTTCACCCAAAAATGAAAATTCTATCATTATTCTCTCACCCTCATGTCATTCCAAACCCATAAGACTTTGGTTTGGTTAATCTGTGAAACAAATTTTTAATGAGGTCTGAGACGTTTATATCCCTCCATTAGAAGTCCAGGTAAGGTGAAGATCCAAAAAGGTCATAAAGGTGTCAAAGAAATGAATCCATATGAACTGAGAGGTTTATTCCAAGACTTGTGAAGAGATATGCTCACTTTATATGATGAACAGATTTAATTTAGGCTTTAATTCACATATAAACAAACATTCATAGAACAAATCATATATGGTAAACACAGAATCTCAAATGTGCTCATGTGTTCATCACACGCAAGAACTAACCTCATTGGTTCTCTTGCATGATGCCCACGCGTTTCAGCTTCGCGTTTACCATATGTGATGTGCTCTATGTATGTGTCAGTCACTGTTTAGATGTAAATAAAAGCCCAAATTAAACCTGTTTGTATCTCTTCACAAGAATATCATAAACACTTGGTGGGCCATTCACCACCTAGCAACCAATCAGAACACCCTCTCATCCGCATAGCAACATTTTACACTCAGAACGCCTTAGAAACCACATATCAATGTCCTAACAACCACCTTCAACACCCAAGCAATGTGTAGGTGAGGTGAGAGAAGCACCACATTTTCACTACAAAAGCACCATGTTTTCCTCAGTAAAACTGCTTCTTATTGTCTGTCCTTAGGTGAAGTGTTATCACCGTCTCTCAGATGTGTGTAAGAGAGAGTGTGTGTTCAGAGTCCAGTTTCACACCTGTAGTGTTCATGGGTCTCAGTTTGCTTTTGGCAAAGGAGAACTTGACCATGCTTGCACAGGTAAACACACAGGCACTGTTTGTTTGACTGCCCCCTTCAATGCCTCAACTGCTCAAAAGCAGAGGAATAAGGTGTGTTTTCTGTGTAATGATTCTTTTGATTCGCCTTTGTGTGTAGATGACCGTTTCCCTGCAGATGCCACAGTGGAGTTGCTGTTTTCTTCTGGCCCGCAAAGAAGAGGTACACATCTATCAACTGCACTATTTCTCCATCCCTCCCTCGATTAGCTCTATCTTAATGCTATATGTGTGTTTTATGTATTTTTAGGTGGAGAAGTACAGGGAAATGACCTGGGAGTATCTGTGGATTACGGCACTGCAGATCCTATTGTGCGTTGGGACTCGTATGAAAACTTTAACCTTCACCATGAGGATAGTGTTGAGGGTATGTGCACTCAGTCTAGCCCAAAACCTGTAGCATGTCAAGCTACAAGAACTTGAATTACAATCAAACTACCCTAAAAAATTGTTGGCTACAGTACAAGATAAGATAAGATAAGATACTATAAGATAATATAAGATAAGATTAACTTTATTGTCCCGAAGGAAATTTGGATTGAACACATACAATACTATATCTGCTGTTTTATACAAATAACATACTACTACGTACATATAATACATACAGCGACCCATCTCTGCCCTACCCACAATATACAGTGAACAACTAAACTGCACCCTACCTATTGTGCAACACACCTTTAATCATCATGTTCATATATAGTTGCACATACCAGATGGAGGGAAAAAGAAGAAAAAACAATTATATTTGTTGACCTCTAGCTAACTTATCATTTAATGCTTTAATGATAAGTCAACAATTATTATTTTTTTTTCTTCTTTCTCCCTTATTATATTATATTAATTAAAAAAAAAAAATCTTACCGACCCCAGACTTGTATATTTAAGTTATTTTAAGAGGAAAATGTCTTTAGAATGCAACACTACCAGATGATCGGCAATTATTAAATAAATACATTTAATTTAATAACACAACTAATAAAAACAATTGATACTGTAACTGGTTCAAAGACATGAACAAAAATATTAAACTAAAATGAATAAATTTATATATATGGAGTGTATAAAAAATGTCTCAGTGCTTTTTTTGTCTCGGATTGCAATTTCAATCAAATAAATTATTCTCTGAAAAAAAAAATTATATAATTTTTTTTTTCAGAGAATCATTTATTTGGTTGAAATTGCAATCCGAGACAAAAAACGCTGAGACATTTTTCATACATTCCATATTCATGTGACTGTAAATAATATGGTTTTTGTCTATGTATTCCCTTGTGATCTGTAGATATCTGTCACACACGTGGGCCTTTGGACGGTAGTCTGTATGCTCAAGTGAAGAAGCGTCGAGCACCAGGCTCCAGTCCCAGCGGATGCCCGACTTCCATCCAAACCTCCACACATTCACCCAGTCATTCCTCCTCTACTCCTCTCATTCATCTCTCCATCCAGCCTCTCTCGCTCAGCAAAGACACAATTTGCTCCTCAGCACCCCCCAAATCCCTCTCTCCACCTCTAAGAGAAAAAAGAGAGAAGGACGAAGACAGGGAAAGACACAGAGAAACCGCAATTCTTGACGATGGCGACTGCTCTCCTGTGAGACCAGATCGGCCCGTTCAGTCTTGTTATGCTCGCCCGTATTCCCATACTCATTCATTCTGTGATCCAGACCTGACCAGCCTGCATGCACTTGCACAAACGCTCCATCCCAAACACCACACACTTCCCTGCAGCCGCACTGCCCCACTGCCAGTCCGAGACTTGTGTGTAACCCAGCCTGATATTTTATGGGAGAGAGGGCGATGTCTGCACCATCCCTGCCCAGAAACCATCAGGCACATGTACTCATATCCCACTCAAGAAACCCACCTTTATTCGCCACTTTCCCACTCACAGTCCTCCTGTTCCCACACACTTCCTGTACAGGCACGTGCGTTCTACTCTGGGGAGGCATGTCCTGTGGTTCATTGCTCCGCCCTCCCTCAGGGCCACGCCCTCATCCCTCCTTCCCTAACCCCTAATCAGTCACTGGTCTCCAGTCCATACCGAGAATTACGTTACAGCACGACTCCGCCAACATCGTGCTCCTGCAGGGACTGTTCTCGTTTACGAGAGGACGTTGCCCTCCATTCTTTACGAGGCAGAGAATTAGAAGCTCTTCCTTGGTCTAGAGAGGCGGAGTTTGGGATTAGGAGGGAGGGGCCTATGCACTGGAGGGATGGAAGGGCGGCGTCTCATTGGGAGGGAGTTCAAGAGGCGGAATACTGGCGACGCAAACTAGCAGTGTCACCAGTAACGTCATCATACGGACATTGCCACGCTGTCCCAAAACAAGACCAACCTGTATATGTTTCAGACGCCCAAACTGAACATATTACACCACTCAGTCCATATCCCAGCCCCCAAAGCAGTGGCTACCACAGCCCTCATCCACCCTGTCCTTGCTCTCCACAACCGTTCAGAGAGAGTCCCGGATACGCCTCCATCAGTCATTCCCCAAACTCCTCCCCCATTGCTATCACTCCATCTCCAAAACGAGCCAATCACAACAATGCTTCAGCTGTAGAGAGTCAACATGGCATTAACGGTAATCACATTGACACAGTTTGTAGGCAAATTATAACAACCAATGCATTCCTAAAACAACTTTTTTTAACTAAATGTATATAATAGAAATATACATAGAAAAACCAAAAAAATAAACTTCTGTTCATCATCCTTAAGTCATCTAAACTAGTATTTTTTTTCTTATTATTTTGTGGAACACGAAAAAGGTACTTTGTAGAATGTACATGCTGCTCTATTCACAAAATTTGTTGGTGATTGATACTGTCAAGCTCTAAAAGGGGCAGAAATTTACCATAAATGTAACATAAATAGTCCATATTAGGGATGTAACGATTCACTCAACTCACGATTCAATTCGATTCACGATTTTGATTTCACGATTCGATTCGATTCACGGTTGTTGTTGTTGTTGTTGTTTTTTACAAAATGAGATTTAAGACAAATGATAAATTAAATGTGTCCTTTTATTATTGCTTAGACAAAATGCTGCACGTTTCTTTGTGAAATTGAAATATAACACTATAATAATATACTAATATAGAACTTGCATATTATTGC
>NW_015649998.1:965660-991128 GCF_001515625.1 Sinocyclocheilus rhinocerous
CAGCAGGTGGCGCTTAAAGCGTTTCCTTGGTTTCCGCTGTAAACAAAGCAGCGCTGCACTTATGAACTTTAATATGCATTATACAGAGGCAAGAGGAAAAGAAAAAATACTATCTAAACTTTTCTAAAGACAGTAAGTTCCCCTCAGACATACATTCATATAAACCCCTAGCCCTAATTGAATTGCGATTTGTTTACCATCTCAACCGATTTGAATTGTCACATATTTTAATTTGATTTTCAACCGGCTCGCGGTTAATCGTTACATCCCTAGTCTATATGACTAAATGATGTAAACAATGACAGAAGTTTAATTTTTGGGTGAACTATCCCTTTAACTTTCAGTTTCTTTTACTTCCCTAATCTAATCTATTGTACATTCTATTTTGTGTGTTTTGTAGATGGGCGTATTAAGGTTTTAGATGCTGATAAAAGTCACATCGATGCCCTTTCTCCTCATAGGTAATTGTTTCTTCACGTACATTAATCTCTTATTAATCTTGCAGCCACAGTTTATTTTGTACATTGAATTTAATGGACTATCAGCCTAAATTCCACTGTGTATTCTAACAGGAGATCAATGGAGGTGGGAGAACCAATGAAAAGCAAAGCTCTAGAAGGTGAAACTTTCCCTGGGTCTCTGATCACTGTTGTCTCGGCTGTCAGTGGAGCAGAGGAAAATATGAAGAAAACACCCATCACAGATTTGACATCTAATACCACTCTCATTATTAACCCACCGTCATCCAAGGTTGTGAAATCAGTGCAGGTACAAACACACAACCCCAGACCTCTCAACACCAGCATCCCAGAATCAGAACAGGATAAAGCGGAGCGCCCCGGCTCGTGCTACACCTCAACAAGTCCTCAACCTCCTCTTTGTTCTTCAGAGAGAAGCTCTGCCTCTGAATTCCCTTCATTTAACATAAATGCTGAAAGGCAAGGCATGACAACCTTAACTGACTGTAATGAGGAAAGCAGCAACAGTGACCTGACAGCATCTGACCCTGACGGCTACATCACACCCTCATTTCCTATAGCATCATACAGCTACCCTCTTCTGACGGTGCCTCATGTACCGTATACAGGCTACACTGAGATCACCATCCCAGCTTCCTTACCCCAACCTCCTCTCCCTGAAAAACAACGCTCATCCCCCCTTCACAATGTGTCTGATTGCACTGGCACTTCCTCAATAAAATCAGCTGGAAAGCCTTCTACTTCCTCTGCCCAGTTCCATGTGTCCTTCTCCACTACTACCAATGAATTGCCTCCCGCATCTAAATGCAAAGTAACCCTCTCTAGTGGCGTGGAGGAGCCAGAGAACCGTCTCAGCTCTAAATTTGTCCAAGACAGCTCCAAGTACTGGTACAAACCTGGCATCTCCAGGGACCAGGGTGAGAACATCTGCATTTTTAGTGGTGCTTACTTCAGTGTTATTTACATTTATGCATTTGGCAGATATTGTGGGCCTATATGTATTCTCTGCCATTCAGACCCATGACATTGACTTAGGCATTGTAGCCTTCTGTGCTACAGTTTTACTATGGTATATTATCAGTAGTACAAAATATGTCGGTACCATTCGAAATTTCTTTGATTTATTGGTATAGGTTGATATCAGATATTTATTTGCATATGCTAATTTTCCCTGTTTTGAAATTTAGATGTTTGCTATTATCTAACGCTCACCTAAGTTAATCTTTAAGAACACTAATAATTTAGTAACACGGTTAAAACTTTGAGTCAATTTTATTTGTTTAGCAATACAATAAGTATTGTTTTAAAGACGCTTTACATAAAATCATGATGTAAATGTTTATAATATCTTAATATCTAGTAGCATTTAGCAGATTATAGCTGGGTGATAATATAGTTTAAATTATGCAACGATATAAACAGTCAAGATGAGATAGTATATATCACTTTACGTGAGTATACTGTAAGTTAGTTTTAGTTTAGAGTTACAGTAGTTCTTTATGTGGTGATAAATTTGACATTTTAGCAAATTTCAAAACGTATATCCATTTTTCATACTGTACATTATAACGTCGTGATGCCAAATTCACTTGTACTATTTAAAACAATTGATTTTAGCAAATGTTGTAATTAATAGTTAGTTAATACTGAGAATTGGTCCCCAACCTAAAGTGTGACCGAAGTTTAATATCAGCTTTTTATCGGTTATATAATAGAATGACAATAATTATCGATTTATTGCATTGGTCAAAATTTCAACCAATATGAAAAATAAATCATAATAATTTGAATGAATAAGTAATATCTAAATATACATAATAAATTGAAATATAAATAAAATATATAATAAGTAAATTAATACTAAAATTAAAACAAATACTGTTTTGTTAATTTTTTTAAGCAATCATCAGACTAATGATTTTCATCTGGTGGATGACTTTTGAGCAACCTCATAAGAACACCCTAGCAACTTCATAGCAACACAATAAAAACAAATCTCAATATCTTACAATCATCATATCATCACGTCTCTTAAATCTAGTTGTAGTAAATCCATTTTTAGGAGATGTACATTACATAAATATTCCTGCCACTCTATTAACAGAAGTATCTCTTTCCCCATTTAGCCATTGCAGTATTAAAAGATAAGGAGCCTGGCTGCTTCCTCATTAGGGATAGTAATTCATTCCAAGGCGCATATGGAATGGCCTTGAAAGTCAGCACACCTCCAGCCCACGCTAGTACCCATGGAGAGACGGGCAACCCACAGGAGCAGCTAGTTAGGCACTTCCTGATTGAGAGTGGTCCTAAAGGAGTGAAGATCAAAGGCTGTCAAAATGAAACATATTTTGGTGAGACAAAAAAAGATTGTGCCCTGTTTATAAATGATTTTCTAATGCTCTGTGTTGAAAACAGCACCCCCTATTGATTTAATTCTGATGTTTCTTTTTCATCCAGGCTCCCTCTCTGCTCTGGTGTATCAACACTCCATTACTCCTGTGTCTCTTCCTTGTGTTCTACGAATCCCAGATGGAGGTCATACAAACACATAAACATACAACAATCAATGATTTTCTTTTTCATAATAAGTGTGCAATAACTGCCTGATTTGTGTGTGTTTGTGTTTCAGATCTTGTAGGAGAATTGCAAGAGTTGCAAAGTGGAACTAATACCAGCACAGCTGCAGACCTGTTAAAACAGGGGGCAGGTCAGTTTGATTTATTTTATTTTGATTGATTGATTTATTTTTCACAGATGGATGGTGGGGAAAAACAATAAGTATTATTAAATGTGTTAAGATGGATATTAGTTATATACACTACCGTTCAAAAGTTTGGGGTTGATGTTGAATGTTTTAATGCTTTTGAAAGGAGTCTCTTGCTCACCAGTGTTGTATTTATTTGATCAAAATACAGTACAAAAAAGTACTGCTGTGAAATATTGTTACAATTTAAAATAACTGTTTTGCATTTTAAGATTTTAAAAAAAAAATCTGTGCTGACAAAGCTACATTTCAGCAGCAATTTTTGCAGTCTTAACTGTCACATGATCATTCAGAAATCATAAGAATATACTGATTTGATGCACAGTAACTTTTTTTATTATTACAGTTGAAACAGTTGTGCTGCTTAATATTTTTGTAAATATGTGATAGTTTTTTTCAGGACTCTTTGATTAATAGAAGGTTCAGAAGAACAGCATTTATTTGTAATGTTGTAAAAATGTCAACGTCTTTACTGTCTCTTTTGATCAATTTAATGCATTCTTGCTAAATAAAAAAAATGAAATAAAAAAAAATTTATGATGAATCTCATAGTGTGTTGTATTCAATATTCCTCATTAAAAGTGATGAATTTTCTCCCTCTAACATTCTTTGTTATTCTCTCTCTCATTGTCAGCTTGTAATGTTCTCTACCTAAACTCAGTGGAAACGGAATCTTTGACTGGCCCGCAAGCCATCTCCAAAGCAACCAAGTGCACTTTGACCCAGGACCCTCGTCCTTCACCAACAGTTGTTCACTTCAAAGTGTCCACACAGGGCATCACCCTCACTGATAACCAGCGCAGGTACAAACACACATGTCCAACAACACTTATGTTTTGCTTGCCAAACAAAACAGTTTACATTGTAACACAGCTTTATTAATATCACTCCCCAAGCATATTTTTAGCACAATCCTTCAAATATGAGATTAAAGTTACTTATTTTAGCCATTCAAGTAAACTACAGGCCTGTGTGGCTCATATCCAAACCATTAAGCAGAGACACTGAAAAGTACAAACAGACCTCACTCTTTATCTCTTTCTTTTTTTTTTCTTTATATAGACTGTTTTTCAGGCGACATTACCCTATTCATAGTGTGACTTTCAGCAGTGTGGATCCACTGGATCAAAGGTAAGATTTAAGATGGAATCATTAGGAAATACAACTCCAATCTACAACATACTGCATCTCTAATGTATGGCCAAGACAACATGTATTGCTTTGAACTGTCAACGTACTATTATTATTATAATTTTTTTTTTTGCACAAGGGCTCTCCTACCCTCTTTTATGCTTCTCTCTCACTTGCTCTGCTTGTACATGTTGCTTAGCCTCTGTGTGTGTGTGTGTGTGTTCGCCAGGTGGATTGATGCTGATAACACTTCCTGCAAGTAAGTGCTTCTACTTATACAGCTCTATATTCTCTTTCAGTGTAGCATTTCTTGTGCTTTCAGGAGGTTTATTCCCAAATGTGTAAATTTAGGAGTGAGACAAGTGTATATCTTTTTTTTATGCCACTCAGAATAAGCCAGTGATATGAAACAAATGAAGAAAAGGGTTGTTAAATGAACAATCTGCCATGGTCTCTGATATCTAGTTGTTTTCTATAGGATGTTTGGATTTGTTGCACGGCGCAGCGGTGGTTTGGGAAACGTGTGTCACCTGTTTGCAGAGCTGGACCCAGAGCAGCCAGCCACGGCCATTGTGAACTTCATCAATAAAGTCATGCTGGGACCTCAACAGCTGCGAAAATGAACACAGTATAGGAGAGATGGAGAAAAACCAAACAGAGCATACAAGATGGTATTGCGGTGGATATTGTCAGTGTTAGGTTTATATACAGAATGAGAGAAGTGTTCCTCGTTGGGATAAACAAAACTCACTTTTACGACAACTCATTATGCAGGCTTCCTCTTTTTTCTGTCATGTTCACATTTAGTGTAAATCAGTGAGATTTGGTCATGTTGAAAGAGTGCATTATGAAGTGATTTCAAATTAAATGCCTTTTATTAAATAAAAATAAAATATATGAGAACAACAACTGGATTTTCCTGGTAAAGTATATCTAATGGATAAATAAATGTGAAAGGAAGTTTTCGACGCTCAAACTTATTTTTGGTTGAGAAAATGGGCCTTTTAATTCTACTACTCAGGATGCCAAAGCTGTATGGCTGTTATTGTGTTGTTCTCTTTTTATTTTCATTGATTTTGTGTTTGTGTGTGTTTTTTAGTTAAATGGTCAGAATGTTTTGGTTGTTCGTTTTCGATTCGAAATGCCCTTTACAAGACACAAAGTCATATTTTTAGCAACTGATGCATTTTTAAATTCATACTTTTGGTATTTAAAGAAAATATTAATAAAAATATGACAAACAGAAGTGCCTAGAGACTCTTTTTTTTTCATTTTAATTTTAAAAAATCTGATTTCCAGTTATTTAATAAAGGTTTGCAGTTATAATGTGCTCAGACAGAGGTATGTTTCTCTTGAGGTTATTGTAAACTATTATTGTAATACACTGATCACGCACCAAAACATTGTGATTACTTGAATTAAACTGTAAAAACCTAAAGTCTATTTAGGTTCTAAATGTGTTAATCATGTCATGCTTCATTCTCTTTATGTTAAGTACGGAAGAAAAGCACTGCTAGTCTTTGCTTGTTGCCAGTTAAGCATAGTTTGCTTAAGGGTGGCCTACAATAAGCTTGACCTTTTAAGTTAAGCCATTTAATTATGCTTAATACAATTTATCACCTAGTTACCAGCAGATTGTAATCAAAATATACCTTTCATGTGCTCTGCACAATGTATATTTTATTATATTTATGTTTTATTGTGCAATTATTGTGATGAATAAAGTCACAAAAGTTTGGCAATTTGCCTACAGAGTTTAAAAATGAATCACTGTAAAATAGATGGAGTAAAATTATTTCATCACATTCATATTGTGATTTCCATGTTTACAAATACAAACAAAATATGGCCATCACCATTACAAGGCATCAACTACTGTATTTTCATTGTGCTGATATGTGTAGAGTTTGTTTTACTGTCACAAATTTTGATGACTTTACCATAACCAGCTATCAAATGTCAAAATCAGCCCACCCTTTCTCATCAATAAATGAAATATGAGCACACTCTCTTCCTGAAGACACTAATTGTTTGTTTTGTAAACATACACAAGCTTAATTAACAGCATTTCACGGAGGTACCTCGTTCATGCTTTATCCTAATTCAACACTACATTGCATTTGTTTTTATTCTTCTACTACTTTAGCTTTTTCTACATTTTCAAAAGGACGAGGTCCCACCGAGATTTGAACTCGGATCGCTGGATTCAAAGTCCAGAGTGCTAACCATTACACCATGGGACCGCGTTGCCAGGAAGTGCGACATAACGACACATATTCACCGAATATGTGTTGTTGTTTAATACTGTGTATAGTTATATTGTACGTTAACTGTTCTTTCCATTAAACTGCGCGTGTATATGCATATTTAGCGTGAATTTGCGATGCTTCCTTACAGTATTTAAGGTTATAATGCTTGGTTAGCTTATAGTCAATGGCAGGGTCTAGCAAACCAACAGTAAGTTATTTTTTGTAACTTTTGTATAAATAATGACCTACGTACTTTAATATTTGTCGAAATGTATTAGCTTTTTCATTTTATTTATTTACACTACCTATGTGTCTTTTCATATCATATTGTGTTATGTTTAGCCGTTTACACACAGTCATGACGGGACCTGTTTAACTTCAGCTCGTCTCTTGTGCTGTCAGTTCCTCGGACTGAAGGCAATCTTGCACGCACACACAGTCTCCCCTGCTGAAAAGGGGTTTAAGCGTATTATTTACTTATTTATACCTTTCTACCGAGAAACAGACGCATCAGATTGTTACAAAACGCTATGCTCCTTTTATTAGCCTCAAATCCGTACAAAAGATGACTTCCGAGCACAAACAATCAAGGGTGTTTACTGATTAAATGTATTCATTTAATCGTGACTAAAACATCTGCAACAAATATAGCGGATTCTTTAAGAATTTACAAGAGTCAAAAAATGGTCGGTCTGTAAAACGTCTTTATTTTGGTCATTTTTTCTACTGTTAATCATGTTTTTTTTTCTCCATGACACGTTGTGACATTTTCGTTCCGAGTAAATATGTAGCACAAAAGATGAGCGTTTTCTCCTATTTCCCTTTATGGTTAATCTTAAAAAATATGAGATATTTTCATTACTAAATAAGGGTCAACAGACTAAAAAAAATCTAGCCAATTTAATCTAATTTTACACAACTCTTTCTTAATCGACGCTTACACTGTATCAATCTAAATGCTTACTATATGAATTCCCCAAACAGCGTTATATTGCACGACAGCAAAGCATTAACACTGTAGTACTACTATTGCTGTTTAAAAATGTATTGCTGATAATGTTTTATTGTGTATAGCTTTAAGAAAGCAAAATTATTTTAAGCTATGTTTTATCTGATTTCCATACAGAATCCCGCTGTCTGCCCTTGACCTTTGACCTACAATGAAGTAACGTTCTATGTTCCACGCACATTCCACAGTGATCTTTGTAGTCTCTGAGAGGTTATATGACCTGTTATATCACTGTAACCGTCAGAACATTTTGTACGTGGGAAATGGAAAAAGGAGAACAGAGGTATGATCTTAGTCTTTAGCAAATGCAGACGACTATCTTGAGATGGATCTTTTATAGGAGAACAGCACAACAGAATCTTCTGAAGGTCACAAGACCAGATTAAACATCATAGATTCACGTGCAGTATTATTGTGTTAATAGTACAATGACACTGTATCAATTCCGTATCTCTTTTATTTTCTCTTTGCGGTGCTGTTTTAAATGGACATACAAAGCGTGATTACTAGTACCCTAAACGTGCCCCTTTATATTTTCAGACAATAGCCCATATGTTCCTGTGAGAGGACGACGGAAACAGCCAATGGATAACCATAAGAGGCCCCTCTCTCTGCATCTTTTACTTCCGTTCATGCCTCTATGATCTTCCTTTCACTACGTCACTCCATCACATTTCTCTTCCTTTATCTCAACATTCGCCATCAATCATTACAGCTCACATGCCTGCGAACAAACACGACACAGAACCTTTCTTCTCCCACTGCGTGCCACAGGGCTGAATTCCCCCATGTGATCAGACTAACACAATCAAACTTGTATGTTATTTTTCTCTTATGCATACACACACAGCTAGCCTTCAAGGCCTGAAACAGAAGCCTCTGCTATACTACTCAGGCAGACACACCCAAGTAAAACATGAACTCATCTCTTTACAAACCCAAATATTATATTTTAAAAAAAGACTGGACGTCACAGACGGCTGAACATTTCCATGACTTATTGCGGTAACTGTAGACCAGAAATCGCCTACTGCTATTAGGTTAAGTAGGTTATTGGCTGGGCCATAAATTGTTTTGTGTTGAATTTATGTTTTTCTTAAAGGAACAGTAAAATGCAAAAGTAAATTTCATTAATGTCATATCTCTCATCATTTATGCACCCTTTCCGACCCTGTGTGAGGAAATGTTAGGGAATAGCCTTGCCTCTTTCTTTTTTTTAAATACAATGAAAATGAAAAGTGCACAGGCTGTCATTCTTTTGTGTTCCAGAGAAGAAAGAAAGTCATACATGCTTGCAACAACAGGATGAGTAAATGAAGCGTTTCTTCAATGCAGAATGAAGAGCCTGACACATTTCTCCTCGTTTATACACGGATATAATGCTCGACCTCATGCGGACAAACTGTTTACCTCTTTGGTGCCTCTGACGTCACGACACACCCCTCGCGCGCGTGAGTGTGAGTGTGTGCGCGCGCAGCGCAGCAGCTCGCCTGTGAATGCAGTGGGGTTAGTGTGAGTGAGTGTGTTTTGCTTGTGGAATGTGGGAGTTGTCCCCACGCGCTTTACGAACAACTGACCTGTCCAAACAGTGCGCGCGTGGCAGAGGATGCCACACCAACCAAAACAGCAGACGCACGCTCACAGCACAGTCTTTGATCCGTTATTGGAGGAAAATCCGCTGTACATGGTAGAGTCGGGGCGGGGCGTAATTACACGGAGTCCCATCTATTTAGGGTCAAGTACAACATTTTTACAGTCCTAACCAGCGTGGGTTCAAAGTTTGTTTTGTGCCCGGAAACTGCGAATCTCCCACCGGGCGCGGAGGAAGTGCGTTCAGAATCGACCGATATTTTTTGGTCGTATTATTTTGTCTTTCGTTAATCCACAGACTCGCGATTAAATCTGCACGGGATGGATTGCAAAACTGCAATAGCCAGCGTGATTTGTTAGCATCTCGTCGACTAGCTCCTCCAGAGGCTCGACCGCAAGTTACGGTGCTGCGGCGCGGCTGGACGCGGAACGAGGCGACCCTCTGCGGGCTGCGCTGCCGAGGCGGTGGGCGTGTTTTCTCGGCGTGAAGAAAACAAGATTTACAAGTTACGGGCTGGGGCGAAGCAGCAAAAGTCACATCTCTCTTGATCGGAAAAGTTGCACGCAGGTACGAAGCGAGCAGTGTACTCTAATGCACACTATTATCAAAGTGAACCTTGTGCGCACACTAATGCAATTCAAAACAAAAGCTGCTAGTCTGCTAATGTTAGGTAACTTACTCAAGTGACTGTTTTTTTTAACCTGGCACATGAGATCGAGAAAGAGTGCTCGTGTGGTAGATGCTGAGCTAAAACGAGTTTGTCACTTTAATACCGGTTTATTTATTGGTTGTGTGTCTTTGATGCATCTGTCTCGTTGCACTGGTTGAATGTAATTTAAACACCGACCTTGGCAAGTTACACAAACTTTGCATGCCTCCGAGTACAGCTAGTTCTGAAGGATGACTTAAAGCAGTATATTCGTGCTAATTAAGCATTAATTATATTCGAAGCAATGTAAAAGCGTGTAATGAGTTTGATAGTATAGCTGCGTATCGGCTCATCTGTTGCGGTAATTTCCAACTGCGACATCATCCAGCCACAGCGACAATATCGCTTCTATAGTTTTACCAGCACTTGCTTTAGTTACTGCTTTAGAGATTGAGCTGACTTCTCTAACCAAATACTGTAATATCAGAGATGTACTGAACTAATTCATAATAAAACGTACAGTACGAGTGATTCAGATCGGATACGTGTTTTTTATGTATGTGTTGTGTTTGCGGTAATACTTTATAACAGGTTTCTTTGATAATATGACCAATCATTGTGGAATTACATGTTTAATAGATCATTAGTTAATATACATTACAATAGTTACAATGTAATTAAACTTTCATAAATATATTTTCACATATGTGCATATGTAAATATACATAAAGACATGATATATTATGCATTTGCTTATTTGTCTGTAATTTTTCATTGTAAGTGAGAATTATTGTTTCATTTAAACAATTTTTAAAATTTGTTTTCTTGTACTTGTTAATCTTCTGCTGTCGTGATAATAAACGTTATCGTCCTTTTTACCCTATGGTCTGAGCAAAATGTGCATATTAAGTGTTTTACCTGATGGGGGCCTATATCTGTTTTCTAAAACCTGATGATGAAAGTAAAACGTTATAAATGTTTTATTAAAAACCTAATAAGCTGTAATAACCCTCCTATATCAGGTAAATTGAACCTTATCAGTATTGTTTAACATAATGCCCTTGTGGGTCATATAGGAGAGAGAGCATGTGACTCTGACATGAAAGCCCATTGTGCTGTTGGTATGTTGAAAATCTGTTGTAGTTTGCATAGTTTGTTTAACATGTCGGTTGAACTGGGCTAGGACTTTTTTCCACCGTTCCTAATGGACAACTAGTTAGGGCATGTCAGACAAAGCATGGTCAGAAGTGAATGGCTGGTCATATTAATTCTCTTATTTTCTAGTTGTTTAGGTTGATGTTGGGTGGTAGACCTTTAAAATCAATGTAATGGTTACACTTGTCCCACGTTGGAATGGCTAATAGGTTTGCAATGCCTAGGACTAGTTGTATCAGATAATGTGTTTGTGTGGCTGTAATGCAATTGGTAGAAGTGGTTGTTTTGGGAACGATGCTCTATTGTGCAAATTCAGGGTTGCGATTTTCTAATTTGAGTGGAAATAGTATGAGATAGCCAACCATGTAACAAGATTAGACGTGATACCCTGGAAAGATTTTAAAACCCACTTTCCCTTTTACGCCTTTTGTATGTACACTACTGTTCGAAAGTTTGGGGTCAGTCCTTTTTTTTTAAAGAAACAAATACTTTATTAAGCAAGACTGCATTAAATTAACCAAAATAGACAGTAAAGACATTTTCTAATTTTACAAAATATATTTATTTTAAATAAATACTGTTCTTTTGAACTTTCTATTCATCAAGTAATCCTGATTTGTATTTTTTTTCACAAAAAGATTAAGCTTAAACATTGATAATGTGTTTCATGATCTTCAATCATGTGACACTGAAGACTGGAGTAATGGCTGCTGAAAATTCAGCTTTGCCACCACATGAATAAATTATATTTTAAAATATATTAAAATGCAAAACTGTTCTTTTAAATTGTTATACCTTTCACATTATTACTGTTTTTCCTGTATTTTTGCTCAAATAAATTCAGCCTTGATGAGAATAAGAGGCTTCTTTCAAAAACATTAATAAATCTTACAAACTTTTGAACTAATGTATATATACACATGCAACATATATGCACACATTTCTATTTTTCCCCTATTTCTCTTAATTTTTGTTATTTGTTTGTCTTATCAGTGCAGGATAAATGACTGAAAATACGTAGATTTGTTTTCTGCTGAGCTCCCGTATGGACGGCAATAGCAAAATCTATATCGTCCTATAATGGATGTTTACATGTTCAGTATAGTCCAGAATACCCATGCACCTGTATAATACGTTCTTAAACGTGATCGATTCTGAGTCTGTGTCATGCTGGACTTCCTTTGTACACGTCTGCCTTTATGTAGGTTGTACTGATGATGTGTTCCTTTTGTTTAAAGGAACTGGATTGTGATGTTTAGGTTGTTATTGTGGCGGTGCTCATTTCAGAGGCTGGAATGTGTGTGCCTGTGTGTAGTTTCTGTAACTCTAGGCAGAAGCTGTGAGGCCTTGACTGTAGCCCTGTAGAGAGGCCCATTGAAGGGGAAGTTGGCTCTGTATGTGTGTGTATGCGTGTGTGTGCATGCAGACCACTGGGATTGGACACAGGGTAGAAAGACCCCCGGTACGGAAAGAGGGAAAAGGGAGGAAGGAGGAGTCATTTACACTTTTCTGGTCATGTGTGTGTTCTTGCCCCGTGTTTTGCATGGACGGAGTGAGTGGTCGCGTTACGGCAAGGGTAACCAAAGACGAATACGTAAAAATGGCTATTCACAGCTGAGAAAGATTTCTCAATAGTAAACAGCCTAAATTTGACTTCAGGCCATTTTGTAATGTAACTTGTACAGTGTTGGCCTGATGTTTGTTTATTTACTGTGGCTAATGTTTTATAGTGCTATCTTTGTCTTTGCATCTGATTTAAATAATATTTGTTTGCTTATGGTGAATTTAACAGTTCAGAAATAATTGATGTTCAGTGTGAGGAGGTTTTTCAGCATGATGGAATGATAAATGATTAATGTATGTCTTTGCGCAGCGTATCTTCGGCTACTGTGGATTGGTACTATTTGCTCAGTGCTTGACATTGCTATATATGGCTTCACTAAACCTGCATAGACTGAGAGTCAAATAGACTGAAATAACACAGAATATGTATGATCTTTTTTTATTTCTTTCCATAGCATTGATTTCTATAAGATCATATAGTTACTTTGCGTAGTACCGCAGTATATAAGGGATAATATACAGTCAGCCTAGGTGATCAGGAAGTGGAGGGATCTTGTGTCACCCTAATTACATACTTACCAAGTAAATAGGCTACATAAATTATACTTATAAAGTTTAGTGGTCATTACACAAAAATAACTGACAGCAGAGTGCAATGATTGGCCAATCAGAAGTAGATGTTGCTGAGGCTAAATTTAAGTTCTTCGTCACAATGTTTTTTGTATACATCTGTCTCAAGATTTCGAGATGCACATTTGTCAATTATTTTACAAGTTTACTAATATACACTGTTAGAAAAAATGTAACTCTAAAAGCTAAAGCTACATCTTTGTACCTTATTTACCTCAAAATGGTACATATTAGGTAGGACCTTAAAAGTACATATTAGTACCTAAAGTGTACATTAGGGCTGTCAAAAAATAATTTGAATTTCGAATATTCGTCGAATTTAAAATAAAAATCCACATTCGAATGCAAAAACGTTGCATTCGATTTTTAAGTGTGCACTAAGGAGGCAGCCTTATCAGTTGCGCACGAGATGCGATGACGATGTAAGTGTCATTGCATTATAATGTTTTTGTTAGCCTATCCAGTTGAAGCCACTAGATGCTGCGCTGCTGCGTTGTTAATGGCCTCAGGAGAGAAGCCAAAAGCTTTTCTTCACCCTAACTGAAATTATGCATTTTAAATTCGAATATAATTCGAATTTTGATAATATTTAAGTACAAAATTCTAATTTAGTTTTTCAGCCATTTTGACAGCCCTAGTGTACATATGTAGAACTTTTTAGCTTTTTTTTTTTTCCCTCAGGGTACCACTCCAGTGACAGCTTTATACTTTTTTTCTGAAACTGTATAAGTAATGCAAAATAAATAAATATAAATTCTGAGAGTAAAGTAAAATAAAAGTAGAGATGTTGCTGCAGTCTCCACTGTAATAAAAGGATGGTTCACCCAAAAATTATGTGATCATTTACTCATCTCGTGTCTTGTGTTATTCCAATCTGTGTGACTTTCTTTTCTTCAGTGGAACATAAAAGAAGATATAATTCTGAAAAATGTTGGTAACCAAACAGTTTTGGTTACCGTTGATTTCCATGGTATGGACAAAAATATACACGCATTTCTCAAAATATTATCTTGTGTGTTCCACAGAAGTAAGTCATACATGATGACTGAATTTTCATTTTTGTGTGAACTGTCTCTTTAAGTTGTGTTTACGTTGAAGGGATTTTTGTCCTTTGAGGATGTGATGTTGGCCTACATGGATTGAATTTGTGCTTCTCCTCAGGATTACCACATTTCATAGGGTTAAATCTAAACCAGCTTGATTTTAACGCATATATCGGCTGTTCCGTCTCCTGAGGGGTATGTTAATGTAAATGCTGCCTGTGGTTAAACATGTAGCATAAACAATTACTTATACATTCACGTAACGTGTATATGTTTTTACCCTGTTCAAATGGAAATCTCTGAAAGAATCCGACAGAAAAATGACTTTACCATGTCCTCATAGAGTGTTGCTTGGCATGAGTTTTAGTTTGTATTTGTGTGGTGTACTTGTGGAATTTTGTGTGTGTGTGTGTGTGAGAGAGAGACTTTGTGTGTGTGGCAGTGTTATAATCTGGCACTGTGTTTCCAGTAGGGTTCGTGTGAGGACAACAGCAGTTTCTGTCTTCTGGACCCGAACTGACCCAACTGGCTCTGCGCATTACACATACACACACATTTCCTTGGCGTGTGTGTGTGTGGAGGAAATGTGTAGGACAGTTTGTCTCGAAGTCTCTGTCTGTTTTTATGTTTTTTATGGGCCTGCTGATCGTTCTGCCATTATAGCCGTCAAAGCCAGTTTGCCGGGTCGCTCCAAGTGCAAGAACATTTCTACAGGGCTTTAGTATGTATGTGTTTTCCACATGGTCTCCATGCCAGGCCTGGCATTCCTGCCGTGTGAGTCTGTCTCTGTCTGTTGTCATAGCTAATGAAGGTTTATGAAACCCTGACAGCATCTCTGTCCTGTCCTGCACACAGGCGCCCCTCAGCCTCAGCTTCAAGGGCTGGGGCGCTTTTCTCTGTGTTTACTTACATTTATGACCTAACTATGCCTAAATGTCACACTAGTTACAAAGTCGACCCGCATTATGCAGCTTCTAGAACAGGGGTGCCCAAACTCGGTCCTGGAGGGCCGGTGTCCTGCAGAGTTGAGCTCCAACTTGCCTCAACACACCTGCCTTTTTTCTAGTATGCCTAGTAATAGCTTGATTAGCTGGTTCAGGTGTGTTTAATTGGGGTTGGAGCTAAACTCTTCAGGACACCGGCCCTCCAGGACTGAGTTTGGACACCCCTGTTCTAGAAGTATTTATTGCAAAGGAACCATAGCTACGCATGTCGATTGAAGTATCACCATCGCTAACACACCGTCTAGTGCTGCAGGCTTATTGGCTCACTGACGCTGATGAGATTAACCCCTTAGGTATCGAAATTTGGTACCGAACGACGAGACGTTTTTCGATACTCGATGGTATCGAGGCAATTCGGTCGGTGCCTAAAAAGTATCGAACTCGATACCCAGCCCTAGATGCCTGTCTGTGTGACGTCACACAGACAGGCACACAGACAGGCCCCTCCCACGATAGTTTGATTGACAGTAGCGTTTCAGCACAGACTGGACTGGTGTCTTACCTTAGACCCGTTCTAGAAGTATTTATTGCAAAGGAACCATAGCTACGCATGTCGATTGAAGTATCACCATCGCTACATGTTATAGAGTTATTATATAACATGAGCACTGTATGTTACACAATAACCACTGGTAATATGTTATGGAATATGCTAATCTGTGGTTATCAACAATGACTTTGCTCTCTGAATTTGTTTTCGAAGATGAGGTCAAAGTCAATTCTCACCATATTTTCCAACCGTTTTCAATTTCGATTAAAAGATAACGGTCGTGCATGTTTCTTCGAAGGCGATCTTCTCCACTTTAGTCATGCGGTACCTCATGTACTTTTATATGATAAACAGGCCATTGCACTCACATCCAGGTCATTCTGCTGAAGAGGGACAGTTTTTCTCGTACACCTTGTCCTACATACTTGTTAGTGCTATGTGATGCTTCAGTCAGTTCAATCATTAACTCTGAACTACCTTAAAGGGCATCATGATCGTACATATAGTGAGGTCGCAGTCAAAGTGTCAGTCATGCCGTCTTCACATGTCCGGATCTAAAATATCCCAGGTGTTCTCAGATTACCTAGATGCTATGTGGCATCAGATGAAACATTAACCTGACCGGCAAATTAAGACGCATTTAACATTTTCTGAAAGTCTCTTATCTCCTGCATGCTATGTGTGCGTTGATAACAAGAACCATATACTGAAGTAAGTGCGAATAGTGGAGATGAGATGTGCACACTGCACAGTCCAAATTCTCAATGTGCACACACAGTTAATGATTTTGGAGACTTGTGAAAGCAAGGACTAAATTTACCCAACAATTGCTTTTAGAATGAGTGGTTTTAGTCTTTAAACATTATATTATTAGCAGGAAAATAGTCATATTAAATTGATCAGTTCTTCTAACCTTCCGTCTTTTTGTTAAATCAATGTTTTGGACTTTAAATGTTAAGTTCATTTTAGATTACTGAGTGTAATACGGAGCATTGCTCATAATATTAGTTGATGAGGACTATATTGTATAGCCAGGCTAATCACTCATAGCTACAGCTCACTTCACGAAGTCTGCTTTATTATTTAAAATATTTTTTTTTCCCCACAGGCTGTTGAGAAATTAGGTACAATCCAGAATAATGAAACTCAATGACTTTTTTCCTGCACTTGAGTGCACTCAATGTGAATGCTTATGTAAGCATGTATGAAGTTAAAATAACCTAAAAGTATATGAATTGCATTATTTTAATTGAAAAAAGTACCAGTCTGTTTTATATTTTCTTATGCAATGACAGATGCATTTAAACAGTTTGTTTGCACCAATACTTCAAAGTTCACGTTCATTTTATTAAAACACTTTTTGTAATCGTTTATTTAATTATTTTAAAGGGGTCATAGGATGCTACATGCACTTTTACAAGTAGTTTGAACTGAAATGTGTGTTGGCAGTGTGTGTACACAACCACCCTATAATGATAAAAATCCACGCAGTGGTTTTTAAAAAATCTGGTTAAATGTTTTCCCCTTTCTCAAATCGAGGCCATTGTTTCACTGCCGGAGCAGATGTAGACAAGCATGACTCCTAAGCGACTGAGGTGTTCTGTTGTTGGATGTAATAATGAACATAGCAGTCGTCATTTACTCCCGACATCTGAGCCGCTGAACTCGCAGTGGATTACATTGTTTCTGAAGGGAATGCGCTCCCGCTCTACATAAATGCGTCTATGTTCGCGCTAATCATTCATGATCCAGCCTCATCTACAGAAGAAGTGAGTATAATGTTTTATAACGAATCTTTGAAAATATCCTTTCCTAATAATGTGCTAATTAGCAAGTTTCACGATGAATGCGGCTAAAGTAAACAGTCTCTCTGAGAGCAGCTCGGAAGAGAGGGGCGGGGGCAGCAGAGCTCATTAACATTTAAAGGAAAATGCTACAAAAAAAGGCTTGATCTGAAAAGAGCTGTTTTTGAAAGGGTAAAAAATGTGTTTTTTACACTACCATTGAGAAATTTTAACCAAACTGTTGCAGACTTTTCAATAAGACCCTAAAGAATCATATCAACTTGTGGAAAATGGGCATCCTATGACCCCTTTAAGTTGATTTATTATTATGACTTGCGTCTGTCCTCCTTTTTGAATCTGTCTGGATATTGACAAGCAAAAACAATCATTATCATTACTGGATATGCCAAGAAAAATAACGTCCATCTGCAGGTTACCTTCAAAAATATGCACATAAGTAGTGCCATGTTTGTGGCTGACTGCCAACTAAATCTTCACAAACTGGGATTGCAAATATTTCACACATTTTGAATAGATGAATAAATGAACAGCCCAGTTTAGATAAAGGCATTTTTATACCTCAAAGTAGGAATTTCCTCATAACTTACTGAGTGAAAACAGGAAAACTGTGACATCACCCTCTACGCCGAGGTATGTTTATTTGGTTTGCGCTGTTCCTGTTTGTATACACAGAGTCGTGATGTCCCTGCGACCTTTCACATAGATCTCCACTTTATTGCTGATCCCATGTATTACAACAGTGATAAGTTTGAAGAGTTAATCGCGTGCTGTTATCATACACACATTTATTGTGACAATGTTCTTATCACCTGATGCTTTTTAGCTGTTTGAGTTGGTGTGTCACTTTGACCTCTGACTCATTTCAGCATAGCTGCTGTTCCTCATGGGTTGTTCAGTGGGTCTGTAATGATTTTATGTTTATGTGTTTGCTGACCTTGTTCTTTTTATTTTATATTTGTTTCAAAAAAGGCTTCTGATGGAGAGATTGAAGCTGACATCTGTTTGTTTTCACTTGCACGGTCTCCTACAACCACTCTAATCCTCCTGCCCTTCCTCAATGGTGTAGCACTGATAGCTAATTAATATTCCCCTCTATCTCGTACGCTCTTTATCAATGCGCATACATTAGTGATGCTTATATAAAGAACTCTGTTTTTTCCCCCATTCAGTTTGTGATACTGGCCTCATGGCTTTAATCAGAATGATTTATTGTTCTATTAAAGGATTGTTAATTATTCAACACTTGCTAAAGAATGTCAGTTATGATTTGTGGTTTTGTTATGCTGTCAGTCTGTGCTGAAGAAAGAGGACATTTCCTTTTGTTTCTGTCTTTTTTCTGCCTTACATAAACTACCGGTCAAAAGTTTATAATAATTAAAATCTTGTCATGTTTATGAAAGAAGTCTCTTATGCTCAGCAAGGCTGCATGTATTTGATCAAAATTCAGTCAAAATGTTAATATTCTAAAATATTACAATTTAAAATATCTGTTTTCTATTTTAATGTGTTTAAAATGTAATTTATTCCTTTGATTATTAATTAAAAAATTTTTAGCAGCCATTACCACAGTGTCACATGATCCTTCAGAAATCATTCTAATATTCTGATTTGATACTCAGTTTTATCAGTTATTATTGATGCTCAATTATTTTAATAATGGTTCTTATTATCAAGGTTGAAAACTTGTTTTGCTGGCCAAAATTTATGTGCAAAAAGTGATACTTGATATTTTTCAGGATTCTTTGATGAATAAAAACCTTGAAAGAACAGCATTTATTTTAATAAGAAATCTTTTGTGACTTTTAAAAAAATTTTTTTATATTATTTAAAATATATGTTTTTGTTTTAAATCTTCCTTATCCCAAACTTTTGAATGGTAGTGTATCACGTTTTCCACAGAATAATAAAAAGCAAGTTATGATATTTATCATTATCAACTCTTGTTTTGAGCACCAAATCTGCATATTAGAATGATTTCAGAAGGATCATGCTACACTGAAGACTAGAGTAGCTTCAGTTTTGTCATCTCAGGAATAAATTAAATATATTTAATTGGAAGACAGTTCTTTTAAAATTGCAATAGTGCAATCTGTGTTCTCCTTTCCATCATCCTCGTAAATGCACAACTCTGTATGTTTGACTGTTTCTCCTCCTCCTCCTCCGTCTCCTATAGTGATGGAGTCAGCTGTTAGTACATCCACTCAAGTGCCAGATGAGTTTGACCGTAATGTTCCACGGATCTGTGGTGTGTGTGGAGACAAAGCCACTGGCTTTCACTTTAATGCGATGACCTGCGAGGGCTGCAAAGGCTTCTTCAGGTACACACACCCTTTCTCTTATCCAATTTGGTATTCACACTGTTACACCAATGTTCATTAAGAAACACATTAACACATTATCTGTAACCAATGTGATACTGCCAGACTATTTTTAGTGTTTTCGTGTGTGTTCATTAGGCGCAGTATGAAGCGGAAGGCCAGTTTTACCTGTCCTTTTAATGGAAGCTGCACCATCACTAAAGATAACCGTCGCCACTGCCAGGCCTGCAGACTCAAGCGTTGCCTGGATATTGGCATGATGAAAGAGTGTGAGTTACTAGCCAGCATGACACATCTCAGAACACTGATTACTGGGAGCCAAGATATACTTTGTTACATCACGTTTTAATTATAGTTTAGATTTTATTTACCCTGCAGTGTCAAACGCTTCCAAATGTCATTTTTGCGGTCTTGAAGGGCTTTGCAGGAATGCTATGCTGTTTGTAAGGTTGTTCCAAACAAAAGCAAGTAAGATGATCCGGTCACAAAAGGTCCCGAAAGGCTGTTAGAAAAGTAATGCTTAGTATAAGGAAGTAGTTTCGCCATTTGTGAGCACATGATCCTGAGTGGCAGCTCTTTGCGAATCATTGGGAAAGTGAAAGGTACTTCAGATTATGGATTTCACAATGATTGCTCTCGTGTTTTGAAGAATCATCAGCGGAAAATATAGCTTGTATGTTATCACGTTGTTGTTTTTTTAAAATAAGCATTGCATGCAGAGTCATAAAACGGCAATATTTGATGCAAATGTTTTACTGACCCCAACAATCGTAATAGCAATAAACCTGAATATTGCTTTAACCCTAAAAATAAATAATTTAATCATTTTTATATAGATAGTCTGAAAATTGTCACATGATCCTTCAGAAATCATTCTAATATTCTGATTTGATACTCAGTTTTATCAGTTATTATTGATGCTCAATTATTTTAATAATGGTTCTTATTATCAAGGTTGAAAACTTGTTTTGCTGGCCAAAATTTATGTGCAAAAAGTGATACTTGATATTTTTCAGGATTCTTTGATGAATAAAAACCTTGAAAGAACAGCATTTATTTTAATAAGAAATCTTTTGTGACTTTTAAAAAAATTTTTTTATATTATTTAAAATATATGTTTTTGTTTTAAATCTTCCTTATCCCAAACTTTTGAATGGTAGTGTATCACGTTTTCCACAGAATAATAAAAAGCAAGTTATGATATTTATCATTATCAACTCTTGTTTTGAGCACCAAATCTGCATATTAGAATGATTTCAGAAGGATCATGCTACACTGAAGACTAGAGTAGCTTCAGTTTTGTCATCTCAGGAATAAATTAAATATATTTAATTGGAAGACAGTTCTTTTAAAATTGCAATAGTGCAATCTGTGTTCTCCTTTCCATCATCCTCGTAAATGCACAACTCTGTATGTTTGACTGTTTCTCCTCCTCCTCCTCCGTCTCCTATAGTGATGGAGTCAGCTGTTAGTACATCCACTCAAGTGCCAGATGAGTTTGACCGTAATGTTCCACGGATCTGTGGTGTGTGTGGAGACAAAGCCACTGGCTTTCACTTTAATGCGATGACCTGCGAGGGCTGCAAAGGCTTCTTCAGGTACACACACCCTTTCTCTTATCCAATTTGGTATTCACACTGTTACACCAATGTTCATTAAGAAACACATTAACACATTATCTGTAACCAATGTGATACTGCCAGACTATTTTTAGTGTTTTCGTGTGTGTTCATTAGGCGCAGTATGAAGCGGAAGGCCAGTTTTACCTGTCCTTTTAATGGAAGCTGCACCATCACTAAAGATAACCGTCGCCACTGCCAGGCCTGCAGACTCAAGCGTTGCCTGGATATTGGCATGATGAAAGAGTGTGAGTTACTAGCCAGCATGACACATCTCAGAACGCTGATTACTGGGAGCCAAGATATACTTTGTTACATCACGTTTTAATTATAGTTTAGATTTTATTTACCCTGCAGTGTCAAACGCTTCCAAATGTCATTTTTGCGGTCTTGAAGGGCTTTGCAGGAATGCTATGCTGTTTGTAAGGTTGTTCCAAACAAAAGCAAGTAAGATGATCCGGTCACAAAAGGTCCCGAAAGGCTGTTAGAAAAGTAATGCTTAGTATAAGGAAGTAGTTTCGCCATTTGTGAGCACATGATCCTGAGTGGCAGCTCTTTGCGAATCATTGGGAAAGTGAAAGGTACTTCAGATTATGGATTTCACAATGATTGCTCTCGTGTTTTGAAGAATCATCAGCGGAAAATATAGCTTGTATGTTATCACGTTGTTGTTTTTTTAAAATAAGCATTGCATGCAGAGTCATAAAACGGCAATATTTGATGCAAATGTTTTACTGACCCCAACAATCGTAATAGCAATAAACCTGAATATTGCTTTAACCCTAAAAATAAATAATTTAATCATTTTTATATAGATAGTCTGAAAATTAATAATAGTAATCCTTAGATTAGTGGGGGAAATGGAAGAGAAATATCCAGATTTAGCTGTTTTAGAAAAAAGATATTGAGATAATGTGGTTCCATTTTTTTCAAGTGTTTCTACAAGTATAAATGGTCTGATGGAATTGTTCTCCCCCTCGTCAGTTTCTATGAGACTGAATTAAATTAAAGCTATTGATTAAACTCTATTGAACGATACTAAACTAAATTATAATGAATTATGGTCGTAATATAACACTGGAGAACAACATACGATATAAGTTTCTAATTTTTTAATCTGTATTTTACCTGTAATAAAATTATATTACATGGGCACAGTAATGATGCTCATCTGTCTTTTTCCTTCAGTTATATTGACGGATGAGGAAGTTCAGAGGAAAAAGGAGCTGATCCAGAGGAGAAAGGATGAGGAGGCGCAGAGGGAGGCGCAGAAGCCCCGGCTTTCAGAGGAGCAGCGCAGCATCATTGATACGCTCGTGGATGCACATCACAAAACCTATGACGATTCCTACTCCGACTTCTCACGCTTC
Source organism: Sinocyclocheilus rhinocerous (assembly GCF_001515625.1). Classification (NCBI taxonomy): domain Eukaryota; kingdom Metazoa; phylum Chordata; class Actinopteri; order Cypriniformes; family Cyprinidae; genus Sinocyclocheilus; species Sinocyclocheilus rhinocerous. The sequence goes on from NW_015649998.1 coordinate 988,530, forward strand.
AGAGTAAAATATTAATCTGATTTTTCTCCATTCTCTTCCTCTCTTCTGTATGCCATTCTCTTAGTTTCAGCCAGTTTTAACGTGCCCCTATTATGGATTTTTGAAAATTACCTTTCATGCAGTGTGTAACACAGCTCTAAGTGAATGAAAACATCCTGCAAAGTTTTAAATCTGAAAGTGCACCGTGTGTAAAGTTATTGTCTCTCAAAAGAAAGAGTTGACTCTGAATCATTGAAACAAGTCGTTTTTAAAACGAATCCCAAGCCGTTTCATGTTGACGTTAACATGAAACATTAGCATGTTGCCCGCCCACCTGTTGGTCTTTTCGCATTGGTCTGAATGAAAATGCAAATTCATTCTTTGCCACGAGGTGCCGCTTTTGGAGCGTAAAATACCTGTTTCCCCCATAACGCTGTACACAAAGCAGCACTGTGCTCACAAACACTGCTTTATCAGGCATTACAGGCATGATGAAATGAAAATGAGACCAATCGGAGTTAGTACATCCACTCAAGTGCCAGATGAGTTTGACCGTAATGTTCCACGGATCTGTGGTGTGTGTGGAGACAAAGCCACTGGCTTTCATTTTAATGCGATGACCTGCGAGGGCTGCAAAGGCTTCTTCAGGTACACATGCATGCACTTTCTCTCATCCAATTTGGTATTCGCACATTTACACCGATGTTCATTAAGAAACCCATTAACACATATTATCTGTAACCAATGTGATACTGCCAGACTATTTTTAGTGTTTTCGTGTGTGTTCATTAGGCGCAGTATGAAGCGGAAGGCCAGTTTTACCTGTCCTTTTAATGGAAGCTGCACCATCACTAAAGATAACCGTCGCCACTGCCAGGCCTGCAGACTCAAGCGTTGCCTGGATATTGGCATGATGAAAGAGTGTGAGTTACTAGCCAGCATGACACATCTCAGAACACTGATTACTGGGAGCCAAGATATACTTTGTTACATCACGTTTTAATTATAGTTTAGATTTTATTTACCCTGCAGTGTCAAACGCTTCCAAATGTCATTTTTGCGGTCTTGAAGGGCTTTGCAGGAATGCTATGCTGTTTGTAAGGTTGTTCCAAACAAAAGCAAGTAAGATGATCCGGTCACAAAAGGTCCCGAAAGGCTGTTAGAAAAGTAATGCTTAGTATAAGGAAGTAGTTTCGCCATTTGTGAGCACATGATCCTGAGTGGCAGCTCTTTGCGAATCATTGGGAAAGTGAAAGGTACTTCAGATTATGGATTTCACAATGATTGCTCTCGTGTTTTGAAGAATCATCAGCGGAAAATATAGCTTGTATGTTATCACGTTGTTGTTTTTTTAAAATAAGCATTGCATGCAGAGTCATAAAACGGCAATATTTGATGCAAATGTTTTACTGACCCCAACAATCGTAATAGCAATAAACCTGAATATTGCTTTAACCCTAAAAATAAATAATTTAATCATTTTTATATAGATAGTCTGAAAATTAATAATAGTAATCCTTAGATTAGTGGGGGAAATGGAAGAGAAATATCCAGATTTAGCTGTTTTAGAAAAAAGATATTGAGATAATGTGGTTCCATTTTTTTCAAGTGTTTCTACAAGTATAAATGGTCTGATGGAATTGTTCTCCCCCTCGTCAGTTTCTATGAGACTGAATTAAATTAAAGCTATTGATTAAACTCTATTGAACGATACTAAACTAAATTATAATGAATTATGGTCGTAATATAACACTGGAGAACAACATACGATATAAGTTTCTAATTTTTTAATCTGTATTTTACCTGTAATAAAATTATATTACATGGGCACAGTAATGATGCTCATCTGTCTTTTTCCTTCAGTTATATTGACGGATGAGGAAGTTCAGAGGAAAAAGGAGCTGATCCAGAGGAGAAAGGATGAGGAGGCGCAGAGGGAGGCGCAGAAGCCCCGGCTTTCAGAGGAGCAGCGCAGCATCATTGATACGCTCGTGGATGCACATCACAAAACCTATGACGATTCCTACTCCGACTTCTCACGCTTCAGAGTAAAATATTAATCTGATTTTTCTCCATTCTCTTCCTCTCTTCTGTATGCCATTCTCTTAGTTTCAGCCAGTTTTAACGTGCCCCTATTATGGATTTTTGAAAATTACCTTTCATGCAGTGTGTAACACAGCTCTAAGTGAATGAAAACATCCTGCAAAGTTTTAAATCTGAAAGTGCACCGTGTGTAAAGTTATTGTCTCTCAAAAGAAAGAGTTGACTCTGAATCATTGAAACAAGTCGTTTTTAAAACGAATCCCAAGCCGTTTCCTGTTGACGTCAACATGAAACATTAGCATATTGCCCGCCCACTTGTTGGTCTTTTCGGGTTGGTCAGAATGAAAATGCAAATTCATTCTTTGCCACTAGATGCTGCTTTTGTAGCAAAATAAAAATAGCTGTTTCCCCGTTAACGCTGTACGCAAAGCAGCACTGCGCTCACAAACGCTGCTTTATCAGGCATGATGAAATTAAAATGAGACCAATCGGACCCATCACTGCAGATTAGCGTCACGCAAAGGAGGGGTTTGGAAAAATGAATTGTTGAGCGAATCATTTGGGAGTCATTGAGCAA
>NW_015649998.1:992163-996196 GCF_001515625.1 Sinocyclocheilus rhinocerous
CAAAGCAGCACTGCGCTCACAAACGCTGCTTTATCAGGCATGATGAAATTAAAATGAGACCAATCGGACCCATCACTGCAGATTAGCGTCACGCAAAGGAGGGGTTTGGAAAAATGAATTGTTGAGCGAATCGTTTGGGAGTCATTGAGCAAGTAAGGTAAAAATAAATGCATATTATAAGACAATGAAAGTATTTTTTGACCTTGCATGCATGTCAAACTGTTGTTGGGGACTCCCAAAACCAAAAAATTAACTTTCATTACCCATAATAGGGACACTTTTAAATGTTCTTTTACAGTGAGCCTAATGAGCTTTTGGACACTTCAGTGACACATAATGTTGCCTGCATTCAGTTTTAAACCAAGAGGCATCTGTAAATAAATGATTCTAGAGCTTTTCTCAGAACTAACAGTTCTAAACCAACTGGTGTGAAAATTATTTTAAGTGATCACTACACTACTGTTCAAATGTTTGGGTTTGCATTTTTGTCTTTTAAAAAATGGTTTGAACGAAGTCTCAAAAGCTCACCAAGGCTGTATTAATTTGATTAGAAATACAGTAAGAACAGTAATATTGTGACAATATTATTACAATTTAAAATTACTGATTAATATTTTAATATATTTAATATATAAAATGTAATTTATTCATATGATGTCTAAGATTAATTTTCAGCAGCCATTACTTCAGTCTTCAGTGTCGCATGGTCCTTCAGAAATCATTCTAAAATGCTGATTTGGTGATCATGAAACATTTCTTATTATTATCAATGTTGAAAACAGTTTTGTGGAAACCATGATACAATTTTTCAAGAATTCTTTGATGAATAGGAAGTTCAAAAGAACAGCATTTTCCACTTTTGATGAATCACAGTATTGATTTCCTTCAAAAAAAACAAAAAACATATTACTAATCCCAAACTTTTGAACGGAGGTGTATATATGATATTCCAAATGTTTGCTATATGTCAAGTAAATCCTGTTCTTTTGATAATTTGTTATATAATGCAGAGACATTCCTACATTTTAAATTTTTCAAATACTTTTTGGGTCCACTTTTTCTGTCTTTCTTAGGCATACTTTGCTAATTTTTTCAGTGTGTTCATATATTTATGTGTGTTTTGTGTTGCAGCCTCCAGTTCGAGAGGGTCCAGTTACACGCAGTGCCAGCCGAGCCGCGTCTCTTCATTCACTATCAGATGCCTCCTCAGACTCCTTCAGCCATTCTTCAGGTGACACACACATGTGTATACATGCTGAACTAATGCACACAGACACTCGTTTGTGCATAAATCACCTGTAAGGTTTCTTCTGAGAAATGTTTTTCAGCCCAGTGTGAGGCACGGACAGGCGTGTGTGTTTGTGTGTTAGGGGGTTGTGTGTCTTAAATGCACAGCAGGCTCCGTCCATCTCACCATGCTTGACGTCACAGGAGAGCCTCTCTAATGACAAACAGACTATTCACATGCGTCCACACACGCGCTCACACACACACACACACACACACACACGCACACACATGCACATGCACATGCACACACACATATGGCTCATCCTGGAAGCAGCAAGTTGTTTTTGTAACTTTAAATATGACATGTATTATAAACTCTGTACTAGGGGTGGGTGGTATGACCATAATCTTACAGCGCACACTGAGTATTCTTTTTCTGGATTTTTAAAATAAATTAAATTACCAATTGGAAAACTCAGAAAAATAAAAAACAGATTCATTTTCTGACTGCTGCTTATTTAATTAATCTTGAAAAGTGTTGATTGCAGCATTACATTAATGTCTACTCGCTTTGTATGAAAATGTGTTGTTTTGCAGTTGTTCTAATATCTTGACATTGTTTGCTTTTTAGGCAAAGTGTAAATAAGAGATTTATTCTGCTATGTTGACAGCTTTGTTTATTGCTATGAAGGTGTTTGCAGAGTGCAGAACACAGTACGCTGACAGTCAGTGAGGTTGTGTTGAGCTGCGGGCTGTGTACCTGTGTAAACATGCACAGTAATTCTAGTGCAAGCTTTAGTTAGCATTTATTTAAAATTTGAAATAAAGAAAAATCCAAATTAATTCAGTTACAATATCAAGAAAAATAATCAACAACATTGATTTCCCCCATAATTGTGCAGTCATAATACATGACAGTTTAATGTAAATAACGTTTAATGTACACAAAATTGCTGAAATTAACTCAATATTTTCTTACAATTCACAAAAATATTAAAAACAAGTTATTTGTTGTCTGGCTGTATAATATAAGGCTGTTGACAGATTTTGAAACAGACACAAGGAGGAGATAAAGCTTCTGTTAAAGTGGACACAGTTATCGGCCAGTGTCTCAAAAATAGTGTCTCTTTTTTTCTGAGCCATTGATTCAGATTTTTACTTGCCTTACCAGCATTTTCACTTGCCCACCACAAAAATAATAATTAATTTCATTCAATGCAAAGAACTGCAGTAAAATCAAAGAATTATCACTTTTGTTGGCATCTGTTTGGATTTCGGAAGCATTAATCTGTTTTGTTCTTACTTTCTCTTTCTCTCCCTCTCTTTTTACATCTGTAGAGTCTGGAGATCGTAAGATGAATCTGAGCAGTTTGTTGATGATGTATCAGGAGCAGGGTTTGAGCTCCAGTCCAGACTCAAAGGAGGATGAGGGCACTAGTCTTTCCATGCTTCCTCACCTGGCTGACCTGGTTTCCTACAGCATTCAGAAGGTCATCGGCTTTGCCAAGACGATTCCTGGATTCAGGTAAAATTCTGTGTGTGTGTGTGTGTGCGCGTGCGTGCGTGTGTGCAGACGTGTGTGTGCGTGCGTGCGTGTGTGTGTGTGGAACAGCATATAAAACTACCAAATTTAGTTTAATCGCAACGTTTAATCGCAACATATAGTCATTGCAGTTAATAGTGTTCACCATCTGTTTTATTACGTGTAATTTGTAACTAACTGCATGATTCTACCATAGTCACCACTAATAACCTACTCCTAAATGTAATGTAGAAACTTAATATTTTCTGTAAAGCTGCTTTGCAATGATTGGTATCGTGAAAAGCACTATACAAATAAACTTGAATTGAATTGAATTGAATTGTGTGACAGGCAAAATTTAAGAACTGTCTTTTTTAAATTCATAAATTAATTTTATTTGGAATGTCTAGTGAAAGGAATTTAAAGAAATTCAACAGCCACCAGAAGGAATTTGATTTTGCAACAAAACTGAAGAAATTTTACAGCACAAAAACAGCAGCAGAAATTTCACAATCTTTTTTTTTTTTTTTTACAGAAGTAATTTTTTGATTAATACGTGTAGTGTTTTGAATTTTGCCGTTTTGAATTTTACTGTAAAACACAAGAAAATATGTACCAGTTTTCAAAAACTCTATAAAAACAATATTTTATATAATCAATAACTTGAGTAAATTAGAGCATTCCGGAAAATTATATACATATGCTCCGTTCAACTGAATGGAGCACAACCACGATTTTAGTGTATGCATTAGAGATGAAGTCTTAAAGTAATAATTCACCCAAATATTAACATTTGCTGTTAATTTACTTACCATCAGGCCATCCAAGATGTAGGTGACTTTTTTTTCTTCAGTAGAACAGTAAAGAAGATTTTTTTAGCTGAAACCATGGTCCTTGGTGATTCATAAAATGCAAGTCAGTGGCTACCGTTGATTAAGACTAGGTTTTTTTTCCACTTTATATGCTTTAGACAAGTAAAATATCTGTTGCACTTCATTATTGGGTGCTTTAAAGGGGTGGGTCGCTGTTTTTTTCTAGGCTTGATTGTGTTTATGGGGTGCAGTCTAACATGTGTTAATGCTTCGTTAAAAAGAAAAAAAAAAACGCATTACTTTTCACATAATTTACCTTTATTCCACACCGCTCTGTCCCTTCTCTGAGAAATGAGCTGATTATTTCCTGCTTTTATGAAGCCCCGCCCTCAGAAATAGGCGATGGGATCTGATTGGTTAGCTTGCCCAGTGTGTTGTGATTGGCTAAACCGCCTCTAGTGCGCGTCTA
>NW_015649998.1:996319-1005482 GCF_001515625.1 Sinocyclocheilus rhinocerous
TTTTATGAAGCCCCTCCCTCAGAAATAGGCGATGGGCTCTGATTGGTTAGCTAGCCCAGTGTGTTGTGATTGACTAAACCGCCTCTAGTGCGCGTCTAAACGTCCTGCCCTTCACCTCAGCGGCATGCACTCCGGTTGTATTGTAAACAACAGCGTCGTTAATATCGCTTATCAGTTTGAGCCTGATTGAGAATCAGAGGATATTATTGAAGAGGATCGTGCAGAACCTGTGCAAGCATGGCTTTTAATTGTAGGCCTATGTTTTTTGTTTGTTGTTGTCTCATACTTTTAGATATGCTGTTATTTGTAAATGCTACTGCTTATGTACCCGGGAAGTAACTTTTTGTAGTCCCTACCAGCCGTTTTTGTAGGCATTAAACTGCCAGAATTTTAAAAGACGATATCTCCGTTTGCAATGAACTTTCAGCTTCGTAACTTTGCAGATATTGTTTATGCTCAAACAGCAACATTACACACTAACTAACGTTAAAAAAGTGAAATCGCAAGCAACCACCCCTTTAATAATATAAAACAGTATACATTATGTCAATACCTAATTACAGACAAATAGTCACCTACATCCTAAATGGATGGAGGGTGAGTAAAGCAAATTTTTTATTTTTGGGTAAATGATGCCTTTAATTTCACAGGGCCTCAAATTTAGATTTTTGTGGGTCCTGAGCAAGGATGTTCTCCTCATTCCTTTCATCCATTTTAGTGGCTTGTTTTGTGGAAATTTCCATCTTTTTCCCAACAGGCTAATTTTAACATGACTATCATCTATTTAATTTCCTCAGGAACATAAAAATAGGTTTGACCTTATAGATTGTCACTCTCAGTACATGTTTCTTGCCTGCCTCTGTGCACTTCCATGTATTTCCGAGCTTCCTCAGAAAGTGCGTACATGCATATGCATTATGGACCGCATGTTGCTGTGGTAACCATAGGAGTGTCATGTTATCCGCACTGAATGTACCCACTCCCTCTACATCTGCCATTCACAGAATCCAGCATGAGCCAACATTTGACGTGTGTGCGTTTGTGTCTGTTTGTGTGTCTCAGAGAGCTGACAGCTGAAGATCAGATTGCTTTGCTCAAGTCCAGTGCTATAGAAGTGATCATGCTCAGGTCCAACCAGTCTTTCAGTCTGGAGGACATGAGCTGGAGCTGTGGAGGACCCGAGTTTAAATACTGCGTCAATGATGTCACGAAAGGTACACGTAAACAGACATACATTGTTTCATGCGTTGACAAGCAGTTGTTGCACTTTTGGTATTGTTTACTAAAACTAAATTTAAAAATGTTATTAATTGAAATAAAGCTGAAACAAAAATTACAAACTTAAATGAAAATGATAAATGTTGCCTTGGCAACTAACTGAAATAAAATATGTTTGATGTATTAAAAATAATAAAACTAAAACTGAAATAAAATAAAATAAAAAGAAACTAAATATAAATATTTAGAAAAAGACAAAATTACAAAGCAAAATTACAAAAAAACGTAGCTGAAAATCTAAAAATAGAAGCTAATTCAAAATATTGATAATTAATATAATAGCATACACAAATAACAATGAATAGTTACATATTTTGTGAAGGTTTACTTGGTATATTGCAAAGAGAAGGTTTCATTTGCAATTAATTTGATGTCAGCAGAGGGTTTGATAATTTTGTTGAAGTTGTGTAAGGGGAATTTTTTTAATTTATTTTCTCAAGCTAATTTTACTTTCTATCCCAGTCTTATGCATGGAGATCATATAGTGGCTCCAAAAAATATGGACACTAAGCCAAAATTAAAAATGTATTCACATCTTTGACAAAATATAATACTAACAAACTAACAAAACTGACATTTTGTTTCAAAAGAATATAGTACTTCACAAGCATTAGTTATTAGGTATGATTAACTAATAATTAACAATATTTTTTTTTTCAGCATTTATATAAGTTAATGTTGTACATTAATTCATACTTGTTTATTTAATTCATTTTAAATGTTTAAACTGTATATGTAAGTATACAAAACTTACAATGCAAGCATGAAAGTATTGATTATTGGTGTTTCATGAAATTGTTTGAATGATGAATTAATTATAATAATTATTACATAATAATCAATATTAATACGTAATTACAAAACAATAGTTACAGGTGCATCTCAATAAATTAGAATGTCGTGGAAAAGTTCATTTATTTCAGTAATTCAACTCAAATTGTGAAACTTGTGTATTAAATAAATTCAATGCACACAGACTGAAGTAGTTTAAGTCTTTGGTTCTTTTAATTGTGATGATTTTGGCAAACCAGTCATAAGGGTCAATTGTTTTAAATTGAGATGTATACATCATGAATAAATAATAAATAAGCTTTCCATTGATGTATGGTTTGTTATGATAGGACAATATTTGGCCGAGATAACGACTATTTGAAAATCTAGAATCTGAGGGTGCAAAAAAAAATCAAAATACTGAGAAAATCGCCTTTAAAGTTGTCCAAAAGTTCTTAGCAATGCATATTACTAATCAAAAATTAAGTTTTGATATATTTACGGTAGGAAATTTACAAAATATCTTCATGGAACATGATCTTTATTTAATATCCTAATGATTTTTTGGCATAAAAGAAAAATCGATAATTTTGACCCATACAATGTTTTTTTGGCTATTGCTAAAAATATACCCAAGCGACTTAAGACTGGTTTTGTGGTCCAGGGTCACAAATGAAATAAAAAGTAACTTTCTGGTTATCAAACATTGTCCATAGTCGATGTGATGAACTACGCCTGTAGTTAGTCTCCGTTAATAAAGAGCCTAATGAAATCCTCCTGATTTTGTGTGTGTTTGTGGGCGCAGCTGGACACTCTCTGGAGCTGTTGGAGCCTCTGGTGAAGTTTCAGGTGGGCTTGAAAAAGCTCAACCTACATGAGGAGGAACATGTGCTGCTGATGGCCATTTGCCTGCTGTCTCCAGGTCTGCTTTTATATACCATATGCACCAAGCATTAGACAGACTGAGACTTCATACATGCAAACAGGAATCTCACTTGTCTGTGTTTGTGTGCTCATAGACCGGCCCGGGGTGCAGGACCACGAGCGAGTGGAAGCGTTGCAGGACAGAATATCTGAGGTTCTGCAGGCGTACATCCGTGCGCATCACCCGGGGGGGCGTCTGCTTTATGCTAAGATGATCCAGAAGCTGGCGGACCTCCGCAACCTGAACGAAGAGCACTCCAAACAGTACCGCTCCCTCTCTTTCCAGCCCGAACACAGCATGCAGCTGACCCCTCTGGTGCTGGAGGTGTTCGGCGGACAGGTCACTTAGCAACTTCACCCGAATCGGAACAAGACGTGCAGGTCAAACGGCGTGACCCGGAGGGTTGTGGAGTGAATGTACGGACAATCACCTTAAACACATACAGAGTTTCCAGGACAAAGTTTGTGAGTGGTGTGTGTGTGTGTGTGTGTGTGTATCCCTCATCATTTACAGATTGGCTAGGGAGTGCCATAGATGTATCTGTTTGTTTGTTGTATGTAAGGAGGACATTCTCATTAGAATGTAATATGGTCATGGTGTTTTTCACTGTGGCAACTCGATACAGTATATTTTACTGTATTATCTATAGCCAACAGTATTACACTGCATGTGTAGGATGAGTGTGCGGTCCTGTTCTAAACCTCTGCATGGTCCCCAAAGCGCTGTCCACTACTGCTGATGTCCTGTCTCTTCACCTCCTGCCTTTAAATGCACAGGGTTAAAAGTACTCATGCAAGCACACAGCTCAAACTCACCCCCTCGCCTAGCCACTTAACCAATCAAACGGCAGCTCCGCCTCCCTTTCTTCTGCCTCCAGAGCTCTGATAGGTCGCTGAACAATGGCTGTCTTCTCTACTGTTATTTGCCTGTGCTGTGATTGGCCAATAACCTGACGCCTCTGCAAAGTGGTCAGTGCAGCATTAGCGCTCGCCACTCAGCTAACCTGTAAATAAGACTCAGTATCTATATTCGTACCTTTTCAAATCAGTGTAAATAGAGTTTGATATAAGCGCTTCTTGTGGCTAATGGTAGAATCTAGCAGAGGGAGACCCTACAGCCCTGGCTGGTCATGATGAATATGTAACAAAAGACTGCGGTCTAACTGTACGTTTATGCAGGCATACAGGAATCATGGATTATGTTTTAAAGAACAGAGCATTACCTCCCTTCTTTACAATGTTGTGAAGTCCCTTAGCTTACATATTTCTCAACTCTTGCATTCCATCATTCATGTTTTTCTTGGAAACACTTTTTCAGATTAGTTCAACTAATTACATTTTTCCCTAACAAAGTTTTACGCTTCGTTAGCTATCATGAAACAAAACCCTGAATGCTTTTTTTATCTTGTATTAATTTTTTATTTGTAGTACATTTCACACAAGTTACACTGCTAAAATAAAGATGCCTGGGTCATATTTCATCCCAAAAGAAAAAAATCTCCCCGGATGTAATTTTAATTACTCTTAATATAATAATGAATATCATCCATATTACAATTATGTATTCTTTACGTTTTAAATAATGTATCTTTTTTCTTTATATTACGTTAATGAGTATTGTTTTCACATTATGGTATTCAAAAAAAAAATTCTTAATAAATAAAAATAATTGGAATACTTGATGGCACTTTTTTTTTTTTAAATCTTAATTTTGGAGTGAACTATGACCCGAGTATCTTCCTGACAGGTTTTGGGAGACTCTGTTTGTATGGGTTTGATTGGGAAATAACTTATTTGGTTCTCATGTTTTTAAAATAACTCTAAAAGCAGCATGCTGGATAATTTATGATTTAAATTTTTATGTAAGAGTCCTTTTCTCCACTGTGTATAATATCTGTAAGTGATATTGGCGAGACTGTCGTCAAGGGCTCCTTGAGTCGCATTAGAGGGCTGATGCTTACAGAGCGCTATCTGTGTTGCTTTATATATCTCGTTCTCTCCGGTTTCTCCACAAACTCGTTTGTTTTTTTTCAATCACGTCTGATTCGTATGAATCGTCTTCTCAGTCAGGGCTCAGGGTCATTAGGAAAAACTTAGAGTTAATCATAGTTAATGAAGATTGTCTGTAGGTGTGAGTTTGGTGTCGGAACTGGGTCGACGATTTAATGATCATGTAAGCTGAATTTAACTACCTGGAAACTGCGGTCGCTTAGAAGGGCGAGTGCAGTGCGCGTGTGTGTCTGTGTAAGCGTGCGTTTATGAAGTGAGGGCGATGTATAGCATTTACACCAAGTATATTCATATATGATTGGGTGTTGCATATTCGGCCCAGCCTTGATGGGGAATGTGTGTTTGTGTGGGAAGGAGAAAGAGCGAGAAGGTTATCGTTTCCTCAGTATATTACTATTAAATAACTTAGTCATGGCACTTAAGATTTAATTATATGGAAGGTTTGCTATATATATCTATGAGTATTACTTTGCAAATGTAAAAGATTAAAATATTTTCTTGTAGACTAGTTTTGATATTCTGGTATCAGTGTACAGGTGGCGGCACAGGGCAGAGGGTTATGTGTGTATGTGTGGGTAGGTATTCAAATATAGGAAAGTACGACTGAATGCTAACCTCCTGCCCAGTGCGGGCATATATATACATATACATTTTTTTTCTTTCATGATCTTACTGCTCTCTTTCAACTGTCTATTTTATCGTCTTCATGCCTTCTCTCTATACTAAGCTGCTCAGTACTTTGTGGGATGAGGGTGTACACTCAATTTTAAACTGGAAAACTATGAAATCTTCCAGTCTTGAGCATTTTTGTAATCATTCACTTACTTGTTTCGTTCTGATTTCGTGATGAACGAGTGAGAATATCCCTGCAGCACTTACCATAAATGTAGATCAGACAAACCAGGACAACAGGTCATGTCTAAACAGTTGCAAAATATACAATATGCATGGTGATGATGATGATGATGATGGTGAGACATGAGAAAGATGAAGACGAAATTGATGTTGGTCTCTTTTCCGAGTCCAAAATGTAACCATAACAAACTACCTCTCTGGGGAACAGACACATTTGATTTGTATTTTTTTATGATTCATGTTTGTATTTATTGCTGTGCAGTGGCTCACATGGACAACCCAGTACCTCATGTATGAATATCACTTAACAACAACGCCTTAACAGCTGTTTTATCAGATTTTTTCAAACTATTATTATCTGTGTACAGTATTTGTATCTTTAGCTTTCTTCGACACGTTGAAACATTCACATACATGGATGGACAGACAGACAGACACCTCCACAAGAGAGCTGAGAGCTGTTAAGGCGTGGTCACACACTTCCATGATTGACAGTGTTCAGTTGCTGCTGGGATTGGTTGGCCATCCTCAGGCCCCTCCCCTTCTTTATTCTGACTGCACAGTTGGATTTTGCTGCTCCGCAAAAATAATTACACAAAACCTGTCAGAGCATGGCCTTCTCCCTTCTTCTCTTTTTGAACAGACACGTGTCAAGCGGACATCATCTACTCTACAAATCACACTTGCTCAAACTTTACCTCGTACAAAAACACATATACGCTCTATAGTCAATACCTCATGCCAGGTCTATCCTAAAATGGAGTAGATGATGGATTGCAATTGGTGACAGAGTCGTCTGTGACAAAGAGAAAATGAAGAGAGACGTGCTCTTTACCTCTCCTCTTCTGTCTGGGCACCATTGGACAGGAGATCAATAGAAAGTTTGTGGCACTAAATGGCTCATAAGTGCAGAAGCACTTCTGTCTCTGAGTGAATGGGTATCATAAGGAAAACTGTAATACAAATGCTAGCTGTTTACAGGTTAACAGTAGTATGCCTGCTCACCAGGACAAAACCAGTTGAATATGACCATTCATGAAACGGTTAAAAATTGCCTGTTTTGTTTTCTTTTTTTTTCTTTTACATCATAAAGTATTGTAAATTCATGTTTCCGATTTCATGTAATATTGGTCAAATGTTTTACAAATCAATAAAAGAATATAGTAATAAACACTGGTTACTTTGATTTTCTGTCATACAGGGGAGGGTGGGATAGGCAGTGTCATCCTATTAATCTAGGAAAATGAAATATTTTTGTCAATATGTTAATAAAGGGCCCATCAAATATAGCTGCATATGACTGATAAAAAAATAAGCATCTTTTATGCTCAAACCATGTTTCTTATTAAAAATACATTTCTACATGGCAGATATAATAAATGTCTCCAAGTGTATTATATCTGTCTGTCTTTATGATAACTTTATTGACAATTACTGGACACGCAAAGAAAAAACAACAACGCTTGACTCACTCTACTCTTACTCTATATTGTTGTATTAGAAAGGTAAATTATACCAAACCATGCATTAATGTATCTTGAATATAAATGATAACATTGTATGCTTGCTCTTATAGTAAAATATGGATGCCTGAGATTCACAATAGGTTATGAGAGATTAATTTTAGTTGTAAAACGTGTATAGAACACAAAGCTGACAAATATACACCATAGTCTATAAACTTTTTTTATGTGCATTAATTTGCATAGATATGAGGGTAAGATCATCGAGTTCACGTTCATACTGAAAAAAACATTAAGCTCTCTTGCATTTTATTTTTATGGTCACTAGATGGAGTTCTTGTACACACACTGTGGGACAGACAGATTATGCTGGTATGTCTTGCAGAGTGTCAGCTGTGTGCTAAACTGTTACTTTTTAACTTCTCAGCTGGAACTCCAAAGTGAACAGCGCTGCCGTCTTGAAACGGTCAGGAGATCTTTTTAAATGGCAGTCAACAGAGATGATGCTTCGGTGTGCTGTGTAGAGAGTACCCTGTTAATAATTACAAACCCAATAATAGATTGATTGGCAGTGTGATAATCTTCACTTTTTTTGCCATGCCATATTTATTATGTGGGGAACTCTTTTTGAAACTTGCTGCAGAATTTTTTTTTATGAAGGAAGCCATGGGAATTTTGCGACATGAAGAATTCATTTACGGCACAAACAGCGGTTGCGCGCCCCTTTTTATAGAACACCGCGGAATGGGGAGGCCACACAAAGGGTCGTGCAAAAACGAAAGGCTAAAGCTTTAGATATAGGTCTAGATATTGAAAAATATTTGAATGCAAATGAGGGGTCGTTCAAAAACGAAAGCCTTTAGGCTTCCTCAGTTAATACAAACTTAGATTATGGGTTTTAATATATTGAAAAATATTAGAATGCAAATGATGGCCGCTAGTACTCTTATTTAGTATCAAATGTATGATTTAAATAATTATTTAGTTTTTTGGACCTTTTAATCTGTTTTATGAACACTAGGCCTATACATTTAATTAGTGTTAATTGGCTAAGTTTTATTTTGGAGCTGTATGTTATCTGGAATATATAGAATTTATGATACACTAAATCATATGAAACTCCTTTGGAAGACAGACTGAAAATTCAGTAACTTATGGCTGACACTCAGATGTATCAATGTAAACAGTAACATTTGACATGTTTGTTCATATTGGCTGCATCCAAATATGCATACTTGATATTTCCCTATTATATAGTAGGCACTAAGTATGTTAGAAAATCGCATACAGTCTACATTTGGTTTGAAACATCTCGGTTACGTATGTAACCCTCGTTCCCTGAAGGAGGGAACGGAGACGTTACGTCAGCAGTGACTGACGAATTGGGATCTCGCCAGAGAGCACTGGACCTGGCGTCTGGCACTCCGCCACGCCTGACCGCCGAGGGTGCGGGAGGAACTTCAACAAGGTTCACCAAAAGGGAAACTGAACTGAGAAGCACTTAAGCGCACATATCCAGTCCATAGAGGGGACACCAAGCAGGGCCGGTGTTACTGGCCAGCTGAGGCAAGGACACAGGCTCTACACGGAGATTATAGAATCTCGCAAACATGTTAGGTGTCGCCCAGCCGGCAGCTCTACAGATGTCTGCTATCGAGGCGCCACGTGCCAACGCCTAGGAAGATGACACACATCTCGCTGAGTGTGCTCTCACCCGAGGGGGCACGGTAACCGTTGGGCCTGGTATGCTAAGACTATAGCCTCCACTATCCAGTGGGCAAGTCTTTGTTTGGAGACAGCCTTTCCCTTCTGCTGTCCTCCAAAGCAGACAAAGAGCTGGTCTGAGGTCCTGAAGCTCTGCG
>NW_015649998.1:1005499-1010879 GCF_001515625.1 Sinocyclocheilus rhinocerous
AAGACTATAGCCTCCACTATCCAGTGGGCAAGTCTTTGTTTGGAGACAGCCTTTCCCTTCTGCTGTCCTCCAAAGCAGACAAAGAGCTGGTCTGAGGTCCTGAAGCTCTGCGCAAAGCGCGAACGGGACAGAGCAGAGCAAGGGCTGGGTCTGCCTCCTCCCGGGGCAGCGCTTGCAAGTTCACCACCTGATCCCTAAAAGGTTTGGTGGGAACTTTGGGCACATATCCGGGCCAGGGTCTCAGGACAACGTGAGAGTCGGCCGGTCCGAATTCCAGGCACCTATCGTCAACCGAAAATGCCTGCAGGTCCCCCACCCTCTTGACCAAAGCCAGTGCAGTGAGGAGCACTGTCTTTAGCGACAGAAACTTAAGCTCTACTGACTGCAGGGGTTCAAAGGGCTCCTCCTACAAGGCCGTCAGGAGCGAGGGAAGATCCCAAGCGGGTACCAAATGGGAGCGCTGAGGATTCTGCCTCCTTGTGCCCCTAAGGAACCTGATGACTAGCTCGTGCTTCCCCATGGCCTTGCCGTTCACTGCATCGTGATGCGCGGCAATAGCAGCGACATACACTTTGAGGGTAGAGGGAGACAGCCTTCGCTCCAACCCTACTTGCAGAAAGGAGAGCACGACCACAATCGGGCATCTACGGGGGTCTTCCCGCCAGGAAGAACACCAATCGACGAACAGGTTCCACTTCAGCGCGTAAGCGTGTCTTGTAGAGGGTCTACCTAAACAGGTCTACCTGAGCGCAAACAGGGACAGCGGCAGTGGATGCCATATGCCCCAGGAGCCTCTGAAACTGTTTCAGTGGGACCGCCCTCCTGCGCTGAAATGACTCCAGGCAGTTCAGCATCGACTGAGCACTCTCTACTGAGTGGTGTGCTGTTAGATTGACCGAATCCAACTCCATACCGAGAAAAGAGATCCTCTGCACGGGGGAGAGTTTGCTCTTTTCCCAGTTGACCTGAAGCCCCAACCGGCTGAGGTGGCTGAGTACCATGTCCCTGTGTTCGCACAACTGCGCTCGAGACTGGGCCAGTATGAGCCAGTCATTGAGGTAGTTGAGAATGTAAATGCCTATTTCCCTCAACGGAACAAGGGCTGCCTCCACGACTTTGGTGAAGACACGAGGCGACAGGGACAGCCCGAAGGGGAGGACCTTGTACTGATATGCTTGCCACTCGAACGCGAAGCGGAGAAACGGCCTGCGTCGAGGGAGGATCGAGACATGAAAGTACGTGTCCTTCAGGACGATCGCTGTGAACCAATCGTGTGGACGAAAGCATTGAAAAATGTGTTTCTGCATCAACATCCTGAACGGGAGTCTGTGGAGGGCCCGGTTCAGAACGTGCAGGTCCAGGATTGGTCGTAACCCACCGCCTTTCTTGGGTACAATGAAGTAAGGGCTGTAAAACCCCGTCTTCATTTTGGCTGGAGGGACCGGCCCTATCGCGTCCTTCGCCAGTAGGACTGCGATTTCCGCTCACAAGACGGGAACATCCTTGTTCAGCACAGAGGTGAACCAAATGCCCCTGAACTTGGGAGGACGCTGGGCGAACTGAATTGCATAGCCGAGTCTGATGGTTCTCGTGAGCCAGCGAGTCAGTTTGGGGAGCGCTAGCCAGTCCCCCAGAAACCGAGCAAGCGGGACTAGGGGAACCACCGACGTACCCACAGTGGGGCAGCAAGGTGGAGCGCAGGGACCCGACCTGGAAGGCAAAGAGTCCCGGAGTGGGGTCTGAGTGCGCGGTGCGACACTTACCTGGCTCCACGGTTGGGTAGGGGGCACGTTAGGAGGCATCGTATCCTCGAGCTGGACCCTGCTGCCCACTGGCGAAAGGAGAGGGGGACAGAAGTGTCGAGGCTGTGTTTCGTACACTGCCATCCTCGCATAGGAAACTGGTCTTTTGTTGAATGTTTGGGTACCACTGGCTGGGGAGCCAGTGGCGGAACAAAACAAAAAGGGAACAAAAGATTCTCCACCCGGCCCTCCTCCGGGGGAAGGAGTGGTGCAATCACCATCTCCTGAAGAGCAGGATCCAGAGTCTCGGGGTTGCCCGTCTCAGGTACGCCGCTTGCTCTGTGCCGCTTTCCTGCTGCCAGCTCCATATTGCGGCTGGTGTGAAGGCTACTGCTGGGGCCGAGCTGGAGCAGAGGTGGAGGCAGTGGAAAGGGAGCCCTCGGCGATGAGCGGGCGGAGGAGCTGCAGCCGGCGGCGGGGTGTTGACCGCAGTGAGCCGCCGGGGCAGGATGTGCTTAATTGCCTCCGTCTGCTTCTGTGCGGCGGAGAACTGATGGGCAAAGCTCTCCACCGCGTTGCCGAAGAGACCAGCCTGGGAGATCGGGGAGTCCAGGAACCGGTGTTTGTCGGACTTCCTCATATCTGCCAGGTTCAGCCAAAGGTGGCATTCCTGGACCACCAAGGTGGACATCGTCTGACCCAGGGACCACGCCGTCACTTTCGTCGCCTGTAGGGCAAGGTCCGTCGCAGTGCACAGCTTCTGCATCCCACCTGGGTCAGAACTACCCTTGTGCAGCTGCTTCAACGCCTTGGCCTGATAGACTTGCAGGAGGGCCATGGCGTGCAGGGCGGAGGTGGCCTGTCCAGCAGCTCTGTAAGCCTTGGCCGTTAGAGCGGACGAGAACTTACAAGCTCTGGACGGGAGGCGTGGATTACCCTGATCTGTGGGCAAAGCTGCATTGCAATAGCGTGCTCGACTGGGGGGATCTCCATATACCCCTAGGGTAGTGAGGACGGAAGAGGCACTAGCTCTGTTTCTGGCAGAAAATGCGCCCTCCAAGACCTAGTAACCTCTTCATGCACCTCCGGGAAGAATGGAACCAGAGGTGGATGCCGAGGATCGGCGTGCGGCACCCTCAGGAACCAATCATCCAGCCTCGAGCGCTCGGGAGATGGAGGGGGTTTCCATTGCAACCCAATGCTTTCGGCGGCCCGGGAAAGCATAGCAGTCCGCTCTGGATCTGACTCGGGCAACGCCACCTTCCCTGACGGAGGCAACGCAGCCGAGTCTTCATCTCCAGAGCCTAGCTCGTCCTCCGATGCAGTGATCCACATCCTCTCGACAGCTGGGGCTCCGAATGAGACGCTAGACCCCGCCTCCGGGGGCTCAGCAGCCTCATCACGGAACATCACAGGGTGCGATGTGCTGGGGGAGTGAGGGGCCGTGGAGGTGCACTCGGTGGGGAAGCCCTCACTGTAATCCTCAGAACACTCTGACCATACGCCGAAGTAGTCCTCCGCTGCTGTGAGACAGAGGAACTAGAACGGGGCATAGCAAGGGGGACTCCCCCTCGTTTCATGAAGAGGAGTCTCGATCGCAACATCACGCACAATGACAACATGAATCATCCACGAGCGCTGCCTCAGCGTGCTCAAAGCCCAGGCACGAGATGCAGCGATCGTGACCATCAGACGGAGCCAGGAAACGACTGCATCCAGAAACACACGAGTGGAAGGCCATCTTTAAAAAGATGCCGCGTCACTCGCGGAGCTCTTTTAGATCTTGCTCTTTCAGATTAAAAATGCTGAAGCGCACAGGGGAGGTCGCCGTTACAGCTCCTCCACGTGGCTTTATGGGACAGTAGGTACGGAAGTAGTAGGCCACCTGGATACTTTTCACCTACTGTTTTTCGCATACTTAAACAATATGGAAGTAGACATATTTAAATACAGCAATTGTCTTCAAGTTTCTGTCATATTGAGAAAAAGAGATCTATGAGAGCAGCTTGTGAATCAGTATTGGCTGGGTGGAATAGAAGTGGGATTCCTTGGACTGAAATTTGAGTGTTTGTTTTTGGTTAACAGTGGTAGATCTCATCTTCTGAGCACCTTTCAGATATCTAATACAGAGCAGGCATTTTTTCCAGCTGCATGAGGACTTCAACTCATTGTGGTGAGTGTGTGTGTGAGAGAGAACGAGGAGAGAATAGAGTTTATCAGGGCGCACATTCACAGGACGATTGTTAGCAGAGCGTAGGTTGATTTTCGTTGCCATGCGGGGAACAGAAGATAAGAGGTGCCTTGTGCCACAGAGTAGATGGTCGGTTGTTACCCCGAATACAGAATGAGAAGGGAGGGGAGACTGAGCCGAGGTCAGTGAAGCTATGTGATGAGTGGTAGATTTCACCTCCGGAAACTGTCTTCAAACGGTCTCCATGAGTGGTAGATTTCACCTCCGGAAACTGTCTTCAAACGGTCTCCAAAATCATATCTCTCCAGGCCTTGCT
This sequence comes from Sinocyclocheilus rhinocerous, assembly GCF_001515625.1. NCBI lineage: Eukaryota > Metazoa > Chordata > Actinopteri > Cypriniformes > Cyprinidae > Sinocyclocheilus > Sinocyclocheilus rhinocerous. Next base: position 1,009,749 of record NW_015649998.1, read on the forward strand.
TGAGTTTTCGCACAGGAGTCCATATATCATCAGCGCTAAATAAGACCTTTCAGAGTATTTAAAATAGTTCTCATAACATTGATGTCTCCAAATGCTTTCATCAACCCAATGTAAGGCGTGCATGAGAATGACCTTTGCATTTGACCTTTGAAGCATATCCTAGATCTAAAATGCATAAAATCCGAGGTATCAGAATTACAGAGGAGGCATTTGATGAGGTGACAGTCATGTCTTATGTTGAATTTTATTAGTAATAAATTGATTCTGAGTATTGGTTATTATAGTAAGCTTCTTTATAGACTATTACATTTAAACTTGTCACTGTTACTGCCTATAGGAAATAAGTTAATTTACTGACTTTTAGTAACAACATGACCCTATATTGGGAAAATGCTCACAAATATTGTTTTGAAATATAAAATAACAAGTAAAGTTTAAAAAAGCCATCTTTTTGGAAAACAATTCTTATTTAAAATCTATGATTACATACTTGAAACTAATGGTAACACTTTAGATTAGAAAACACCATTCACTATTAAATATATTTCTTATTAGCTAGCATATTGGCTATTCATTAGTACTTATAAAGCACATATTAATGCCTTATTCAACATGACATATCGGCTATTCATTAGTACTTATAAAGCACATATTAATGCCTTATTCAGCATGACTTGCTGAATAAGGCATTAAAGGGTTAGTTCACCCAAAAATGAAAATTAGGCTGTGTTTTACTCACCCCCAAGGCATCCTAGGTGTATATGACTTTCTTCTTTCAGATGAATCCAGTCGGAGTTATATAAAAAATTGTCCTGGCTATTCCAAGCTCTATCATTGCAGTCAGTGGGTGTTCCAGTGCTTCAGTCCAAAAGAAGTGAAATAAAAAGCGCACATCCATTAAAAAAAAGTGTCTCACACGGCTCCGGGGGGTGAACAAAGGCCTCCTGTAGCGAATCGATGCATTTTTGTAAGAAAAATAACCATATTGTAAACGTAATAATCAATTTAATCTAGCTTGCGCTCACTGTTGTAAACGGAAGCAGTTCCGGACGGATGACGTATGAGGTCGGCTTTGCGCATGCGCTGCTCAGAAGTGACGAACGCGGAAGCGCAGGGGAGCGATCAAAACAA
>NW_015649998.1:1010994-1017386 GCF_001515625.1 Sinocyclocheilus rhinocerous
TCACTAATTAGAAGTACAAAACGAGGATTTGTAAAGAAGAATGTCGGAGGATTTCGATATAAGCCAAGCGGAGACTTGTTTTCCTTTGCTAAAGTAAGGAAACTTTGCTTTTTTTTGCTCCTGTTAACAAACGTTGGTTTTCACAAGACCGGCGCATGCGCAATGCCGACCTCATAGGTCATCAGCCCAGAACTGTTTCCTTATACAACTGTTGGCGCAAGCTAGATTAAAGTGATTATTCCGTTTTGAATATGGATATTTTTCTTACAAAAACGCATCGATTCGCTACAGGAGGCCTTTGTTCACCCCCCGGAGCCATGTGGGCGCTTTATATTTAACTTCTTTTGGACTGAAGCACTGCAACACCCGCTGACTGCAACGATAGAGCTTGGAATAGCCAAGACAATTTTTTATATAACTCCGACTGGATTCATCTGAAAGATGAAAGTCATATACACCTAGAATGCCTCGGGGGTGAGTAAAACACAGCCTAATTTTAATTTTTGGGTGAACTAACCCTTTAATATGTACTTTATAAGTACTAATGACTTATTCAGCATCCCTTAATCCTACCCCATACCTAAACTTAACAACTACCATACTAATTATTAATAAGCAGCAAATTAGGAGTTTATTGAGAGAAAACTTAATGGTTAATAGTGTAAAAACATTAATAGTGAAAATGTGTTCCCTATTCTAAAGTGTTACCAAACTAACCTTAATGTACTCCAGTGTAGGTTTTATTTTTTGTGTTTACCGGTTTACCCTATATATATTGAGAAATGTTGATCGTCTAAAATTCACAGAATAGAATGAGTTTTGGGCAAGCTGACCTAAAAGGGTAACTGTGTGTGTGTGTGTGTGTGTGTGTGTGTGTGTTTTAGTGCATAAACATGAGTCTAAATCAGGGTGGGGTGCTGCATGTCATTTAGATAACGTTGTGTAAAAGCTGAAAAATTAATGGTTGTCTTATCAGCTCCTGTCCCCTCTCTATTTCTGTCTGGGTATTAATACTGTGGGTGTTGTCTTGGAAGCGTGCCCTAGCTGATATGAGTTTCCTGGTGAACATCAACGTACTGTCTACTGAGAATTTTGTTAGTTTTACTGTAAGCACTACAAACAGGTGTTTGCCTAAAAACACAGTCCACATTATGTATTCTTTTGAGTACAATTTGAAATATACGTTGACGGTGTTTCTTGAAACAACTGTAAAGGTGCTGCTGAAGTATAGGCCTCAACTATTTAAAGGAATATTTCTTAAAAAAATAAGAATTTGCTGAAAATTTACTCACTCCTCATGCCATCCAAGATGTAGAGGAGTTTGTTTCTTCGTCGTAAGAGATTTAGAAAAAATGTGTATTACATTACTTGCTCACCAAAGGCAGTGAATGGGTGCCGTCAGAATTAGTGTTCAAACAGCTGATAAAAACATCACAGTAATACACAAGTAATCCACAGGACTTCAGTCCATCAATTAATGTCTGCATATTTTTAAGAAACTCTTTTTATTAAGGTGTTTCAACTTTTATTCCATAATAAATAAAAAATAATATGAAAAAGTCAATTTCCTCTCATATCAAAATCCACAACATATTTGTTCAGAAATGTTTTGGACTGTATACACTTGTAAACGGTTTTTGATCTGTGCATATTTCTCTCCTGATTCAGACTGCATGACTTTTTGACAGGAGAAAGCAATATTATGGACGGAGGACTGAGTTTAAAGTTAAAATACTTAAAATATTAATATCTATACTGTCCCCAGTCAAGATAAAAAAAAAAAAACCTATGCACATTTTATTAAAACATTATTAATTAATTGTTAATAAATAGATACATTTATGTAATAATTATTTATTTTGAAATATGTTAATTACAGGCTTTGTGAGATTCACCTGCAGACATTAGTATGGCATTTAAAACCACTGCGGGGCTGTTACCAACCACCTTACCTCACGCCTACTTTACAAAACGCTTCAGATCAATGTAGTTCCTCCCTTTTTTGCATAATATCCAACCAGGTTAAACAAGGTTAACCAAGTTCCAATAAAGCTCAGATGTTAGTATGCACTTAAAGCATAGGCTAAACATTTTTAGATATATCATGAATAATAATGCTTTTACATGCTGTCTTTGAACAGGCGTTTTAATGTTATAAAGCCATGATAAGGCCAATTTAAAGATGGGTAATAATAAAGATATTTAAAAAATAGGCTTGTATGTAAAAATAGTAAATACAGGATGTTAGAAATCAATTTAGAGCTATTAAACTCAACCTTCCCACACAAGTGGAAAACCCCCGCTGCATCACGTCTCCTCAGTTTGGCTCATGCTCAGAATGTCAATGTGTCAGTGAAAAGTCATTTACACACAAACACAGACACAGATACACAGATTTGGGTAAATGGAGAGGAATGCGGTGAGGTCAGGGTATTTAGGAATGGCGTACAAAATAGTTTTCTTATATTGAGAACATGAAGGACACCCTTGAGCTCAGCTTATTTTGTAAGCGAGTTTGGGGATGCATTTGCAGGTGGTTGTGCAACTGGCCTAGGGTGGTTCTTATATGGGGCGGCCTGCTCGTGTGTGTTTCTGAGTAAAACCACATTGTCCTCGCTGCTGTCTCAGCAAAGAGCCCAGGTATCTGCAGAGACAAACCTGGATAGAGAGCACAAACAGAGAACGAGAAAGTCTCAGTGAAGGGGGGTGAGGTTAAAGTTTCCTGTAAAGAGGTAAAGCAGGTGCAAAACCAAACACAGACATAATTTCACACAGGAACACTACATGCATGTTGAGATCCAGCATACAAATAAGGGCTAATAAAATCATCATGCAGAGTTAGAAATAAATAGTTTGATTATATAAATAATAAAAAAACAATTTTATCATTAAGTTGATGCTAATGCAAGTGCAGCGGTGACATCTGATCATGGACTGATCAAAAAGCTACAGAACCACCAACTTCTACTAAATTACTTTGAGAATTGCTGATAGAGAGAGGGAGGGAGAGAAAAAGGAGTCAGTGATTTAAAAATGTGAGAAAGGTTGCAATAAAGTAATACAATACTAGAATATTTAATGCATACACAACCAAACTAGGCTGAGAGTTTTAAAGGGGTCATATGATGCTATTTTAAAGATCATTATTTTGTGTATTTGGTGTAACAGAATATGTTAACATGCTTTAATGTTCAAAAACATTATTTTTCAAATACTGTATATTATTGTAGGTCCTCTATGCCCCACCTCTCTCAAACACGTCGTTTTCAACAAAGCCCCCTCCTTTGACAAGCACAGTCTGCTCTGATTGGCCAGCTGAACCAGTGCATTGTGATTGGCCGAACACCACAAGCACTCGTAAACGTCACATTTGTATTTGGTTTACCATACCAATCAAATGCATTTATTTTATATTTTACTTTTGAACGAACTGTGCATGTAGCCTATCTATCAGGTGATCGCTGCGCCTAATGTCTGCATTCACCTCTCTTCACTTCTTTCTGGTGTAATCTAGAAACGGTCATGCAAAGAAAAATTTTCGATAAGTAAAAATGTCAACTATTCTAAAAAAAAAAAAAAAAGGGAGAGAAAAAATGAGGAGAGAGGGGAAAACATGAGTTAGTCACTAAAATCCAAAGCTAGTTTAGTTTACTAAAGCTGATGATGGTGTGGGAGTTGTGGAACCGCAAATGGACCGGACACATGGAGCAGATAAAAACACATCATCCCCACAGATTTTTAGGTTAGTTTGATTATTAACGTGATAGATGTATATTGCTTTTTGTGTTTGAACAAACTCTATAGGCCTATAGCTGGGACATTCCACCGAATGGGTAACATTTCTGTCCCCAGGACATTAAAAGTATAAAAATGCATGAAAATGAACTCTAAAATACATTTTATTATTAAGCAAAGTGTCTTCACATTTAGCTAACTGCAAAATTTAGAATGTATAATTAAAATCATTAATAAAAACTACCTAGAACACTAAAGAAATAGTAGTTGTTGCATGTCCCCACTCCCTGCCTCTATAATTTACCATGAAATATTATGATTAAAATCCTAAAGATTTTTTTTTTTTGCATTTATGTGTGACTTTATATCCAATCAATGATTTCCTTTTTTTCAAAAGAAATAAAATCCATAACATTTTTAATAAAATACACATTTTAGTCGTGTCCCCCGGGTTTACACTCAGTCCTGTTACCCTAACACATTCCCCCCTCTGATCAACTTGGAACATTCCAAAAGATATTTTTTCAACAGGAAGTTGCATTATCCAGTCCTGTTACCTTCAGTCCTGTTACTCATATAAGCCATAACAAGACAGAGTAATAGTAACAGGAGTGAGTTGCATTCTCTGGTCCATTGATATAATAGTGTGAATATTAGTTTATGTAATATGATTTACTTGTTCTTTTTATGTTTTACAGTTACCATTACTTATATTGTAAATGTATCATATGTACCATGTATTTACCATACTTGCAGAGTGCTAATCCACCACAGAGAAGCAGCGCCTTTATCGTGAACGACGTGATGCAGACCCAAGAAACAGACACAACAATCAAGTTGTTTTTTGTCAGTGAGGAATCAATTGAGAAAGCAGTTTCAGAGATGCCCAATGATGTGCCACCAGTTCCATCCATTATGAGGATCCATCAGGTAGTGTCCCTAGCCCATGGAGAACTGATATACAGGGATGTCAGCTGCTTGTGCACAACAACACAACATCTGAACTGTGGGTGCTTTAATGCAAAGCATTTCAAGTTCCACATTCAGCAGACAGCTCCCATGGCTCCCACAATGACAGAAGTTCAGTGGCAAAAGCCTTGAAGTTGTTGGCAAATGGTGTGTGCTGAAGTATGATGGTGATCTATACCCTGGTGTCATCACAGATACAAGTGAAACACATGTTGAGGTCCGTTGCATGCAAAAGATTGGATTCAACAGGTTTTTCTGGCCAGCCCATGAAGACATCCATTGGTACTTGTTTGAGGACATTGTGTGAATACCACATTCTCAATCTCTGTTTTCTCTGTTTCTCCCTCTTTCCATCTTGATTGTGATTAACTACTGTACATGGACATAACACATTCCTTCAGAAATCTTTCTCTCACACACAGGCTATGTACACACATGCACACACACACAAACGCACACAGAGTGTCTGGATATTCATTCCTGTTATTAGGTGTTCATTTCTGTTATTAAATTGTTTTGATCTAAAAAAAATGAGAAATGACTGCTTTTTTCATCTGTGTTATGTTCATCATTTATCCAATAGTTTACTTAATTACATGACTTAAAAATTATAATATTGTAGTTTGGGTCTCCTGTAAAATAAAAAAATGACTTTGCTTTTTTTTTTTTATTACACCTTATGTGCTTGTTTAGTGAATTTTTAGTGACAAATATGAATTATTAAAACATTTTACCAACCATTTCTTTAAGATAAACACTATTGTGAGTGGAAGACAAAGGAATTAGTTGACATTTTTTTAACATGCTTTTTAAAAGACACTTGATTTTTGGTAACAGGACTGAGAAAAATGCATCCATCCCCTACTTTAAAACCTTGTAAAAAAAATTTAAAAGGTGCCTGAGATTGACCAATGTACATTTCGAACAGTGAAATATGTGTGTTGTTAGATACAGTGTTGAAAAAATATTTAAAAATTAAGTTTAATTTTTAAAAGTTACAAACGCAAATGTTACCCATTCGGTGGAATGTCCCAGCTAGCTATATTCGCTTATGGGTTGAGAAATTAATTTTGCGCCTCATGATGTAAGCTTTTTATTTAAACGCATTTTAAGTATTGTGGTTTAAAAATGAATTTAACTGTTCAGGGACATTAAGCAGTGGGGCAGAATTCATTTTGGCAAATGCGCGCGTTGAGACGGTTTCTGACACTTGCTCATAGCCTACAGCACCTGACTAAACTAAGAGTTATTTTTCGCGCCTTGTGGTTAAACGTTTGAATACACATAGTTATGTGTCAAAATGCCCGTCTCCTCGTCAACACAGTCATTTGTGTCTTAAATGAACGTTAATAGTTAAAGATAAAGCATGTGCACTAGTTGGTTATTATGAGATCCTGGCATTATATGATGATATTTTAAAGGGATATAGTCAAAGTCTCTTTAAGGCATTATATAGTCTTTGATATAGTTCACCCAAAAATTAAAATACTGTCATCATTTACTCAGTTTCAAGTTGTTCTGAACCTGTATGAATTTCTTTGTTCTCCTCAACATAAAAGAAGATATTTTTAAGAATATTCGTAACCACCAAAAAGTTTCTGGTCCCTGTTGACTCCATAGTGTTTTTTTTTTGTTTTTTTTCATACTAGGTAAGTCATGGGGGCACAGAAACTGTTTGGTTACCAGTA
>NW_015649998.1:1018585-1021388 GCF_001515625.1 Sinocyclocheilus rhinocerous
ACTTCGTCAGCTCGTCGTGAACCTCTGGGAAGAAGGGCGCAGCTCGCTGAGGAGGGGTCTGGCGGCGTCCCGGCAGAAACCACTCGTCTAGGCGGCTGCGAGTGGGCTCTTCAGGCGAAGACCACTCCAATCCGAGCTCCTCGACGGCTTTTGATAGGACACGGATGAGCTCGGTGTCCGTACCAAACCTGGCGTCGATTGGCTCCGCGGACGGCAAGGGGGCGGGGTCAGCAATGGAGCCCGACCAATCCTCAGCATCCAAGGCCGCTAGGGACATGCTGTCATCAAGCGGCTTGCCATCCGATCCCCCAAACGAAACCAGGTCACTCGCGATGGCAGAGGGGCGCTGGTGTGGACGGCGAGCTGCAAGCGGTGAGCAGAGAGCAGAGGCGGGGAGCTGATCTTGCTGCTGCAGAACGGCAGCTGGATCAGCTTGCCGGCGAAGGCTTCAAATCTCGTATACTCGTAGAAGAGCAATAGATGTCGTCGCTGAAGGAGAAAGAATCAGTGATCCTATGCCGAGCACCTGCTTATATAGCCAGATGCCCCGCCCATTTTGGTGGGCTCGGGCTCGGGCGCGCTGCTTCGCCATAGGCTCGCGCAGCTCTGCTGCGCCGTCATTGGTTCATTTCTGAAACAATGGCAGTGCAGATGCACTGCTGTGATTGAAAAAAAGGCTTCAGTAAATCGTCTAGCGACGCAGTACGAAGTGAAGTATCGAAAGGGAACTTTAATTTTTTGGGTGAACTATTCCTCCAAAGCAGCCTAATATAGCTGCTGTTGCCATTTGTGTCAATAATGTAAATTAAACATTAGAAAGAAAATCACACACTGTCCTTGACCGAATCGCTTTTGTAAAATAATGTATATTGAATTTATACCGCGAAGACTATTCAGTCTATTTGTAGTCTATTTATTTTATATAATATAATATTTCTTAATCAGTGCTTTAAGTGTTTGTAGGTCAATTTCTTTGTTCTATTGTAATTCATGACTGTTTACTTGTCTTCAGTAAGTTTGTTTTTACGTAGGCTAGTATTTTTTTATTTTGATTTTGTGATATTGGAATTGGTAACATGAATTATGAAATTGCAATGCATCAAAAATTTTGATTGGATAAAAATCCTACTTTAAGCTATATATATATATATATATATCATCATTGTGATGGGGGGCCCTGCAGTAAGTCATAGCCCCGGGGCCCAGTGAGGTCTTAATGTGGCCCTGCTTAGGGATTCCTAATGAAATCATTGATGAATTTATTAGTAGAGAGAAGCAAACAACAGTTGTAGTGCGAGGAGAGGAAGCTCAGCAGGAGGGGCTTCAGAGAGGGCAGCGTGAGCCTAAATGTAGCTAGATGTCACCCAACATAATCACACCTTTGGAGTTCGCTGTAGTGCAGGGCCGGTGTTATCTGCAGGTGCTTCAGATGTGTTCTGCTGTTAATTTTGTGATGTGGACAGCCTGAGAGTGCAAATGCATGTGGTTTGTCCTTTTCAGATGAGCATTCGAAGCCTGGAAACCTTTTAGAGGTGGAAAAGCTATACAGACGTGACAGGTAAGAGATCCTCGTGTGTTTTAAACGTTGTTTGCTTTGTTCAGTTACCATATAGAGCTTTGAAATTAGAGTTTAAAAAAACTGCCACATTACGTTTACTCTAATATTATAGTAGTTTTGGAGATCAAATGCCATGACATGTATTCATATAACTTAATAATGATAGAAGTGTAATGTAGCATTCCTTATTGGATTTAACTATCGGTCAGTTTGAAAACAGAGACTTTTTGTGTAGCCTACATTTTTTTTGGTTTGTAAGTTTTTCATCATGACAAACAAAAATATATATCTATAAGCACATCAGCCTGCTGTTTGTGTATATAGTGTGACTTCACAAATGCTTGAAAGACTAAAAGTGTGAGTTTTGCACTTTTTAGTCTTTCCACTGGTTTTATTCATTACATTTTAAAGGATGGATAAATAATAGTTTTTAAGCCCCAGAACTTTTGGAAGTTAGATCTTTCTGTCATTTGATGCTTTTCTGCTTTGGGTAAATGAGTTTGTTGTGCTTTGGCTGAAATGTTTCCCAAGAACCATTTAAACCAAATATAGGTCAGGCAAATTGTAAAATGAGAATAGCATACCATACTTACATAAATCACCCCTAAATCAGACAATCAGACAAACAAATTCTAATTTTAGCTTCAGGAAGTGGATGGGTTTCACTCTATTCGTTTTAATAGAGCACTTCCTCGTCAGCTGGAGGGTTACCATAGTGATCCAACCCAGATTGAGTGCAGCATGGTTTCTGTGGTAGCGTAAAACGAAATGGTGATGATGTTTCGGTATGTGTTGAGTTCATAAAAAAAATTAAAAATTACAGAGGATGCCACTACAGAAACTGAAATGCAATTTAACGTCTTTTCACTTTAAGAGAAATTTTGTGATCTATTTTTAACTCTATTGTTTTTTTTCTTGGAATGGAAATATACATATACACTACCGTTCAAAAGTTTGGGATCAGAATTATTTTTAACGTTTTTACAGGAGTTTCTTATGCCCATCAAAGCTGCATTTATTTGATCAAAAATACAGGAAAAAATCTAATATTGTGAAATATTATTATGATGTAAAATAAAGTTTTTCTATTTTAATATACATTAAAATATAATTTTTTTCCTGTGATGCAAAGCTGAATTTTCAGCATCAGTCTTCAGTGTCACATGATCCTTCAGAAATCATTCTAATATGCTGATTTATTATCAGTGCTGGAAACTGTTGTGCTGCTTAATATTTTTTTGGAAC
>NW_015649998.1:1021750-1025061 GCF_001515625.1 Sinocyclocheilus rhinocerous
TAAAGGGAGGAATCCCATATGGCAAAAATAATAATAATAATAATAATAAAATAAAACAAATAAATAATAAAATAAAATAAAAATCGTAAACAGTGAAGCTCAATGAAATATACTTCGAAATTAAAAATATATTTACTTTCAAACTTCATATAACAAAACATATTTTAATATGTTTTTCATGGGCAAGAAAATACATGTAAAATATTTTAGGTTTTATTCATTACATATTTTTATTTAAATGTGCATTATTTTCCACACGTTTTAGATGATAATTTTTTTTTTCTTTTTCATTTTTTCTTCAAATGTTACATGTGAATATATTATACTTTATATGGAGGGCAACATTTACTTTCGCCTATCTATCTATCTATCTATCTATCTATATATATATATATATATATATATACACACACACACACACAGTCAAACCAAAAATTATTCAGACACCAGATATAATTTTTTTACTTTGTTTTTTTACTAGTGGGTGCGGGACACTAGTTCATTTATGTAAGTGAGGATAGCAAAATAAAGTAAACTGTGACATATTATACCCAAAACTTCTTCATACAGTGGGCTACCAGTAAATTGATGAAAAATTTAGGACCAAAAATTTTATTTGACACTTTGACCTAACCATGTTTTGTTACATTCCTTTCTATCAAAGTTATCTAACATTATGAAGATGTATTTGTTCTGACACAGTTTAACTCTGAGTTCCTGTCATATTTTATAACCATTTTCTAAACTATAGCGAAAAACTACAGCTGTGATAATGTGAGAAATGTTGAAGGTATCTGAATAATTTTTGATTTGACTTTATAAAATGTATTTATTTATTTATTTGTTTATTTTTATGCACTGTTGTCTGCTTGAAATTAAAGTTGGATAGAAATCTTAAACTATAAAAAAAATAGCATTTTATTTTAAAACAGCAAACAAGTTATAAAAATGTTGAATACATAAAAGGTGGTATACTCATTGAACAAACAGACAGTGTGTGTGTGTTACTTTCAAGAAGTACACTCCTTTTTTCTTGATTTTTTTTTACATTCAGTTGAAAGTAAATGTTGAGTAAATGTTATACTGTATCTGCTGATCCAGGTGACACCAGTTCTGTCATTTAACATGAGTTAACATGAATGCAATTTAAAGGATTAAAGGTGCCACCAAACAATAACAATAATATTACTCATAATATTATAATTACTGGCATTTGGTGAGAAATATCTTTGTTAATTTCTGACTTGAGTCAAATGCATTTGGCATTCTGGTCATTCAGACTGTGGCCTAATAATAATCCACTTACAACATCTGAATCTCATATTCAGCATACTTTATTTAAAATTACAATTATGATATGGGTATCTACATAGACACACACTGATGTTAGCTTGCACACTGCAGTGTAATTTTGGAACACTCTACTAGCCTGTTCTGGAACCATTGATATACAATATTCTAGTTTCAGAACTGACATTCTGTCTCATCCTCATTATGCAGATGTCTGAACATCAGCACGGGAAGCTGGAGAGAGGGAGGGAGAGCGAACAAAAGCCATTTAATCAGCCTTTGAATAAAAAGAAGAGTACTCTCATGTTTTTTTTTAACAAATATTCTTTCTTCTATACCAGTGTCAGAAATTAACATATATAAACAGAGTGGGTATCCATTTATCTCAAAAACAAATTAAATTGTAACTGAAATTCTAACTATAGTGTCTGAACCCATACAAGCCTAGAATAGAATATTATGAATTCAAATATCAGATAAAAAAAAAAAGAGTTTTTTGCCCCTGACATCTGTGCATTTTTTTTCACCAAGCCTTGGTTAATTTCTGACCCTGTTGTATTCTGTCATATGTCATATAAAAACTCTATCTGGACTGGTCTGATTTGATGATTGTTGTGATTGGCAGATGCCGGTGCCAGTGACTGGGTGAAACGAAAGCTAAATCAGCATATTCGCAATAAACATAGGTTAGAAACAATAAAAACCTGACAAAACCTGGATCTAAGGTTGCATTTTAATTGTGGAATTGGAGTCATTTATATTTTCTGTTGTTTAGGAAATTGGAAAGTCAGGATCTAACCCAGCTCCGTGCATCAAACATACCTGAATCGCATTATTTGGAGGAGGACAATCCATTAAGAAGAACAGGTGACACACATGTACACATTCACACAAACATGTGAGCTTGTACACGTACACATGTCCTTGAAATGCATAGAAATCTGAGAAATTATTCACATGTTTATACTTGAAGCACATTTGTGTTTGTGCATGTTTGTGAGAAGCCTCAGAGCCAATCCTGAAGCTGCGACCAAAGAGAAGTGCATCAGGAAGACAGAACCCACTCCAGCGTAAAACCAGTGCGCCCCCTGCTGTCAGAGCATCTGACTCTATGGGTGTGTAATAACACTGTGCTAAAATCAACTAAAGCAAAGATATAATGAAATTGTTTGCTGTGAATTCTTTTGTAATTTTGTTCCATGGTCCTTCAGACACTGTAGTGACCAGGTATGTGTATTTTGTAGGGGGAGCCTCCAGTTCTACTCCAGTATCTTTAAAAAGTTCAGCAGCAGATACAAAAATGAGCCATCAAGAGCCACAGACCTATAGCACATCATCACCACAACGGGTCTGTTACTGGACTCTCATTATATATATTATCTCTCATATGAGTAAAGGATGTTTTAGGAGTCAGGCAGCATTTATTTATTTATTTTATTTTATTTTACAAAGCTTTTTTGTGATGGTGTTGTTAAAGTAACCAAAGGTTATTTATTATTGTATTATTTTATGTTAATTATGGGATGGATTGGATGGAGTGTTTTGAGTGCCTATTGACTAAAATGTTTTTTAAATCGATACTTTGTTCATCAGAGGTTCTCAACTGTTTCGACTTGAAGGCCCCTATTGTCCCTACACAATATTTTAAGGCCCGCCATACTGGCTAAGATATCTTCTGTAATTATGAAAACATGCTTGTTTTCAATTTTTTTTTATTAACAGAAACGTCTCAGGTTACTTATGTAACCATGGTTCCCTGAGTAGGGAACGAGACACTGCGTCCTCTAGGGGTCGCTATGGGGAACACCTTGTCGTGACCCGTGTCTGAAGCATACATTGAAAAAACACACACTCGTTGGCCGACGACAGCCATGACGTCACTACCGGTGCGACTATAGTATAAATAAGCGCCGGGAGCTACACATCATTCACTTCTTCGTCTGAAGCTTGCGTCCGCAGCATGGCAAGAAACCTAGAGGACGCAGTTTCTCGTTCCCTACTCAGGGAACGGTGGAATCATA
>NW_015649998.1:1025208-1028957 GCF_001515625.1 Sinocyclocheilus rhinocerous
GTACGCCAGCAGCGGCGGGTACTGAATCGCGAGAAGCAGATGGCTGCCCCTCTTTCCTCGAAAAGAGAGACAAACGAGAGCGGAGCTTTTTTCCTTGGAAAAAACGCTCGCAGTGCACACCGATTGCCCCCTCGGATGCATCACGTGTGTGCTCTTTGCCCAAACAAATAACGCATAGATCGTGTGTGTCATCAGATGTTAAACAACGTCAACACGAATGCACACATCCTTAAACGCTTTGCTAGTGCTCGCCATAATGAGAAGAATAGAGATCGCTCTTACCACAGAAATGCACGCTTCAAACAAAACAGTCAACGAAGACGAAGAAAAGAATGATGTGTGCTCCCGGCGCCTATTTATACTGTAGTCGCAACCGGTAGTGACGTCATGGCTGTCGTCGGCCAACGAGTTGGTGTTTTTTCAATGTATGCTTCAGACACGGGTCACGACGAGGCGTCCCCCTATATTTGATATTTCCCAAATCCCAAATTTGGGATTATAGGATTTTGTGACTCTAAGGTTCAAGATTCTGTATGTTTTTCAGTTAAAAAAAACTAGTTGCAGGGAAAAAAGAAATAAGATTTCAGTTTACATCTTACTTTTTTGTGTGTGTTTTCAGCATTTTAATTAAGTTTTAATTGATTTTTTTATATTATTAAATCATTTTTAATTATAAAATGGTTGAAAACTATTGATATAGTAAATCTAGCAAACATAATTTTTCAGATTATTCAGTGTATTTTTATAGCACTTTATTTATGTTTGTTTTTGTATTATCACCCTGTCATTAATTTATTAAAACTAGTCAGCATTTCTACAATGGAGTTGCTAATGCATCTCTTTTTTTGTTTTCTGAAAGTTTTGGAAATACAGTTTTTTGCGGAATAGCATATTTTTTTCTGTTTAAATAAATGGGAATGCAAAACAAATATTTGCTATGGTCTCCCATATACTTCATATACTTCTTATACTATAGTTGTGAAAAGGGTCCATTGTAATTGTTTAATAATTGTTTTAATGCTATGTATGCTATGTTACTTGCTCATTCCTGATTGCAACTACATTAATCTGCTTTTCTTCAGGATGAATCTCCTGTACACACCATGCTCTGGACTAGATATGAACAGCCGGTCTTTGCCTTGCATCCACCTGTTCTTGCAGGTAACACACAACATTCACTAATCTTGAGACCAGAAAATCAGTGTAAATGAGAAAATAACCTAATTTGCTCTTTCTCTCTCACAGTTCCTGGGCAGTGGGCGGTGATGTCTCATAAGCCTTTGAGCAAATCCCAGTCGGCACCTTCTTTCTTCCAGCACATCCACACTCAGACTGTTATGATTACACACCCCATGTACCAACAGCAATGGCCACAGGAGACATTCCAGCAACACACAAATGTACATTTGCACGCAAACACACAGAGCCCTTTTTCACATGCTCATTGTAATGTACCTTTTCACACGGTGCGGCCTGTGTCCTCTGGATCACTGAGAAAAGACAGAGAGAGAACAAGAGAGGACTTACATATACTGTCTCAATCGCCGCATGATGACCGATGCAGTAATCAACTGGGAGTGCCGCAGCACAGTGAATGCTGTGATGTACGGAAAAAAATATATCACCGGAACCTTACACGTGTGCATTCCTCTCCAGGCACCTTTAACAGAAGTCTGCCTTTACATTTATCCTCACCTCTAGCCCGGGATGTCAGGAGCACACCAAACTATAGAACAGGTAGAAAGTTTTGAGTGTTTAAAAAAAAAACATAAGAAATAATTAAATGTTTGTGCACAATTTCTAAGTCACTAATCAATGGTGTCAAATAGCGATGACACGGATGCACACACCTTCTAAATGCTCTGCTAGTGCTCGCCATAATGAATAGAGATAGCTCTTACTTTTTCCTTGGAAATGCATGCTTCAAACAGAACAGTCAATGAAGACGAAGAAGAGAATGATGTGTGCTCCCGGCGCCTATTTATACTGTAGTCGCAACCGGTAGTGACGTCATGGCTGTCGTCGGCCAACGAGTTGGTGTTTTTTCAATGTATGCTTCAGACACGGGTCACGACGAGGTGTTCCCCATAGCGACCCCTAGAGGACGCAGTTCGAAGTTCCCATGAAAGGGAACTGGGAGTTTTTATATATTTGATATTTCCCAAATCCCAAATTTGGGATTATAGGATTTTGTGACTCTAAGGTTCAAGATTCTGTATGTTTTTCAGTTAAAAAAAACTAGTTGCAGGGAAAAAAGAAATAAGATTTCAGTTTACATCTTACTTTTTTGTGTGTGTTTTCAGCATTTTAATTAAGTTTTAATTGATTTTTTTATATTATTAAATCATTTTTAATTATAAAATGGTTGAAAACTATTGATATAGTAAATCTAGCAAACATAATTTTTCAGATTATTCAGTGTATTTTTATAGCACTTTATTTATGTTTGTTTTTGTATTATCACCCTGTCATTAATTTATTAAAACTAGTCAGCATTTCTACAATGGAGTTGCTAATGCATCTCTTTTTTTGTTTTCTGAAAGTTTTGGAAATACAGTTTTTTGCGGAATAGCATATTTTTTTCTGTTTAAATAAATGGGAATGCAAAACAAATATTTGCTATGGTCTCCCATATACTTCTACAATTTACTATACTATAGTTGTGAAAAGGGTCCATTGTAATTGTTTAATAATTGTTTTAATGCTATGTTAAGCCTAAAACTTGCTCATTCCTGATTGCAACTACATTAATCTGCTTTTCTTCAGGATGAATCTCCTGTACACACCATGCTCTGGACTAGATATGAACAGCCGGTCTTTGCCTTGCATCCACCTGTTCTTGCAGGTAACACACAACATTCACTAATCTTGAGACCAGAAAATCAGTGTAAATGAGAAAATAACCTAATTTGCTCTTTCTCTCTCACAGTTCCTGGGCAGTGGGCGGTGATGTCTCATAAGCCTTTGAGCAAATCCCAGTCGGCACCTTCTTTCTTCCAGCACATCCACACTCAGACTGTTATGATTACACACCCCATGTACCAACAGCAATGGCCACAGGAGACATTCCAGCAACACACAAATGTACATTTGCACGCAAACACACAGAGCCCTTTTTCACATGCTCATTGTAATGTACCTTTTCACACGGTGCGGCCTGTGTCCTCTGGATCACTGAGAAAAGACAGAGAGAGAACAAGAGAGGACTTACATATACTGTCTCAATCGCCGCATGATGACCGATGCAGTAATCAACTGGGAGTGCCGCAGCACAGTGAATGCTGTGATGTACGGAAAAAAATATATCACCGGAACCTTACACGTGTGCATTCCTCTCCAGGCACCTTTAACAGAAGTCTGCCTTTACATTTATCCTCACCTCTAGCCCGGGATGTCAGGAGCACACCAAACTATAGAACAGGTAGAAAGTTTTGAGTGTTTAAAAAAAAAACATAAGAAATAATTAAATGTTTGTGCACAATTTCTAAGTCACTAATCAAGTAAGTCAATTTGTGTCAATGAGCTTTCAGATCGGATGTTCTAGCTTTCACTGAAGCATGTGATTTGTATCATTCTCAAATCATGTTGAATACCATGATCATTGAGATTTATTCCCACAAACTTCATGGAGCTCAAGCACTGCTGTCATTAAAGCAAAAGGGTGACATGCTAAATGCAAAACAGTACATTCTAAGAAATTGCAAAATTTGCATTGAATATGTTTCAGAAGCATTTACACAAGTAAATTA
>NW_015649998.1:1029086-1051458 GCF_001515625.1 Sinocyclocheilus rhinocerous
TATATTTATATATATATATATATATATATATATATATATATACCACTAGTGGTAAATTCTAAATTAAGCGCACATTACATTCGGCTGAGAAATTACCCCCAAAAGATCATTTAAAGTCATTATTGTGTCCAGTGAGAAAAGCTTCCATTAGCATCAAAAAGTAATTTTAGAAAAATGTATTTTGTTCTGCTGTGGCTTTATACATAATATTTTCATTTGCAAAATTAAGCAAAAACTATTGAGAACTATATGAGAACATTGAGAACACAGTTGAGCAAAGAAAAAAATTGTCTAATATATGACACATTAGTTTTTATGTTAACATGTTAACTCAGCAGCCCTAAAATATATTTTCATTTTAAAGTATATTTGTGTGTGTAGGTTTGGTGTTTGACTATCAGATGCTGAAACATGAGTGTGACTGTAAAGATACCAGCTTTGATCCTGGGTATGCTGGCAGAATTATGAGTGTCTGGTCAAGACTGCAGGAGTGTGGCTTCAGGAATCAGTGTAAGGTAAACAATGCTGAACAGCTCATGAGGCTCTAACTATTATAGCAGTGGTGAGAATTTAACCTCTCTCTCTGTGTGTGCGTGCGTGCGCGTGTGCGTGTGCATGTGTGTTTGTGTGTGTTTGTGTCTTAGTTGGTTAAAGGCAGGCCGGCCACGTTTGAGGAACTTCTGTCGGTCCATTCAGAACAGCTTATTCATTCGTACGCTGGGTTCTCAGAAAGAACATCTTCCATACCATATAAAAGTCAAACAGACCATGATATGGTATTGAATAATTCCTGCAGTGCAGCAATACTGAAGATGTCAGTGGGCAGTGTGATTGAGCTGGCTTTCCGTGTGGCTGGAGGAGAGTTAAGGGTGAGATTCCCATAGTCTATCATTCTGTCTCCTATAACCTCAGAGCTTTGACCGGTTCAGATTCTTACTCCTTTTTCTGACTTATCCTCAGAATGGGTTTGCTGTGGTCACACCTCCAGGACACCATGCATCACATTCTCAAACATAGTGAGTTGCACAACTGCGGACACGTGTTTTTTGACGTTCAAAACAGGATGTTTAGCAAGCAAGCATATAATAATAACCATAATTTCATGGTCATTCCTTTTCTTGTGATGCCACATTAATACTGAGAAACTGAAAAACACAAGTTTAGGATCAGTAAGATTTTTTTTTAAATAGAAATGAATACTTTTATGCCACAAAGACACATTAAATTGATCAAAAGTGACAGTAAAGACTTACATTGTTACAAAAAATTATATTTTATTCTATTTGATTATATATTAAGTAGGACAACTGTTTTCAAATTGATAAAAAAAAAAAGGAAATGTTTTTTTGAGCTCCTAATTAGCATAACATGATTTCTGAAGGATCATGTGAAATTAAAGATTAAAGGCTGCTGAAAATTCAACTTGGAAATCACAGTAATAAATAACATTTAAAAATATATTAAAATAAATCCTTTATTAAAAATTTTAATAATATTTCATAATATTATTGTTTTACTGTATCAAATAAATGCAGCCTTGGTGAGCAAAAGAGACTTTTTTCAAAAACATAAAAAAACAAACATTTATTACAAACCCCAAACTTTTCAATGGTAGTGTATGCAGGTAAATAATGCTGTGTATTTCTTTGTGTTTTTTTTTCTTTCTTTTTTTCCCTCTCTCATTCTCTCTCTTACAGTGGTTCCAGTATCTTTAACTCTGTGGCCATTGCTGCTAAACAGCTTCAGGAGCAATTGAAGGTTACAAAGATCCTTATAGTAGATTGGGTAAGACACACACACACACACTGTTTTATGGGGACAATCCATAGGCGTAATGGTTTTTATACTGTACAAACTGTATTTTCTATCGCCCTAAACCTACCCCTCACAGGAAACATTCTGCATTTTTAGATTTTCAAAAAACGTCATTCTGTATGTATTATAAGCTTGTTTCCTCATGGGGACCTAAAAAATTTCCAAATTTACTGGTATTACTATCGTTGTGGGGAAGTTATAACATATACAATCATATCAAAGTTATAAATGATATGATTGTACAATAGAAATTGCAGGTAATTTGCCTGGTCAGGATTTCAAGTTTTACTCCTTCCAATCTCTTTTCCTTCAACAGTCATAATTTTTTCTATTTCATTTGGCAATGCTAGAGGCACAAAAATTCATTTAGTCCCCATAATGTGATAAATACCAATTACACACACACACACACACACACACAGTATTTGCCTTAGATATATTTCCACACTTACACATACTTGCAATTACTGATAAATGCCCATTAGCTTTTTTCAAAGTTATAAATGGTATGATTGTACAATAGAAATTGCAGGTAATTTGCCTGGTCAGGATTTCAAGTTTTACTCCTTCCAATCTCTTTTCCTTCAACAGTCATAATTTTTTCTATTTCATTTGGCAATGCTAGAGGCACAAAAATTAAACACTTCACCTTCAAACTTTGATATTTTTTTTTTTATGATTTTTGTATGAAAAGTTTCCAAATGATTTGTGTGTTTTTTTCATCACTAATCATTGTGTTCCTCTGGACTTTTGTCAGGATGTTCATCATGGTAATGGAACTGAGGAGATATTCTACACAGATCCTAGTGTCCTCTATATATCCCTGCATCGCTATGACAATGGTTCTTTCTTCCTTGGAAATGGACAACCCACGAGGGTTAGTTTTGTGTACATCCCTTTATGAAACTAGTGAGTGTGTTTGAGATTTGAGCATGAGTGTGCATTCTGTCGGATTACTCTGTCTGTATGTAAATTTAAGCTGCATGAATGTGTTACAGGTAGGATCAGATAGAGGGAAAGGCTATAATGTAAATGTGGCATGGTCAGGAGGCCTGAATCCTCCAATGGGAGATGCAGAATACCTAGCTGCATTCAGGTACTCTTTTGATGTAATTTTAGTGTGTCTAGTATCATTCGCACAAATTAAAAATTCATCATTTGTCATTTACAAACCCTCATGTCATTCCAAACCTGTGTGACTTTTTTTCCTTCAGGGAACCTGTTTGCAATTCTGTCTGGTGCCAATGTTAAGTCTACATGAACTAAATAGCTATATATTCTGTCTCTCTTTATAGAACGGTAGTGATGCCAATTGCTCACGAGTTTTCCCCAGATGTGGTGCTGGTTTCAGCTGGTTTTGATGCTGCAGAGGGTCACCCAGAGGCTCTGAGTGGATACAGAGTCTCAGCAAACTGTATGTATTAGAAATACATACTGTGACCATAGAGTGTTTACAATTTCCAAGTTGTCTAGTTCTCAAAGTTGGGTCCGCAACCCATAGTCAGGGGTCCGCAAAATAGGGAGATATGATTTCCGCGATGTTGTATGTCACAGTAGTTTTGGATAAATAAATCAAAAGTAGGTCAGTACACGTAATCAAACTGCGACATGGACTTGTGTCTGTTAATATTAAACTGCAAAAAGTCTGCTATAATAATAATAATGATGCAATTATTAAAACTTTCT
This sequence comes from Sinocyclocheilus rhinocerous, assembly GCF_001515625.1. NCBI lineage: Eukaryota > Metazoa > Chordata > Actinopteri > Cypriniformes > Cyprinidae > Sinocyclocheilus > Sinocyclocheilus rhinocerous. Next base: position 1,032,588 of record NW_015649998.1, read on the forward strand.
TTTTAAAGGAATAATCACACTATTTTTATTCCATGCTTTCATTTTTACAGCAAACCTCTTCTGTACAGCACTTTTTTCCCCCAAAATTAAAAGGAGTTGTTACATTTTTATTTCATTTCATTTTAAAAGATTAAATTGCTAACGTTTTATGCCTTCATTTGATTACCACCATTTCTGATAATAAATATGTATTAAATTATAAATCCAGAAAAATTCAAACACAACTGCACCGAATTTCTGAAGAAAATAAAACATTTCATATCGCAATATTTTTGTAAAAATCTAATATTTTACAAATAAATTGTAAAATATTAAGTTGCATTCATCAGACATGCTTTTAGATTATTAAAATTTAATTAAACCATTAAAATGGTATCCAGAAAAATTTAATAATATTTATATATTTTTTTTTGTTTCAAATAATTAGACATAATTTTTGATTACAATTTAATTTAACCATTGACAAAAAAACAGAGTCCAGAAAATGATAAACAAAAAAAGTAATCCAGGTAAATTTAACATAATCCAGAAAAGTGAAATATTCCAGAAAAATGGAAGTTCCAATGGCATCAAATTGTAGTAAATATATGCTTAATTGCTGTTATAATTATGGGGTCCTTGGAAGATTTTCTCCCCTGTAAGGGGTCCCTGGCCCCAAAAAGTCTACAATATTTTTTAAATATTGTTCATATTTAATAAGCATGAAGATAGACAGCACATACAAATAAATACTTGGTAAAAATGCATTTTTTAATTTCCTTAACTCACTGGGATTTGCAAGAGCATTTCATTATATTATCTGAGCCGGAGAGTTTTTGTGTTGTTTCTGCATTTTTCTTGCTCTGTAGGGTTTCCCCTTAGGAAAGTCCTTCAAATACTTCAGATGGAAAGCAGAAGAGCTTATAATGACTTGGCATTTTTGATGGGACTCAAAAGTTATGGCCGTATTATAGTCATGATTTAGCTCTCAGCTATCATGAACTGTTAAATCAAGAGCCACTATAATGCCTCCAGGATGTTTCTGTGAATGCCATTAGTGTCAGTATGACATGTGCCACTGACCGAATATGCAAATGATCATTTGAAGGTTTTGATATTATGCGATATTTCTCAGGTTTCGGATTCTTGACCCGGAAGTTAATGGAGTTGGCTGAAGGTCGAGTGGTGTTGGTGTTAGAGGGAGGTTATAACCTCGCATCCCTCTGCGACGCGTTGCAAGCCTGTGTCAGTGCTCTCATGGGAAATGAGGTGTGTGTGTTTACAGATGCCCACATGAACACATCAACACCTTGAGTATTGTGTGAATGTTTGTATGTTTTTACAGCCTGAGCCTTTAGATGAGGAGGAATTAGTGAGGAAACCCTGTATCAACGCAGTCGAGTCTCTGAAGACAGTTCTACATGTTCAGAGTGAGAATCGTTCGGTTAGCGTTGTCCATGTCTGTTTTCTGTGGTCTTTTTGATCTTTTCTTTTTTATACTACTCTCTCAGGCAGGTACTGGCATTCAGTGAGGTCTATGGTAAACACTGTGTCTCTGTCCTACGTGAATGCGGAGAGGAGATACTCGGCAGGCAGTGAAGCTGCTTTAGTCCTGAATGGCCTTCATATGACTGTTCCAAGCAGCAGAAGGTAAGACAGCAGTATAGAAAGAAAATACAAGAAAGACCTGCTGTAAGAAAAAGGAATGGAAGAAAAATCTTCCAGATCCAACATTGCAGAAAAAGTGGGCTAGCACTGTTGCACTGTAAGAGCTTTCAGTATTAGCATACTGATGGACTAACATGGCTAGATATGGAGTGACCTGACTATTGAATCTTTTGATGTTCTCTGCTCTATAGTTCCCTAAATGAGCCTATGGAGCATGATGAAGCTGATTCATTGTAGAAGCCAGTCTGTCTTATTTCTGGAAGACTTTATTCCTCTCCAAGCAGAAGTCGGACATCCAGTGCTGTAACAGACTATGATGACTGCAGTGTTGACACAGGAGACAATCCTCAGGAACTTGGCTGAACAAAAGAAATTCACATCTCGTGAGTGATTTATTGAAATGCTGAGTCATTTGTTTGACGAAAAAGGTTTTACTCATGAAGCCTCTGGGCAATGTCAAATAAGGATATCATACAGACAGGAAGTGAAAATTTATGAGAAACATCCTTACCCATGCAGAAGCATTTGGTTAATACACTACCTTTCAAACATTTGGGGTCAGTCACTTTTTCAAACATTCAGCAGGGATGCATTGCTGATCTTTTGACGTTTTAATTAGCCAAGGAATGAAAAAAAAAATTTTTAAACATTGACAGTAACTAATGTTTCTTAAACACCAAATCAGCATATATTAGAATGGCTGCTGAAAATTCAACTTTGCCATCACAGGAATAAATTACATTAAAAAAAATAGAAAACAGTTGTAATAATATTTCACAATATTACTGTTTTTACTGTATTTTTGATCAAATAAATGCAGCCTTGATGTGCATGAGGCTTCTTTCAAAAACATGAAAAAATCTTAGCAACCCCAAACTTTTGAACTGTAGTGTAAATTGTTACTGTTTAAATGTGGACTGATAAATGACTAGTTTTAGGCATCTGTTAGTTTTACATTCAAATCTTTGAAATGATCAGTAGTCCTTGATAACTTTAAAATGATCTTGGCAATTTAATTATAAAAGCTAATGCTAATTGCACTTTATATTCATCAGTCATTACAAATTTAAAAAAGGAAAAAATCCTGAGACATTTTGCATTGTGTTCAAGTTAAGTTTTTGCCATTATTAACAGTGACAGATTTCCCTCAATGAATATGTATTCTTGTATGTCAAGTATATATATAGCAAGCATAAAGTGTTGCTGTGTCAGTTAGGATGAAATTAATTTCTGAGAATATTTTATTTCCTTTTTATTACCAAGCTGGTCTAGTTACATTTGAATGTTTTGTGAAATACCATGACAGCACTTGCATATTTTTCAGTTGTGTTTTTTTTATATTCATGTTTTTATAGTCTTTTCATTTCACTCAATTGTCTTCAAAATGTTTTGCTGTTCTCAAAATTAAACAAACCTGTATTTTTACTTCTTTTTTTGTTAGTTTTGAAATCAAGAAGCATGTCAGGTATCAGGTTATTTTATTAATGGGTTACTGACAAATACATAACGTTATTGATTTCATAATACAATAATGGATATGTTCACAAAAGTGCCTGATATGTCAGGCAAAGCAAAAATCACATTCTAACAGTATAATAATGTTTTGTGTAAATATAAAAAGCTCAACTTAATATACCAAGACAAATGCATGCAGTATTATCTGAGTGAAATTATACTAACCAACACTCAGCCATATAACAGGTGACAGACATAAAAACCTCTAACCCTGTTTGTCTTGTGAAAAAAAAAAATGCTACAAAAATCCTTCATTTCATTCAAATGCGTGCTGGATGTTGCTCTCTAATGCTTTGGGGTCATAGAAGTACAAACAAGAAGAGAATTTGGGCTTTCCACATAACATCCCTTGCCAGTAAAGCCTCAAAGATTTCCACATGAACAAGGTTTGTGATTGGTTATACCACATTTCATAGACAATAAAGTGCTTATTTTAAAAACCAATAGATTACCTAAATGCTATGCAATAGCAGGAGGAAACGCACCAGCTTAACAAAAACCTGTCACTTATCCTTATCCCATAGTGAGACATTCAAGAAAACGGCAGCAAGGAGAAAGACAAAAGACTCCTCTTAATACCTCATTCAGAAATGCAACGTATAAACCATACATACTGAAAAGTGAAAAGGCTCAGAAATGTTGATTTTGATCATAGATATTAAAAAGTCCAAAATTGAAAATCACTGATGACATCCTTCATCCAGGACAGCCAATAGCAGAAAGAGAGAGAAGTGGTACACTAATGTCTCCAAATACTAAAAAGACTAACTCTCCTCGTCGAGTGTTCCTGGTCCATTTTAAATGGTAACAGCCAAGCATGTTGTACACTTATTTACTTGTTTGTCTGTGGGCACGAGTGTGTTATTGTGTGTATATTTAAAAGTCACTGAGGATGGAGATGTCTGCAAATTCTTTGCGATATCGATGAGAATAGAGGGCCAGCAGAAACGCCCACTTTAAACTCATGAAGCTCCACACACATGACAGGTACAGACTGGTGGGATCTTTGAGAGCTGTACACACACACACACACAAAAACACACACACACAAGGAGAAAGCAAAACAATTTTTTAAAGTTTAATGTCCTGACATCCACATCATATGAGACTGATATGATAAACACTTTACTTCACACCTAAATGCTACAAATACAATTTAAAGTCAAGCATTCGAGAGTTTCATGAGCTTCAGAACAGATCTCCACTCACATTGCTTGCGGGAGATGGCGACACAGAGGAAAGAGATGAACGCCACGATGGACAACACGGAGAAAATGATGCCTATGACCAGGAAGAACTTCAGTCCCTTTAACCATGTTCTCCAGAAGTCCTGAAGGTACATTATGTGTGTGACCAGAGCCCATAGTGCCAAAACACCTGGAGAAATACATAAACACAAAATTCAAAACACATAAACTGACCATTTTCAATCAGAAATTACCAGTAAATATTAAACAACTACAAAGAAACGACAAGTAACGTTGAATAAAAAGTGACATTTTGAATTAGAAAAACTGAAATTGTATTTTCTGGTAAAACATACTCCAATAATCTTTGTTTTACTTACAACTTTGGAAAATGTATTATTATTATTTTTATAGTGTACTGGTTTTGCAAGTGCGACTGAATCCATGACTCTGCATTTATTATTGCCTTGTCATCCTCACATGCATGTAAACTGCTGTGTTCCTGTTTGATTCTTTTGACACTGCTATTTTCTCTCAGTTCTGCATGTGCTGTTAGATTCGCAGAAGAGCGTTTTGGGATATTACACAACAAAGTAGACTCTCCCTGACCAACACCACCATATTTCCATTTTAAACACAGCGGTGTAAGTGGGTAGGGTGTTTACTATAGTCACACTTTTCACTTGCTCTCATACAATAACACTATAAATATTAGGTTAGTTCATGTGACATTTCAAGCAGTGTCCTGCAGTGTATTGTTGTATAATTATTATAAAGGCTGTTTTTGTGCCCTCACACACAGAGGAATATTACACACTGCAGGACCATTTAAGTGAACTGCAAAAATGGTGATTTATAGCAGTGACCAGTTCTGAAATATACTTTGCTTTATAATTTTTAACCTACAATGTGTTGAAATAGTTAATGGACATGTGATTGGTCAACCGTCTAATAACTGAACGGACCAAAAATCAGCAAAATCATGCCATTCTTTTGCAGCAGAACTAGACTGACCAAAGTGTACTTCTAAAAGTACAGCACAGACTATGTGAAACTATATGACTCTCTTGCACAACACAAACTCAAAGAGCACAGCGACGAATCAAAGTGCACTGAGGAACGGACATTTAGTGAGGCCAAAATCTCAAAGCTTTTGCCTGTATTTGTTAAGTTAAAGGTGTCATATCCTTCTCATACCAAACACCAATATATCGGACAAATATAATTTAGATATGGAAACAATTAAGTTGTCAGGCCAGCTTCTGGGTGTTTCTACACAACTCATCGAACATGTTGAATGGGCATTTGTGGAAGGATTTGTGTGAAATACCTTTCAAAATTTGGGGTCAGAGGGTGTTTTAATGTTTGTACAGTTGTGCACCCTTTTTTTAATGTAAAAGTATTAACTGTTAATTTTGATCAATTTAATGCATCCGTTCTGAGTAAAAGTAAAAAATCTTATTGCTCCAAACTTTTTTTTTTTAAGTATTTAGAGATCCCACCTAAAAATTGTAGGTAAATTTTTCCTTATAAAATGTCTTACTGTTATTAAAAAATGGAAAAGGTTTGGTGTAGCATTTTATGCTACATTTATGCTACATTGTCCATATTACACACAATGTTTGATAACTACTTTTGGACTAACAATAACAATTGTATAAGCTACTCCAGGAAAATTAAACAACTTGTTCATTACTCACTAAAACGCAGAAGGTTAAATATTTAGTGTATTAAACCTGCATTTATAAATACTTTATCCAACAAACATGTTACACAGTGAACACAGTTTTTAACCCTTGCACTAAAACTGATTAAAAAAAATAACAGAAGATTAAATTAGATTAAAATGTAACATTTCTTGCGCTGCTTGACAATTAAATACCTTACAGAAAAAAACGGAATGATGTTATTCATCTATGCATTATGAAGCAATAAACATTTTAACTGAGTTGTTTGTAAAGTTCCCCATCTCAGAACTAGAAAGGATACAGAAATTTTAAGTGTCCCAAACTACTCCCCGATTAAAGGCTCAAAAAAAAGAAGGAAAATTAGCAGCAATATTTACTTTAAATCCATTTCTCCATGACCTTAAACTAGAGATTTGCCAACCTAGACAATATTTAGGCATCAAAGGCGCGTTCCAAGTCAGCCTATGATGGCCAAAAATGCTGTCTAGGTAGGCAACTCACCTGCATTTGAAACACAGACAACATTTTTTACCTGATAATCCACCCATCGCGGCTGTACACGGCTGGTTGTAAGCGATGTTCCACACTAGAAACGCCGAAAATCCCACCAACACCCCGACACACGAGTAGCCCACGCTTATGTAGGTCTTTCTGATCGCCATTCTTGCCGTCAATTCCACACCTGAATGAATAAGGAAAATATTATTTAGAAAACCCCAAAACAACAAAGAACTATCCAGTTACTAAAAATAGTTCTGGAGCATCCGCTCTTTTGACCTGGAGACAGCGCTGATCCAGCTGCAGTAACAGCAACTAATGATGAAATGTCATTCACCGAGGTTTTATGAAGGACAGTAAGACCGCCTCAAACGATCAATACACATTTACTGTCATTTACTGCTCCATAATCCGCCGTGTGTTATTGTTGCTCTTCGCCGAGGTACAGCACAAGAGCAAAAGTGAAATTATGCGCCCGTTTAACAGAGAACAGCGACGCCTTCGGGTATGGATGAAAACGACACGTCTCTTAAAGACACACTTGATGAACTATATAATGTTCCAAAAATATGTAACATCAAACGAATCTTAAGATTAGAATGATGCGAAATTATGTAATGTGAGAAACGGTACGTTCATGTAACATTAAGTTTATTATCTAAGTGTATTTTCTTTATTAGTCGTACTTCTATCACTATCAGTGACAGTAAATGCGGTGACGTTAGTGATGAAAGTAAAAGTTGTAGTGGTATTAATATAATTTACATTATGTGGGACTTCGAAATAGAGCTAGTACGTGGTAGTATTTTTTAATAGAAGCTTCAGGCTATTTATTGTATTCAATGAAATTACACTTTTTTTTCATAGACTCCAAAAAATGAAAATGAGTGTACAAAACTGTGTGCAAATTCTACTAGTGTCCACTAGATGTCACTAAAACGTTAAACAATGGTTTTAGTTCCTACAAAACGGCCGACATATGTGTACAGCGTGTTTTGTCAGTAGGTTTACACCTGTTCACTTCTAGTCCCAGCCTTAACAAAAAAGGAAAATACCATCGTTTCTTAAGCAATTGCTACTATGACACAACTATGGAAATTCGGTACGGTCATACACGGTTTCTCATTCTAATTTATTATAGTGGCTTAGTAGTATCAGTATACTAATAGTCAATAAATTTTACTTTAACTGCTACTTGCCTAATAGTAACATTGCCTATTGTATTTTATTTGTAATAAAAAAAATCTAAATCAATCAAAACTTGCATTTTTTCCACTTTGAGCAGGAGTACTGGACATACAATAAATCAATATAAAACACTTTTTTTCAGCTGTCAACTTTATTGTAGAAAAACAATATTATATGTTCTCTGTACATTTAAGAAAGCAGTTTCACAGTAATACTCACACTTTTTTGGGTCCTGTAAACATTGTGAAAATCTTGGTAGTCAATCTTAACACTGACATATGTGAGAAACAACATAGACATCAACATTACATGGTTAACAAACACAAAGAAGAGGCCATTGGAACAGCCACATAAAAAGTGTTTTAATACTCATTGCTTAGAAAATATTTTTGAAATATTTTTGCATAATAAACACCATTTTTACTGATACACAATATGTGGGTACATTCATGCAAATGAACAGTGAAGATACAACTGCAAAACTATGAATGATATATAAATTGAGTGATCAATATTAAGATCTATAAAAGACATGAAAAAGCCTGAAAACAGAACAAAGACTGTGCAGCTGTCTGCAGTCTTAAGGCTGCATCAGGAAGTTGTAAAGACACCGTATACTGAAAAAGTCAGTGTCTTTCATGGCTAGAGGAAAGGGCAGACAGAGTTCATATTACAACATCCAGTCATGCGAGCCTCAAATAGGCACTTAAGGGACCTCTGGTTCACATGCCATCCTGCGTCCCCCACTTCATGACATGTCTTAATCAGAGGTGATGCGCTGGATCAAGGACTCCTCGACAATGCCTGAGAGAAGTGTTAGATCCTTGTACTGGATCCAGTCCTGCTCTCTCACGCCCCATACAGTGCCCTCCGGCTGCAATATAATATTTCCACAACATTACAAAAATGTTGATGAGCAATAAAATGCAAATTTAATGATATCTTAGAATGAACAATGAGTTAATAATAATAAAAGAAGAAATAATATGAACAAATTTACAAAAAAGGGACAAAGAAAACACTAATGTAGTCCATACGAGTTATTCATTGACAAACTTCCCCACAGCCACAGCTCTCAAATCCTATTTCAACATGGCACGGCACGGCACACTAGGTTTGAAGTCGAAGCCAAACACGACTAGTTTTGAGAATGAACATGACTTGGCAAGTGTGAATATGTGAATGCATGAATAAGCCATAATGGAAAGCAATTATTCAGGTAATAAATTTGGAAAGAAAAAAATAATGAATTGTTTTATATTTTAATATATTTGAATTTATTCCTGTGATGGTAAAGCTGAATTTTCAGCAGCTATTACTCCAGTCTTAAGTGTCACGTGATCCTTCAGAAATCATTCTAAAATGCTGATTTGGTGCTCAAGAAACATTTCTTATTATCAATGTGCTGCTTAATATTTTTGTGGAAACTGTGATACATTTTTTCAAGATTCTTTGATAATAAATGGTCCAAAAGAACAGTATTTCTTTTTAAATAGAAGTATCTGAAACATAAAATGTCTTTACTATCACTGTTGATCAATCCATCCTTGCTGAATAAAAGTATTAATTTCTTTAAAAAAAAATCTTATACAAGGTTTTATTTAATGGTGACAGAACCACAACCTTTCCAATTTCAAGCCCTGTTCTTAGCTGCAAGAAGCTCAAGTTAGGAAAACCCTTAAACTGCTGTGCCATACATCCTTATGCCTACTCTATATATAACTCACCTTTTCTTCTTCTTCATCGACATATGTAAGGATCACATCTCCCTTTTCAAACAGTAGAAGCACACCTTCATCTGAGTCCTGATCCTGCAGAGCAACAGCCTGAAAAAAATCAAAACAAATACAAATGATTACCTACACAAATACAAATCAATGGCTGTCTCAACACTCCCAAAGACACTGTACCTTATAGAGGAAGCCAGGAGGATTTTCATAATCTATCTTTTGGACTTTCACATCGTCGCTGCATCCTGATGCACATTGATCAGTCTCTCCTTCATCTTTCGTGGAGGTGCTGGATCTTCGAGGAGTTGGGACTGGTGCAGTTTTGTCTTGGGCATCTGATAAGGACTCATTGTCTCCATCTGTAGATGCATGATGGGTTTCTTCTGATGCGGCTGCTGATTTAGTTTCCTCCTCTTCTCTAAGCTCAGCAGCTGACACTGAATCTTGATGTTCCTGGCCGTTTGCTTGCACAGACTCATCATTGGTAGTTTCTGATGCGTTTTCAGACCGAACCCCTTCACCCTCAGAACACAAAGACTGCCGCTTGGGTGTGTTGGGTTCACTGTCAAAAGAGTTGGACTCAGAGTCTGATATTTCAGATGCTGTGCTTCCTGTGCTCTTTGAGGGAGTGTCTGAGCGCGTGTCCGTGTGCTTGAGGGTGTTGGGCATGCTGAGCTTGCTCGTGGCCGGATGATCAGGAGGGAAGGCGGTGTTACAGGGGATGGGGGCAGAGATCATAACGGACTTTCTCTTCTTTGACTTTGAACTAGTTTCAACAGGAAGTAAAACAAGGCATGAGACAATGAGACAATTCTTAGATTTGCCTTTAATTGGTACAATGTCTTCCTGCTCACATGCAATATACAATGGCTACAAAATGTATTTGAGCACTCAATCTACACTTACAACCAAGTGGTATCTCTAAACAAAGAAAAGTCTATTCAATTCAATACACATTATTTCCCAAAGGGGAAATCTTTAATCATTTGCCACTTTTGCAATTTGATCTAACCAACTTGTGCCAGCGTAATTTTAAAGGATGTATAAAGTACACTACCATTCAAAAGTTTGGGGTCAGTAAGATTTTTAAGTTTTAAAGAAATCTCTTAGGCTTACGAAGGCTGTATTTATTTGATCAAAAACAGTAATACTGTGAAATATTACAATTTAAAATAACTGTTTTACTATTAACTATTTTAATGCTTTCAAATATAATTTATTCCTGTGATGGCAAAGCTAATATGCAGATTTGAGAAACATTCAAGAAACATTTATTATTATTATTATCATCATCATCATCATCATGTTGAAAACCGTTTTTCAGGATTTTTTCAAAGTAAAAAAAAAAAAAAACAGCATTTATTTGAAACAGATGTTTTATTACAATATAAACATCTTCACTGTCACTTTTGATTAATTTCACTTCTACATTTTTTTTTACTTTCGAATGGTAGTGCAACTTCCCCTGAAATTCACGCATCATTGATCAGGTGAGTAATCATAGATGTATGATATACATCATGTTCCATTAAGCTAATAACAACAAATTGTACAAATACTTTACTTACAAATATTTTGTGAAATGTTTTTTCTGGAAAAGTGCTTTTGCTCTTCTTTTGAAACATTTTCTTATTTTATGTAAAGCCATTTATACATTGCAAGTATGGCTCAACAGTTTAAACTTTTAGGCCACTGTAGATCTTTATAGAAATTAATTATTTGCAAATACAGACATTACCTGTTAAGGCCTTTGACGATGAAGGGTGTGGTGGAGTGCTGATCTTCAAGCTTCTTCATCATATTATAAATGTTATGATTCAACTGAAACATGATATTAAATTGTCAATCAGCAACAATGATCTCATTAAACAATGTTACTTGAAAAGAAATCTTGTGAGTCACACTGACTTTTTTAAGGGATAGTTCAACCAAAAATGAAAATTCTGTCATTAGTTACTCACACTCATGTTGTTCCAAACCTGTAAAACTTTCATTCATCTTTGGAACACAAATTAGGATATTTTTGATGAAATCTGCATAGACAACAACACAACTGACATGTTCAAGGCCCAGAAAAGTAGTAAGGACTTCGTTAATATAGACCATGCAGCCCCTGTGTTAGCAGCACCACACATATGTGTCAGGGTACTCTCGTGAAGACTGACACGGAAGAGAATTGTTGAATAAAGTTGTTATTTCTGCTTTCTTTACACAAAAAGAGAATTCTTGTAGCTTCATATACTTAAGATTGAACCACTGAAGTCACATGAACTATTTTAACGATGTGCTTACTACCTTTCTGGGTCTTGAACGTTTCAGTTGCATTGCTGTGTATCAAGGGTCAGAAAGCTCTCGGATTTCATCAAAGATATCTTAATTTGTGTTCCCAAGATGGGCAAAAGTCTTACGGGTTTGGAAAGACATGACGGTGAGTAATTAATGACAGAATTTGTATTTTTGGGTGAACTATCCCTTTAAGTTTAATGAGTTAATGTAATTTTCTAAAACCCTGCTAGTTAAATGGCTCAAGGAAGAAGAGCACACCATGCATGTGAATGTCCATCCTAGAAGTACACAGTAAAACAACTCACAAACACAAATGTTACATTTCTTACCATACTCATTTCCTTGTAGAAGACATCACGTAGGTTTGAGATGTTCTGGAACATGGTGACATAGCAGCTTATACGGCTGAAAGCAGGAAGAGAGTGTAGCCAAAAGAAGTTACATTATTATTTGTACCACCACAGCTCCTCAGTGACAGGAAGGAATTGTCTGAATGTATTTATCTCCTATAAGTTTCATTTTTGTTAATAAAGCTGTACTAACCTTTGATAAAGAACAGGCAGCTCCTCTCTCAACTCCTTGTTAATGTCTTCAAATACCTCCTGTGCTTTATTGAACTCCTCCTCAGCCTGACAAGAAACATCACCAACGGTCATACAATTTAGTTGAATTATAACAATAAACCATTATAAAATGGGATATTTAAATGATCAAATGTGAGCTGACCTTTGATATTTTGGCCTCATCTCTCTTCTTGGAGTTCTGCAGTGCCTCCAGATGATGTCGAGCCGAATCGTAGTCAACCATCTTCCTTCCTCGTTTTGCCACTCTTTCCTGCAAGATCACAATATTAGAAAAAAATTAAAGCTACCGTATCTTTTTAAGAATTGATTTTCAAGTTCTATGTAAAAACCACATGAATTTGCTATTAATTCAACACCATGATATACATCAAAGTACCAAGGTGTTACCACTGTAAATTAAAGCTGTAACTAATGAATATATATAATATAACTAAGTATTTTCAATATTCAAAGGTGTGAGAAAACTTCAGCTAACACCTAACTTGACAATGTTAAAAACAGACCTTAAACACTACCCCTGACAACCTAGCAAAAGCACACTGAACAGACCTAGACTATGGATAGTGAATAAATAATTGCAGTCATTTTAGCCTGTTCAGGTCCTTAATGAAGCAATTTTACGAACTTTGACATCTTGGAACTGTCCGGTATAATTCTCCATTGTTCGAACAACTTGATCGCTCAGCTTTTCCTCATAGTCATTCCACAGGAGATCCTCACTCTGCAATATAAAGCCAGAGAGATGATGAAGACAAGGAGAGTAGAGAGATTTTTACTATTAAATATCACAAAAAAGGCCTAGTTTACCTCCATTATAACAGTCAAGTCTTCTACACCATGCCAGTCTGGTTCATAGATATCTTTAAGAGTCTGGGACAGGCGTTTGGATGATTCATGCATCACTGAGAAACAAGGAGTGTACAAAACATCAAGTGGCAAATTCTTTTTAAACTGTTACACAATTTGGCAGTAGTCCTAAAACTCTGTATCTGCACGTGACAAGTCATTACAAGTTACAGAGATAAGACTGTATTAGCAAGAAATTATTAAATCCACCCATGAGTATCTGAAGTTTTTTTAAAGTATTCATCAAGCACTGAAAAACATACATCATTTGATGGAAATTTGTTAGATTAATAATTATTTTCAATGTACAGTTCAGATAAACATTTTTTTTATCTTCATACACATTCTCTGAAAACCAAACATATATGGTTTAGTATAACTTTTAGATAGCAAAAATCAGAGATTTAGCATTGATTTTAGATACTGACAACAACTTCATCCTTTTAAAACACCTGGGGGCTAAAAACACAAGCAGTGACTTGATGGTTTCCACCAAAACTATGCAAGAAGACCACAAACATCTTGAGTCTTCCTCAGTCTCTCCTTCATATTTTCATAAGCCTCTGCAAACTGACATCTGGGCAATTCAAGTGGGAGCATCAACTATTCTTGTAGACATTTACACAACAAGCATTTTCACTTCCATTAATAAGAGACATTCACTTCCCCAAATGCTGAATCAGAGAAACAACCAGGACTATCTTTGTCAACTCGTCTTCTCATGCTAAGAACGAGACACCATCTCACTTTCACACTCACCCAGCAGCCTACAGGCCAACCACAACAACATCTGAGCACAATTAGCAAGCAATTATAAATTGTGTTATTCTCTGAATCCTTTTTGAAACAAATATCAAGATTCAAAACAAGATTTAATCAGTAACTGTCAATTTTAAAAATTTATTATTAAAATAAATGGCTGTACTTGATCATTTGAGTGTGACAGTACCTTTAACAGCATTGTAGTAAGATTTAACATCCTTATAGAGTCTGATGCCATCTGCCTGGAAAGAAAAAATAATATTGTGTTGTCTAAAGGCAAAAGGTTCAAGTATAATTATTTTAAATATTTGCATTTTTAAATGTGTATTAAAGACCTTAACAGGCAGCTTTTGGGAAATGGAACATTTTCAGAATCAAAATAGAAAATGTGTAGGTGTTGAGAAAATTACTTCCTTTACATTTTTTTGTACTTTCGGAAGCCAAAGATATTGCTAATGAGAGTCTTTAAAGCTGTTGTAGGTTGTTGTTGTTGTTGTTTTTTTTAAAATCTAAAAACATTCAATATTTTGCAAGAAGTTTTTTTTATTTATGGTTAAAAGAAGAAATGTCTTAAATCATTATGTTGATTTGATTGCATCTATAGAGTGTAAAACTATCTACCATCATTAAACAAATACAATATATTCTCAGTGGCACGATGCATCCAGGACATGGAATAGGATGTAAAGTTGATAAGTGAGAAACTAGGTCAACACTAGTCTAATATGATAAAGTTTGTTAGTGTTCATAATGGAATGTGGTACTAATCAAAAATAGCATTTTAAAAGGGCTTCCTGGGTTGGCTGACAGTATAAACAGTACAGAAAAGAGGCAGAAAAGGTCAGTCTCTGCTACTGTACAGCAAGTCACATATTGACATTTTCTAAAGGTGGAGTTTCCTGTGCTACTTTCAATGATGATTCTCTCCATGTTCATACAACACAACTCATCCAATGCAGTCCCCTTAAAAAACAGCAGTGTCCAATATTGAGTGACAGTCTGTGACTTGCTTGAGGTAACAAAATCTACTGTAACCTACAGCCCATGAGTGGGTGCATGCTTGTCGTTCTCTCAGACATATACTGTTGAAGTACCTGCTGTTTGTTCAAGTTGGCAGAGCACTCCTCAAACTGCTCATCTTTTGTCTCCATGGTTTTCCCCAGCTTCTGCAGGACCTACAAACAACACAATCACACTGAGAAGACCCACTACTGGTCAGTCATTTCTGACAAGAACTGCCAAACACGATATCAGGCAGAGGAACAAGAGTTGTCACTGTATATGGCCACTGAAATACGACACGCCAAGCGGTTCCACGTTTATTCTTGAAATATCAGTTGCAGCGATTGTTCCTTACCATGAGGAAAGATCAGAAATGTTCAAAGGAAGTATTTAGCAAACATAAAATTACCAAAATGTAAGAAAATTGGTGTTTTAACTTAAGAAACACTATGAAAGTGTGCAGTCTACTATAGAGTAAACTCTAGAAGAGGAGGTGAGCCTAGGGAGGAAGTGAATGAGGGCAGGAAGTGGTTGTCTTTGTGTTCACACAATTTCATTTGAAACAGCTATAACAACTGACACTATATTTACATATCTTCTGAACATTTGTACCAGTTTCTTTAGGCCTCTAAACATTTTGGAGCAAATATGTTGGATACCCACACACAAAATACACACCCAGAGCAGCATTACATGAAAGCCAAGGACCTGAACTCCCCAAAAAAACAAAAACAAAAACAAAAACAAACCCCACCTACCTTCTCTTGTGCTCGATTCATTGATTTCTGAAAGCGTTTGGCCAGGATGCCAGCTCCCGCGCCAATGTTGCCCCCAATGTTGGCACCTAGTTTTCCCTCAGCCATCTTCACTTCTGATCAGCTGGCACACAAGCGATCCTTCTCTCTGATGTCTCAGCGCTTCCTTCTATAAACTCACGGTTCCTGGGCGGAGTGAGCAGAGCGAGTGGGTGTGAAAGCACAGCGTGGCACAGTTAGTTTGCTGCGTATTAGTTTTAAAGACTGAAACTTACGGGACCCCGCGTCACGGCGGTACACTAACCGATTGTGCAACATTCCACAGTCTTGCCCCAACGTGTTTGGTATATTGTCATCGACGTGCGACGGCATCATCAAGAAGTCAACTAGTCATCAGTGTTTCCTAATAAACGTGACGGCTACATTTGGATAAATTCATGTCAAACTAAAAACCTCTGCACAGAGAGTGGTTCTATGTCTGCTGGACACTTTTAATGGGTTTTTATCACAAATATATATAAACAATATAAAACTGCATTAATTGACTACCGCTGATATAGGCTATAGTCTATGATCTTAAAATTGCGTCAGTTTGGAGCGGCTCTCTGCCAGTGGGTTATTTATTTATTTAGTGAAAAATAGAGTGTAAATGACTGTAAAACAGAATTCAGAATAGCATACTAGAATACTACTATTACTTTTTCTACCATATAAATTTGTAGCAGTTAAGTAAGTAACATTTATATACAGGTACATCTAAAAAAATAGAATATCATGAAAAAGGTCAATATTTTTTGTCACTCATTTCCGATATTCTAATTTTTTTAGATGTACCTGTAGCACCTTTCACAGACAAGGAGTCACAAAGTGCTTTACAGTAAAAATAATATCAAAACAAATTAAATACCAGCTGTACAAATACCACAAAATTCAATAACAGCCAAACCATGTTGTTCATTAAAAGTTTGTCCAAAAAGATGTATCTTTAAGTATAAAAAAAAAAAAAAAGATTCTACCCCATAGTTCTCAATGTTAAAGTAAGTGAGTTCCAGGGCCTTAGAACCACAACACAAAAAGCACGGTCCACTTTTGTCTTAAGACGTAGATGTTCTAGGAATAATTAAATGGTCTAGGCCAGAAGACCTCAAAGACCGGCTAGGGGAGTGTACATGTAATAGATCCTGGTCTGGATATAAACGCGTGCCTGACCATGCAGAGCTCTATAAGTAATAACCAAAATTTTAAAATGCACTCAAATCAATAGGAAGCCAATGAAGGGCCTTAAGCATGGGAGTAATGTGGGACCTCCTGCTGGTCCTAGTCAAAAGCCTTGCAAGTTCTGTACAACTTGTAATTGATCCATGGTAGATTTGTTCAAACAGTGTACAGAACATTGCAATAGTCCAAACGTGAAGAGAAAAAGGCATGAAGGAGCATCTCCATCTCTCTCTCTCTTTTTGAAACAATAGATCTAATCTTAGCAATGTTCCTGAGATGGAAAAAACATGAATGAACTACAGACTTTACATGACTGTTCAAACATAAAGATCTGCCAAAAATGACACCCAAATTTCTTATGTCACTGCAGTCAGAGGATGATAGACCCCCAATCAGGCACGTGCACAGGTAGGGCTCAACCTGTGCAGAGCACATGCCCTTTTTGCCCTTACACTCCGAAGTGCCCTTTTTTTGGTGATGGTGTTTTTTGTTCCCCTTAAATAAATCAATGATATTGGTCACCCCTTACATCTGTCTGTCTGCTTTACAAATATTTAGCTAATGAAAGGTATTAAAAAGAGCTTGTGACTAAATCTTGTAACATTTAATCATATTATATGGTCGCATGGCTAATTCATTTTTACGCTGTTAATATGCATGTATTCTAGCTAGCTCATTTTTGTATCTAGTATTCTATACTCTCTGCTCGTCTTCAAATGTATAAACGTAGTAAAACATGGTTTTACTACAGTAATGTTGTTGTAACCCAAAAAAACTTTACAGAATCAAATCACTGTGAAATCTTTATATTTTATCATGCATAATGTAATACATTATATTCTAAAGCTTTTGAGACTATTATTTTGTGTTATTTCATTTCGGGGGGGGGGGGGCCCTTTTTCAGTTTCAGCACATGCCCCTCAAAAGGTCTGTGCACGGCCCTACCCCCAATAACCTGCCTAATCTTAGGAGTAATGTTGTCAGGGGCAATAATCATCACCTCAGTTTTATCAGTATTGAGTTGCAAAAAATTGTCTGCCATCCATTTGTTATTGGAGACTAAACAATTTGCAAAAGGGACAGTTTGTCTAGTCTATCAGGACTAAAGGAAATATACAATTGGATGTCATCGGCATAACAATGAAAATATATTATTTTAAAATTTAAAACTAGTGTAGTATGGTAGTAGTTTTTAAAATATGATCTATATTTAAATAGTATCTGATTTAAAACATTTAAAATAAATCATTAAATATGTTTTTAAAAAAAAATTTAATTGTGGAGTTTTTTTTTAAAGAACCACACAGTATGTTTTATTAATATTTTTTATTTTTTGTTTTACAAGATACGAACACTACACTGTTGTATTAAATCATTACAAATCCCATATGCTAAATCCCATTTTACCACTCCATATGCAAATAACATGGCAAAACTGAGATGAGATCCACATTAAACTATTTGTTGTAATCTACAAGAAGCAGATAGAATTTCAGCTGTCATTTGCAGGCCAACTGTCTTGTTCTCAGTTTCACTCAGCTGATACTGTTTACACTATATCCCCATACAACAATATTTTTACTGTTATGCCAAAGGTGTGGGAACAAACAATGTATTTGCATTGTAAATCATTTGGTGTCACATTGAATTAGATTCCACTTCACTGCATCACAATGCTATAAATTTAATTATTAATATATTACATCAGTCATTGTGCTAAAATATAACAGCCAGATAAAAACAAACTCCATCAACGCAATGTTAAACATAGACTCCTATTGTACCATATCAGTACACATAAATACTTATTTGTTTGAGTGTGGCTATTACAGTTTTTCTCGATTGCTAAAACACTATAACCAGGCTTTTGAACTAAAATTTCAAAACCATAACGCCATTTTTCAAAAAGCACACCCATTTTGCTGAACTATAAACACTATTCCCCTGCTTTAACACATAATCCGC
>NW_015649998.1:1051474-1061217 GCF_001515625.1 Sinocyclocheilus rhinocerous
AAACACTATTCCCCTGGTTTAACACATGAGTCAGGTTTGGTGAACTGTTACTGCAAAACTCTACACACAAATCCCTACATTTCTCAGTGCTTACACCATGTGGTCATTTAGAAAGCACTAGCATTCAATACTGTTCACTCAAGTTGGCACAGCTTGAGCTCAATTAGCAAACAATTACCCAGGTGGAAACACTAAGAGTCAAAATTGAACACACATCAATCAGATCCTTCAATAAATAGATAAAAGGGCCTGAATCAGTTCATTGAGCTTTGGAACAATGGATCCACAGAGAAATGAAGGAATAGGTCGAGGATGAGGACGAGGTGGTGAAGGGGGAGGGCAAGGAGACAAGCAGTCTCAGAGCCACTTTAGTTGACCATGTCCTTGTCCATGGTATGACTATGAGGGAGGCTTCTATTTTTGTAGGACACAGAGATGACCACCTGGTGGAGGCAGGCTAAGGCTTTTGTCAGAGGAGCAAGAGAGGGAGCTTGTAAACATGGTCATTGCCAATAATGTAATCCGCCTGCGAGAGATTCAAAGGAGAGTGATTGAGGATAATCATCATTTTCGAGGGATAAATGCCATCAGCCTCTCCACAATTGATCGTATCCTCCGAAAGCACCGGTTCCGGATGAAACAGGCGTACCGCGTCCCTTTCGAACGAAACTCTGACAGAGTGAAAGACCAACGAGTGGAATATGTTCAGGTATGAGTTTTGATATCGTATGAAGTATTGTGTACCATCACAGTATAGCAGTTTATGCTGCCATTTGTGCCCTCTTGAACTGTGCTTCAGGGCAGTGATTTACTCTACTGTGTTTCATGTGTTTTGCAGAGAATCTTTGAGATTGAAGGCCGGCCTGTTCCCCATGAAATTATCTTTGTGGATGAGGCTGGTTTCAACCTGACCAAAAGAAGGAGAAGGGGGAGGAACATAATTGGCCATCGGGCTATTGTAAATGTCCCTGGTCAGCGCGGAGGGAATGTCACTGTGTGCAGCCATCAGCCAACGAGGGGTACTCCACCGTCATGCCATTCTAGGACCCTATAACACTATGCTCCTCCTTGCTTTCCTTGACGGTCTAAGAGAGTATATGTTCCAGCTGGACCTCAGGGAACCAGAGCAGCCTCGTTACATTGTTGTTTGGGATAATGTCAGCTTCCATCGCGCTGCTCTGGTTCGTGACTGGTTTACCAATAACCCGAGGTTTTCTAACATCTTTCTTCCTGCATACTCTCCCTTTCTAAACCCGATAGAGGAGTTTTTTTCTGGCATGGCGGTGGAAAGTGTATGACCGAGAACCTTATATACGTGCTCTCCTCCTCCAGGCCATGGAAGAAGCCTGCCTAGACGTATCAGTAGATGCATGCCAGGGGTGGATCAGGCATGCAAGAGGATTTTACTCTCGCTGCCTGGCTAAGGCCAATATAGCCTGTGATGTGGACGAGATTCTCTGGCCTGACCCAGAACAAAGACGGGATGCTGAGGCGGAATATTTAATTTTTATTTTTTTTACAGTTGTGCTGTGTAGTACATGAATGAATACAAATGTGCCAGTGTATACATTGGTTGTGTCTTGTGTTCATGTGAAAAGGTTTTTGAGGGGAAGAACCACAAGCAACATAACTTACCAGTTTTGGATATATTGTTTTGAATTTATTGCACCAGTGTGTAATACAATGTTGTAGTGTGTGTTTTTGAAAGCTTGTGTGTGATGTCTGAGGGGAAAAAAATATATATATTTTTTTTTTTTTGACCTGAAACTAGGATGTTTGGGGAATTGGGTGAGACGTTATGGATTCGTTTACTGTTTTGAGAATACCAGGCATAGTTTCAAGAAATGTGTTTAAGCAATCGAGAAACCGTAATAGTGGCAGGCGAGTTCTGCTTGTTTCTCACAATTACATAAGCAGCATTACATAAGCTTTAAGCATAGTCAGGTCCACCCGTTGTTTAAACTGCCCAGGGCTTATATCTTGAATTCAATAAGACACAGCACAGCAGATCTGTAAGTCGTTACCCTACATTTACTGTTACTGGGGCTCTTAAAAAACAAATACAAATACGGAAGTGACCACAAGGTGGCAGTGATGGTCATCTTTAATTGAATTATCTGTTTATTTACTTTAACATCAATGTGAATTTTTGAATTTACATAATCTACAAATCATTTAATTGACAAATCACACATTTTTTACTGTCTTGTGCGCTCTTTAATTATTCACTGGCTGCATGTTTGGTTGGATTTAAGATTTGATTTAACAGTACAGTGCAGTGTACGGTTTCCATTTGCTAATTAGATGATCTGTTCCCTTTATGTAGACGCTTTCAAGATCTGAGACCGAGAGGTGATGAGTCAGGGCGGTGTGATAAATCTGGTTTCACCACTCCTTTATGTTTCTTTGAGGCTTAAAGCTCTCATAAATAGCAGACATAAATCATTCTCTGCCTGAAGCCTAAATCAGAGTTTGTGTTCATTCATATCCCAGAAAATATTTAATGTCGCTATTTAGACATCTTAAGTTAGTAAGTAGGCCCGCCTTAAGTAAATTTTTTTATTGAAATGTGTTGCATAGACTTTCAAGAGTTAAAACAAAAAGCAGCTTTCGAGCACAACATCTTTTAGGCACAGAGTCTACTTCAACTAGAAACAACATAAACTAGAATCTTGTTCTGTGATTGCATGTGGACAGTCAAAACTCACAAGCATATAATTCAGATTATTGTAAAGATGCTCATCTCTGCAACAGTATCCATCCAATTGTTAATGACCTAGCCTTTTTGACTGACTCTGAAGCACTTATGCTCCATTTAGAGTGACCTGTTATGTAATGACCTGATTACAAAGCTGTTTCCCTCCATCCTCAGGGTCAGTGAGTACAAAGACTACTCCATCATACAATTTTATCCTACAGAAGACCCTCCCCCAGTACACACCATCACCATAGACTGCACATTCCCATCCCCCATGTCTCATCACGCTCTTCAAGACTCCTTCTGTCTGTCACCTTATTCCCAGCTTACATATGTAGCAATTAGACATCATTTCCTCCTCTGGTGCAGCGGATATACTCAACATTATTCATGACCATGGCAATGGCTTTAATTGTGAGATCTGACACAATGTTAGGCCCAAAATTGTTAGAACTGATATTGTCAGGTTATAAAGCCAGGCAGGTGTTTGGGTGCTGGTGTACGAGAACAAAATGTCCTTTCCCGCATGACTGCCTAATACAATGGATAACAGCAGTCTATAGAGGGTGATCGCTTTGTTGTAAGAGGGGATTTATCTTGTCTGAACTGATTAGTGTAGTGTGGCTGTGTGGGGTATCAGACAACAATCAAAAAGAGTATTTAGTAGTTGGACTGTGGTAATCAAACTAACGTCTGGTCACAGTAACATGACTTTCTACTTCAAAATTTTCACATTTAATTTAATATGTTACTTGCCATTTCTTTGTAATTATGAAACCGGTTTCTGTAACAATATTTCTTCAGTGTAACAAACATTGAAAACACACATAGGTTATGGTTTTACATGGTTTATTGAACAAAAACAACAAAACAATAAGGGATGACACCCGAGCGAGTGAAGCGTCCAACAGCTCTAATGTGCTTTACACAAAGGAAAGTCTGTTCAAAAAATGTCCAACATTTGCACACAAAAAGCAGAAAGTGCTCCATTAAAAAAAAAAAAAAAAAAAGTCAGAAAATGAGCACAACAACGCAGCAAATTGCCAAGGTCTGAGCAGAGCAGCATCATACAGTGTCAGAAAAGGAGAGGTTGCATAGAGTGCGCTGTACAGTCAAAGTTGGAGCACAAGGAACACAAAGAAAAACGCAGAATTCGAGTAGAAGAGATTATAGAACAGGAAGTGAGCTTCTATTAAACTCCGTTCACTCTCCTCAGTGCAAGTGCAGTCTAATACTGTGGTTCGTATGACTGCTAAGACCAATTTAAGACCATGTTTATGCTCTCTGAAACATTCAAACTGAAAAGAGTCATAATTAAGTGGACAAAAAAGCAAATGCAAAAACATTTACCAACTCTCTCCGGGATTAACTCACCTTTGTAAAAGATACAATCATTTAACTTGCCATTCGGGAAAATGAAAGTGGATTTAAAAGAATCAGAAAGAATGTTCCCAATAAAAGCATTAGCAGACAAAATGAAAACATAACTCAACATTTAAAAAGTAACAGAACACTTTTTGTTCTCACGTGACGTGAAGAACCACACGGTCCAGAATATATCAAAATACCTTAAACCTGAGGCTGATTTAATCTTAAAAAAAAAAAGATATTGATCTCATAAGCCTCAAGTTTCTTCCATAGCAGACAGCAATAAGCAGTCACAAACAGAGAATGGGAATAAAATAAGTTAAAAGTACTAAAAAAGCTTGACACTATAGATTTATTATTTAAAAAACAACAAAAAATAAATAATACCATCTGAAAAACATTAATTACTAGCCTCACCAAAAACAGAAAGCACTGCTAGTTCATTTAGTGAATTAGATACTAAAACACAAGAGTGTAGAGGTAGAACTACAGCACACACAAACTGTCAGGCAAAACCACACCTGGAAGTCAAACACACACCAATTTCTTCTCTATGAAGCATTCAGGATACAGATGAAAAAGAGCAATGGTACACTATTGAGCTCCCATCCTGTTTTAGAGAAAATCAAATAGTCGGTTAACAAAAAATAAATATTGTATTTTGACAAATCAACCAAAAAAATAATAAAAATCTGTTGTATATTGGAAATGCATAAGTAGTATTTCTTATATAAAACACAAATAACACTCACACAGACTTTAACTGCTCCCTTCAATCATAATCAAATGCATATTTTAATCTACCAGATTCCAAAACAACGAAACCGTGAAACTGTAGAAGTGTGCGTGTCCGTGCAGAAGAGTTGTTCACACTGTTTTTTCATAAGTGACAGCAGCATTGTAAATGGGGCACCAGAATTAATCATTTTTTGGCCAAAAAATTATCTCACACAATGTAAAAGCAAGCACCTAAATGGTTAAACTGCACATGCCTAATATGTAAAGTGTTTAAATATTAAAAGCTTGCAAAACGGACTGCATGTTTAAAAGATAAAGCTGTAAAAAAAAAAAAAAAAACCCTACAAGAAATCTCACTTATATCTCTAGACTTCAAGGCACCAGGATAAATCTGCATTCAAGGAGAAAAAAGTTCTAAAGTTCTAAAGAAACCAAGTTCTAAAAGTTGGTCTTTAATTCTCGTGATTTCAGCTATTTTGTTGTGACAGAGGAAAGATACAGATGATCAAGTTTTGTGGAGTTGTATGTTTAACTCAAGTAAGACCCAAGTGTAAGACTATGGTAATGACATGGTTTGTGACATGTGATGAAATGTAGTATTGTAAAATGTAGTAAATCTAGTATCTTGTGTGTCTTTGTACTGCAAAAATAGTTTTTATTTGGATTTCCTCCCCACCAAAAAAAATACATAAATAAATTTGTGAACTGCTTGCTTACTAAAACTGAAGGCTTCACTGCTCACAAAACTGAATAGAATAACTGAAATACTTTTCTTTTTGTCTGTTTTTATAGCAAATGATTGTTTTGAGAAGATGAGCAAGTAGGGAGGCTCTGAGAACAGAATTTTAAAGTCCCAGTCCCTCAGTAAGACTAATAAAGAGCTTTCTTTATTTTACCTTGATTGTACTCACTGCATCATAACATCGTTTTTAGCTTTACTTCACTCTTAGTGACATAACTGATGATTGATTTAGGCTGAACACTTCTGGGCTTAATGAATGATTCATTTAAATTACTACTGTAAACAAAAAAGTGAACGGTCAGCTGAAAATCTCTTTGTAGCAAACTTTGTATGGGTGTTCAAGTTGAGTACTTTGTACTCTTCACATTAAATCAGCAATGGAAGATTCACAGTTTTCCAAGCAACGCGGTCCTTTCTGGTCTGTTATGGAAAGGGAAAACCTAAAACAGAATAAAAAATACAAGTCATTAGGATTAGTACCTGAAGTAGTCACACATTTGACTATACAGACATGTACTATAAACAACTAAAAATGCAATTACTAGCCAATAATATATTGATATTAGAAGACAGAAAACAACACTAGACATACAAATTGAAAAGAAAGTGGTTGATTGACAGGCTGAAATTATGTCATGATGGCTGGTGCTGTTGCATAATGCATGACTTAAATGGGTCCAAATCTCAGATTGCTTGATAAATAATCAGATTTACAAGCATTAAAAACATCTCAAATAGAGAAATCTTTGCAGGCTATCTGTCATTAGTCAACACGACTGCCGCATGATCTCAGCTGCATACAGTATAAAGAGCTCTCCCCTCCTCATATCCTGCAGCTCAAACTATGTGCTGAGTCAGGAAGAGCTACTAAACGTCCCGCTGCAGTCACTCAAAACTACACAACGCATGCTGTTTCGGGTGCAAACCCACCCTCTCTCACGTTCCACACATACAGACCAGAGAGAGAGCAAATTAACCAAGAGGCTCCAAGCAGTTTTCTTTTCCTGTCTGAACGTAGCAACAGAAGGAAAAGGAGAGGGGGATGGTGAACAAAAGACGACTGGAGTAGCAGACAGCTGTAATGTCCTCATAATGGCTGGGGAACTCATGAGCCCTCTGCCTTTCATATGCATTCATACTCTTTTTTTTGAGCACACAAATAATATTTTAGCGATTGACATTCAACCCTAAAATACATAACTTTAAATGTTCTGCTAAACTAATCCAATATTTAAAAAGAAAACATTGATTTTTAGGAATGCAATATTAAACAATGTACTACTTTCCTAAATTAATGAAAAATAAAACACTAAAAACTCAAATTAATCATCTATAAATGCTACAGCACGAGTTGGTCATTACAACATTTATTTCACTGTTAGAAAAATATTCATTCTGAGATTTGCTTAAGATTACATTTTACAGCGTCACATTAAATTGTTAGTGTTTTTAAACAATTTAAAATACTAGGTCAAAGGCTGCAAAGGTCATTCGCCTAAAGGGACATTTGACCTAAAATCAAAATTCTGTCATCATTTACTCACCCTCATGTTGTTTTAAACCCATAAGACTTTCGTTTCTCTTCGAAACAAGAACGTTTTAATGGAACCTGAGAAGATTCTGATACCTCCATTGAAAGTCCAGGTAACCAAAACGTAGAAGATTCAAAAAAGTCATAAAAGCATCGTTTTCAATCATATATGGAAGTTCATGCATGCATTATGGGCTAGAAAGAACCTAATTGGTTTTCATGCAGCACATACACATAAGAGGTTTGTTCTAGCATGGGACGCACACGAGTTTCCTTGTTTGATTCGCTCTATGTATCTTTGTTTATTTGTGAATAAAAGCCTAAATTAAACCTGCTCATCATATAAAGCAATCATTTCTCTTCACAAGACTTGGATTTAACCAATCAATTCACATAGATTCGTTTTACGAAGCCTTTATAATCTTTTTAGATCTTTTACGTTTTGGTCACCTGAACTTTCAAGAAATCTCTCAGGTTTCATTAAAAATATCCTAATTTGTGATTCATATGGATTTGGAAAAACATGAGGGTGAGTAATTGATGACAATTTTCATTTTTTGGTAAATTTCAATATCAATACCTATATTAAATATCAATATATAAAAAATAAAAAAAAACATTTAATTTTGGTTGATAACTGAAACTGTGAATTCATTATATATATATTCATTATATACCCTAATGCTGTAATACTTTTAGACTAAACTGGTCCTTGCAAGGAGCTGTCTGTTATGTGTGGCATGTCAAAACAAAAAATCTTTCCATTTCAGGACTAGAAAGAACTTCCAGTAACCTGGTCTGCCTGATGAGCATTGTCCCCCAGGGCAAAGAGTATGGAAAATAGAGAGAGAAGAAGGGATGGGGAGTGTTAGAGGAGGGGTGGAGGTGAATGGGTGCGGTTGTATAACAGCTATCCCAGCATGCACTTTTAAAAACAAAAGAGGCTGTTATAGCATGCAAATAGAAGCTCTCTGAAAGTCATGTCATTAAACAAATCACATCATGATAGAGTCCTAGCAGAGCTGTCAAAACCACTGTGAAACTGATATGGTCAAATAAGACACTAGCAATAACGTGATAAATGGCAATTTGTCCTTCACTGCTGTGGGCAAGATAGTGAAGCTGTTATCAAATACTGATAAGTCAATGAACTTGAAAAAAGTGTGCATGATTTCACTTGGGTTTAAAGCCTCATGCCGTATTGTTTTCCACTTGCCATGCATGAGCTTCATCAAAATAATCAACACCCCTGGGGATGGCTTATGTGGAAATACACATGATGATAACCATTTTAAGATTGCATCAAAATTGAAATTCTAGCTGATATGTAGCTGGTAATAACTTTTAATTAGTGGTCGACCGATATTGGTTTTTTGACAGCCGGAAAGCAGGGTGGCTGATGGCCGATATAATTTTATTTAATATTTAAGAAATTTGAAATCATTTGAAAATGGATTTAAAAAATAAACGTGTAAAATAAACATGCTTATACTTTAAATGACTGAATAAGTGATTTTTCACAAATATTTAATAAAAATATAATTAAAAAGGAAGTAAACACTGTAACCAACACTCAATAATCTGGGAAGTTTGTGTGCATTGGGAATCACATTTTTTCAAATAAAGCCAAGGTAACACTCATTTTACATACAGCACACGGTGAAAATGACATGAATATGACATTGGGATAAAGCATGAAGCTCAGCATAATTTGAAATCACGAATTTAAAGTGTCTCCAGTGAAGCTGAACTCTCCTCCTGTCCGTATTCAGTTCGCATGGACCGACCGTCATGCAGAGTACACGCGATCGTGCAGGATACAAATGCACACTTCATAAGATCTCACAGCTGGATTCGACTAAGTTTGCAAGGTTTTTGAAATTAGATGTTCATTAGTCATTCAAAGATTTGTTTAAATTATATAAATGCGTATTTGCTGAATGCTAACGGCAAACGAGAAAGTATTATAATGTTTACCTTTCTATTACTAACAATATAAAAGCAATCGTTATAATACTTATTTGTATACATTTAATACCTTTGTTTAACAGTTCTATCTGATTATTAGACAGACTTCTGTCCATGTCCATGACATTCTGTCCGTTAACAACGACAGCGAACAAGAGGGGAGAATGTGAGCACTTGTATGCTCAGGCACTGCTGTTCTCAGCGCCGTCAAAATAAAAGTCCAGCCACGAACGCATCGGCCAAACAGAAAAACTTAACGGCCAATGCCGATATTTGAAAAATGCCAAATATCAGCTGATCACTACTTTTAATATCAGTGGATGTTATAAATCTATACTACTTTGCTAAAAAAACAACAACTTTAAAATGCTAAAAACTAACACGCCCACTTTAAAGGGGTCCTATCTTTTTTTTTTCACTTTTTGAATTGTAGTCAGTGTGTATGTTTAGGCATAAAAAAGATTACAAATCTCAAAGTCTACTCCAAAGGGAGTTATTTGTTTTTAAAAAATCCCTTTTCAAGAACTACAACGAACGGCACGTTTGGACTACAGCGTTGTTTTCCGGGTTTTTTGTTATGTCACAAAGCGGTGCATTAGAATATCATTAAAATAATTCCCGCCTACGGAAATTCGAATGGTTGGGGGGTGGGGAGGGGCGAGGTTGTGCATCAGACAAGACGACGATGAAGAAGTGCT
>NW_015649998.1:1061277-1093461 GCF_001515625.1 Sinocyclocheilus rhinocerous
TGCACTTATCTGTACATAGTAAATGCAGTTATTTTTAAGCAGTTGTTGACATTGTATCGAAAACGTGATTTAGGCAAAAAAACAAAACAACAATAACATCACCACTCTAATATGTCTTGCACTATCTGTGCGTGCAAAGGTTCTGCGCGATCCTCTCGTTCAATATTCTCGGGGTTTGAATCTGGCTCAAATTGATATGCCAATATTGACGCCATCCTTAACTATACCGGAGCAGACTGAAACACCATCTAAGCTGTTTGCCAATCACAACGCACTGGGAGAGCTAACCAATCCCAACACATTTCGTTTTTCGGAAGGCGGGCCTTCATCAAACCTGGAACTAATTGAGCCGTTTGTGCCAGGCTGGGGAGAAAGGTATTGTAATAATGTAAATTATGTGAAAAATAATGCGTTTTTCGAACCACCAAGCATGAGAGCATGTTCTAGTACACCCCCAAAACAAAATCAAGACTTTGTAAAAGAGCATAATAGGACCCCTTTAAAGGTAAAGTGCTCTTCATGAAATAGTGCGTTTAAAGGGTTAAACATTTTCCATAATCTATTGTTATGCCTTTAAAGGGGTCATATGATGCGATTTCAATTTTTCCTTTCTCTTTAGAGTGTTACAAGCTGTTAACACATTTCATTACACCAAACACACAAAATAATGTTCTTTTTAGCAGCATCATATGACCCCTTTAAGGAAAAAAATTACAAATGTAGGGGTGGGTGATATGGCCAAAATCTTATATCATGAATTATTTTACTTTACAATAACAATATATCACAATATAGTTATTTTGACTTGAAATAAGAATGTATAATGTCACAATTTTAGATGCCATTGAAATTTCAAAATTCTTAATACAAAATTCAGTATCACAGCAACAACTATTACTAGACAAAATAAGTAAAATGTAATAACCAAGTAGGCCTAAATGGTAATAAGAACAAAGAAATTAATTGCAAGCAGTAGGACAAATGAATACAAATTTTCTACCGGCTGTCAATTTTATACTGCGTTTGACCTTAAGAGATAACATAAGAATACACAGCGTTTCTGCCATTCTACCATTATCTGTTACCGGCTGCGATTACTGCTACTGGACACATGAGCCTTCACACAAAAACAAAGTCAAAAAACAACATTTATGGAAACTGCACTGGCAAAGGCTTACCTGTGTGTGCATTCAGGTCAGAGTTCACGCTGCGCAAGTGACCTGTCCCATCCTGCTGTGCAGTTCTAGTGCGTCTGGTCGGTCCTGAGGATTGACGGCCAGCATGTCCTGCAAAAGTTTCCGGAGTGCCTCGGGCATGTGCGAGCGCCTGCGCTGGGGAATACTCAAAACCATCTTTGGGTTCTCCAAAAGCGCCTCTCCAACTGGGACGATGTCAGAACCTTGCCGCACATACGTCCCGAGAAGCTCCCGTTTCGACTCGGCGTCAATGAATGTGATTCTCTCTATCATGGCCCAGATGATAATGCCTAGAGCAAAAATGTCTGCTTTGGCTGTGTAATGTCCTTCCCAAACCTCCGGTGCCATGTAAAAGTCCGAGCCGCATGCCGACGAGAGCCAGAACTTGTTGATGTTAACACTGTTCTTGTTTTTGTCCCGTCCCTCCTCTGAGTCTCGTACTCCGGCACTCAGACCAGCACACACTTTGCTCAGTCCGAAATCTGCCACTTTCAACACAGGTGCACCAGAACGCTCCGAGATGAGGATATTATCTGGTTTAAGGTCTCTGTGAACAATGTTGTTTTCATGCAGGAACGCCACAGCGCTACTCAGCTGCATCATGAAGCTGGCATTGGTTCGGGGATCGGGCCGTCGCGACAAGATGAACTGATTCAGATCCCCTCCCTCACAAAACTCCATAACAAACCATAGGTAGCAGGGCTCATCAGGACACGACAATACACGCTCACCTAAAAGAACACACACACACAGACAAAAAGACGCAGAGATGAATATACCTGCATTTGAATATTTAGGAGATGTTTGCATTGGTATGAAACTTTAATAAACAACAACCATGATTTCAAAAGTAAGGATTATAATGCAACTTTCACAGAACCTACTCAAAACTGTTGTTGTCTAATAAAAATCCTAAATGACTTCACCTTCAACAGAAATACTATGGTTTAAACTACCAGTTGTTGCTTATTGACATTAACTGACCCTAGTTATATTGAGATTTAAGCATCATCTGAAAGCTGAATAAATAAGCTTTCCATTGATGCATGGTTTGTTAGGATAGGACAATATTTAGCCGAGATACAACTATTTGAAAATCTGGAATCTGAGGGTGCAAAAAAATCTAAATATTGAGAACAATCGCCTTTAAAGTTGTCCAAATTAAGTTATTAGCAATGCATATTACTAATCAAAAATTAAGTTTTAATATATTTACAGTAGGAAATTTACAAAATATCTTCATGGAACATGATCTTTACTTAATATCCTAATGATTTTTGGCATAAAAGAAAAATCAATAATTTTGACCCTATTGGTCAATATATGGTATATTTTTGGCTATTGCTACAAATATACCCCAGCGACTTAAGACTGGTTTTGTGGTCGAGGGTCACATTTATGATGTTTAGAGAAGGCATGAAATCAAAATTGGAGATAATGCCACTCCTACAAGTCAGCCTATTTGGAAAAACAGACCAAAAATACTGATGAAATAAAACGCTCAATAAAATGAGAATGTCCTTTGCACTAATAATCCCTTGCCTCTGACTAATAGCAAGTATTAAATCATGGCTATAAATGTAAACCAGAGACTGTGTAAGGAAGAGAAGGTCTATTTGTAGATAAATTGTACCACACAATATGGCAGCTGTAGTTTCGCCGTACAGTTAAAAGTACCAATCGTCATTTACAGGAATGGAAATCCTGATTTGAAGTTAAATTAATTTGTTTACCATAGAATGCATGCACATTAGCACAATTTATGAAACCACTGTTGTCAAATTTCATTGCTGATTTGAAATATGCTACTGTTACATAGGTTTTGGTCTTTCCCCATTCAACTAGACATGAGCTGTACATGCATGCCTGGAAATAGCTTACAAATATGGCTGTCAAGTGTACCAACTTGCCTTAAAAGAACTTTGAGGTAAACTAAAGTCTTTTAAAAAAAAAAAAAAGTCACACCCCAACCTTCTGTTTAGGAAAAGAGAAAAACAAATCAGCATGGGAGCGAAAACTGTAGGAAAACCTTCCACATAACATGTATTTGTGTGCTATATAGCAAGTAAACATGTTTTAAAAGGTGAGAGTGAGAGCACCAGATAAAACGAGGAGTTAATGCAATAAAAAGAGTTAAAAGAAAGATTGATTTGTCATCAGTTTCAGAGGCTGGATTGCTGTGGAACCAGTTTGAACCGTTGAGTTTTCTTCTCACAGGACTGGACTAGCTCCCATAAGAACAACAATCACTGGCTTGTATCCCCTGATACCAGCCAAAAGTCTAAGTAATAAGCATGGTCCTGTGCTTTCATGGGCATTATTTTTCATCACTTTCCCTGGTTTTGTTTGTTCATCTGCTGTGAATATAACACATAATGTGAATGTCACAGGTTATCACCATTACACCACAAAACAGTCTAAAGGCTTTATCAAGTTGATGTTTTTAATCACACTATGAAAAATACGTTAACATCAAGGAAATTGCTTGAAAATCATTAAAATCTGCGATAAAGCAGATTCCTTTTCATACACAGAAGTGCACTAAAACGCTTGTTTAGGTTTTAGCTGGCGCTAATTCCAGTGGTTTTAAACTTTATGCTAACACCTATTGGCCTGAATGTATGATATTTGTTTTGTGTTTATGCTATGTAAGTGCTAAGTTTAAGTTAACTTGCCATTATTGTTTTTATTAACTTTGTCATCGCATGACATGGTTGCTCACAAGACTTTTTCAGTTATTTCCACATAACCAAATGCTTTTAACCTAACATTTTCAGATATACAAAACCTGTTCACTACAGCAACACTTTACAATGTAACTGCCATTTATTATAACCACTTAGCTATATTTAAGACAGACACTACTGTCTTGTGTTCCCACCAGAGATTAGGTGTTTGAAACACTTAAAATAATTTATTCATAACATATCACCCATATAAAAGTTAACCATCTCTTCCTACTTTCACTTCCATTTACACTAAATATAGACCAGACCTACAGCTTTCAAGCAAATGCCTCTAGCAACACTTTACATATCATACAGTATAAAAACCTACATGATTCAGAAGATCCGCATGTGAAAGCAGTCACACAAAGAAGACATTAAGATGAATGACATTAAATTGGCCTCGATTGTATGTACTAAATCACCATAGTCTCTTTTTCATCTGTAAGATCATTTACACAGTTATCATGCAAGGAAACACACTTCCTTCATTGTTATAACTTGGTATAGCGGGTGGGGAGAAGGTTTGACCCCAACACAGCACCTTCCCCACCTCCAACCTCAGAGTTTCATAACCGAGAGGAGGGTGGGGGAGGGCAAATCTGACCGACATTTGCCACATTCTTACATAAAATGTAAACAATCTTAATGTAGAACACAGACATGCGCAATATCGACGTCCGGTGTCATCGGTGAAAAGCCACATGACTCACTGCCAAACAATGGAGTCTCACCGTTTTGTTTCAGATTACAATTGAAAAACTTATAAAAATTGACATTGCTTAGATTTTAAATGGCTAATATGCCATTGCTACCAAATGAGTGAACTGTCACAAACAAAAGCCACTGTTTGAGCTCGTGACAAAGCATTCTCCCACCGCTGACCTTCCAGAAAAATGCCAGGGCTTGAATAAAAACATCTCACCTTTCAAAGAGGTCTCGACCAACCTCAAATACTGCTTTGAACGCTTATTGCCATGGCTCATTTTCTGGGCCATCCCGTTCCTTTGGAGCACACACTCCTCCAGCTGCACCACATTCTCATGGCGTTTCTCCAGACTGGTCAAAGCCCAAAACTCCGCCAGCGCCAGCTCCACGTTCTCGGGCGCGTCACAGCGCAGCTTCTTCACCGCCACTCGCGCACCTGATTTACGGGCAACGGCTTCGTACACAACGCCATAACTGCCCCTGCCAACTTCACGGAGCAAGCTGTACCTCGGTGCGATGAGTCGCTGTTCAAGACTGCCATGTTTAACCAGGTCCGAGTCGCCTGCCATTGCCTCATTATCGTCTATGTTGTCGACGCTGAGCGAGCGCAGGACACTGGCGCTTTCGGTTCTTTTGCAAGCGCTCCGTGTCTGCTGCCGCTCTCTGTCCTTTGCATCCATCGCGCCTCCTCACGTTTTGTGCGTGCGCTTGGAAACACCTTCCGCGTTCATATTTCTAGAGCTTGAGGAAGTTTCGCAGCGCTTAAATATTCGTTGACATCTGCATTTGTTTTCATTCAGTGGGGTAACGGGATTCAATCAACAACGAGCTTCTAGTCTGAACTGAATGAACCTTGAATGAATGAAGTGAGAACTTGACTGGATCGTCCCACTTTCCTGTACAGGGGGGATTCCTGACCTATGAGGACACACGTACACGTTACGCCTCTTGTGGCTTTAAGTTACGTTAAATCAATGTTGTTAACGTGGTAAGGTCATAGACTGTATAACCGAATATGAGAAATGGTGTGATCATTTGTTTTTAAATAAAAATAACTTTGTGTTCTTTCTTTTTATGTATGTTAGTTTAATGCATGCGAAAATGTATGAGCGACAATTTGAATGTGAATACAGGCTACATAAAATCATTATTTTCAAAAAAGTTTTCAAAAAAGTTTTCAAAGTATTTATTTATTTATTTCAAATATTGTGATTTTTTGAGTCATGAGTATCAAGAACTTGGCCTGAATACCAACAGACAATGTTGACTATATAATTAATTTCAATTTAGAAATTAAAAACAATAATTTAATGTGTATTTAACACAACTTGTAGAATAATTTTTTATGTGTTTTGAATATATAGGAAAAAATGCGCCATCTCAGCATGGGCTACAACAGTAATATGTAAATTGATACATATTAACATATTACAACATATTGTTATTTTCCCATCACAACTTGTTCAAGTAATGCCAACAAGGATCAGCTATGCCACTGTGGAAAACCTATAAATACATGTACATACGTAGACTGCTGTCACCCATGTTGTGGACTAGAATGGTTTAGTCCCTGCAGCATGAGCGTGCATGTGCTCTATAAAGCTCAGCGCACACACGTGCTCTGACACGATGGAGAGCATCTGGGGTTTCTGAGGTCACCCATCAGTAGAGCATAAATGAGAATTTTTGTCAATTTAATATGGTTTAATATTGTTATTATTTATTTATTTAATCCTCCGTTCTATCAGTTTGATTCATATACACATTAAAATGAATTTTTATTTTCATAATCATAAATTTAAAAAAATTCATTAAAATGTGTGACGAGCGAGGGAGAATCAGCACATTACTAGCATCAGTTGTATTGATTATTATTTTTATTATTATTATTTTAATTTGCTGGTTATTACAAGAGGGTACAATTTGTAGAGAGAGGACATCAACATTCAGATATTAATGGACAGGATTTACATGGATTACATAAAATGACAGCATTATGAGGTGGCAGCTGTTGCTGTTCACTATCTTCCTTTAGAATAAACACTGCCCCACTGTCTTTTTCAGTAATAAATTCTGCAAATATTCGTATAGTTAGATATTTATATGCACCTGCACATAACAGTGATTTTATAACAGTGATAACAGTGACACACACACACACACACACACAATTCTAGACTTTTAATTTGCTACAGTTAAACAGATACAGTATAATAACTTATGTTCCTTGGCAGCTGGCAGTGCTTATTGTTGATCCCTGATGGAGGTCTGACCACACCAAACCTTTTCTGAATAACAGGCGGAGAGAAATCTGAACTGATCTAAAGTTAACATGCCTTTACAACCCAGTTTTTAAAAGGGAAGGAAAGAATTGATTTTATCCATTGGCAATTGAATTGACTATAAAAGTCCAAGTTAATAAATGGAGTGGTGAAAGAAAACTAACATGATTAAAGAAAAGAAAGAATGCACTGTGGTTTAAGCAAGTCAGTGGGAACAAGGTATAATGAGTAAAAGAATGACAGACTTAAGTTATACTACTTAGTCTCTTGCACCACCTACTGTAGTAGTTTTAAATTACATTGTTAAAACTTTAGTTGCATGTTTTCATAATGCATAAATTTATGTTTAAATGTATATGGCTAATATAGATGTAGTCTGAATAAAATTTAATTAAATTTTTAAAAATAAAATAAAAAATAAAAAATAGGAATAAATTCTCCACTTATATGGGTACAAACTGTAGGCATCTAAAGTACTAATATGTGCTTTTAAAGCAATACTATTCACATTTCAGACACTAATATATACTATTTAGGGATAAATAAGGTATAAAGTTGCCCAAATAAGGTACCTTTAGTTTTTGTACCTTGGGGTACCACCCCAGTGAGTACTTTGTACCTTTTTCTTAGAGTGTAGCTAGTTTGTGACCAAATTTTGTAAAACAAATAAAATGAAAATGTACTATAAATAACTCACTATTAATGAAAAAGATTATGTAAAATATGACGCTGGATGATTTAATTGTTGGATACAGTCGAGATATGTTTTATATTAAATCAACTTTATAGTCAGGTTTTAAATAAAATATCTTAATAAAAAATTATATAAAGAGTGGTAATGTGGAACGGCTTCAACAACAACAAAAAATTACACTGTATACATCATAAGTTGTAGATTTCTTCCATGCCCTTTTATTATTTTGCAGAGCATCCTGTAGATGGCAGTGATGTTATTTTTGTACAACTGGTTCTTCTTCTGAAGTGCTACTTCAATAAACATTGGACCTTTACATATGAATAATACATATTTGTAAGATTTCACCAAACATGTTTAAAGAGACTTAAAAGGCCAGAACAGACTTAACTGATATAGTTAAAAGCATAAAATGTGACTCTACTGTTTAGTGAACCGTAATGTGTTTAAGGATCATGCCCTTCAGCAGTAACAAAAAGATCCAAGGTTGTAGCTTTTTTTTGTTTGTTTTTTTGTTTTACACAGATACAGCTAAAATGTGTAATTATGCAAAGGATGCATAGGAAAAAAAAAACAGCTCTAAATTGTTGCAACCTCATTGCTTTGCATCTCTATAGGAAGGAACATACTGCATTACATTATGTGTGACTCGTTAAAATGCAGAGACATTGGAAACATTTGGCTGTTGTGTGTGTAGTGCAGCCTTGAAGACCACCGAGAACAAGTGGCGTAGAAAATGAGTGTGTGGTACAATAGGATGGTTTATGCTGCTCTGAAGTGGGCAATAGGGTGCAGGCTCCATGCTTTTGTGTGGCTGCCATGGCAACTTAACAATTATAAAGGCCAGCTACATTTCTGCATGTTTTTGTGAATACTAACCTTTTGAGTAAAATAAAATAAAAAATAAAAATAGTTCAGTGTATTCTAATGAAATAATAACAGCATTATCCTGTTTTTATTATTCACTCATAAATAATTAATTTGAATACATTTGAATTATTTTTTAACCAATAGGGCTGTCTTTGGGATTTCGTACTATAGGCAACAGCTTTTTAAGGGCCATCCAAGATGTACATGACATTTGGATTAATTTAGCATTACATCACATGGTCCCCAAAGGCGATCAGAATGGGAGTCCAAACAGCTGATATAAACATCACAGTAATCGACAAGTAATCCATACGACTTCAGTCCATCAAGTAACATGAAGTGAAAGCTGTGAGTTTGTAAGAAACATAATATGCTTTTAGCTTCAAACTGTTGCTTGTAGGCTGGCTAAAATACAAGTCCTCTATCCATACTGCTTTCTCCAGTAATAAAGTCTCATCTGAATCAGGAGAGAAGTGTTAACAATTGAAAACAGTTTGAAACAGTTCTAAATAATTTGTTGAAATAATTTTGATGTGAGAGGACAACAGGGGATGGCTTTTCATTTTCACTTTTCACGAGATGTGATTTTTTTTTATCAGCTGTTTGAACTCTCATTTTGACAGCACCCTTTCACTTAAGAGGATCCATTGTTGAGCAAGTAATGTAATGCTAAATTTCTCCAAATCTGTTCTGATGAACAAACAAACTCATCTACATCTTGGACGGCCTGAGAAAATATCCATTTTTGGGTGAACTATTCCTTTAACAAATATTGAGCTGTGAAGTCAAGAAAAGAGTCACCTTTTTCCTTGAAGTGCCTAATTTCACCATTTTGTGTTTTAAATAAGGATTATTACTTTTAAGATGGCTGTGACAATGGAAAGAAGTGGCGCTGTGCGGATGTTAAGGGATCTGACATTGCTCTTGCCTCTGTCCACCACTTCAGCGCTCTGAGAGATTGTTCAAAACACAATCACCGCAGGAGTAATCAGGACACAAGAAGAAGAGAGAGGCTAGGATTAGGGTTACACACACACCCACCTCCACACACACAACACTTCACTGCAATTACTGTCCACTTGAATTTGAAATGCAGAGTGACTGGCATGATTACATTAATTCCTTCATCATTTCACTTATATCGGGGTCGGGGATGCTTGTTGGCCTCAAAAAGAATAAAAAAACTCTGATTTATACAGACATCTTTTATGGGTCATTTTTTGAATGACCCAGCTCCTTTGGCATCTGAAGATACAATTATATTGTGCAGTTTGAGTGTAAAGTCTGAAACAGACCCCCTCTTTTTTCACTTGACATGATGTCAGTATAATGTGATATTTTAATACTATTTCTTAAACAAGCACACACAGCATGGGATTTATTTCATTTTAGAAGTTACAATTCATTGATGCTAAGGTCTCCTAAATGTCATTATAATCTAATTCATCCTCAGTGTTGTGAAATCCAATATACTTTCAAAGCCTTAATTGCAGCCTTCTAATCAGCCCAGCTGAAATGAATTCCTGTGATGGGTTCATTTTTGCTGCTGTGGGAAGGTTGAAGTAGATGAGCACACAAGCCTTATGGTTGCTATGGCAAACTCTCATCACCCTAAGAACGCTCTTGTTGTTGTAATCAGCAAGCCCGTCAAATGAGGGAAAGCTGTCACACTGAGGTTTGCATAGAAACACCAAAACACATAGGTGTCCCATTGCAACAAAAATCATATTAGATCTCCTAATTCAGTGAAAGATTCAAAGGAATAATTTACCAAAAATGAAAATTTGCTGAAAATTTATTCACCCTCAGGCCATCAGTAGATAAATTTGTTTCTTCATCAGAACAGATTTGGAGAAGTTTATGGTTACATGGTCACTTCTTCACCAACAGATCCCCTGCAGTGAATGGGTGCCGTCAGAATGACAGTCCAAACAACTGATAAATATGTTACAATATTCCACAAGTACGCAACACAACTCCAGTTGATCAATTAATGTCTTGTGAAGTGAAAAGCCATGTGTTTGTAATAAACAAATCCATCATTAAGACGTTTTTTAACTTCAAAACATTGTATCTGTATCTGGCAACCACTATATAGCTTTCTCCAGTGAAAAAGCTGTCTCGTCAGAGAAATATACTCAGATAAAGTACCGCTTATAAACAAAAACAGTCCAAAACAATTCTAAACAAATATGTTGGTGGATTTTGAGTTGAAAGGACAACAGGGGATGACACTTTTCACTGGAGGAAGAATTATGGATTATGGATTCTTACAAACATGCATCTTTTCACTTCACAAAATGTTAATTGATAGACTGAAGTCATGTGGACTTTACTTTTGGATTATTGTGAATTGTGCATTTTCTTTTAATTATCAGTAATATATTGGACGTACTTCAGGTCAGGTATGGCTATGGATTTTATTAGCTAACAGCTGCTTAACATCTTGTGCACATGTAACTGATTTAGCCAATATTCTATTTTTGATAAATCGGACGTAAAAATATCCACTTTAATAAAAAAGTTTAAGTCTTTGCATGTCCATGAATCAATTTTTTTAAAAGAAAAACTGAAATAAATGAAGAACAATAAGCAATTCCAGCATTTCCACATGGGGACAACAGCAAAAACATGAATTTGCTGCTTAACATGCATATAGGAATATTCTAATTGTGGTTTTAGAATAAATGTTCAACCAGTACACAGATGTGAACTGTAAAACGATGTGCAGGTAAAAGTTGTGAGCTGTGGATTCAGAGAATCACTTGAAAAGAACAGGCTGATGGATGATCTGATTCTGTAGGAGATGTAGAGCAGAACAGGATAACAGCGTTTAATGCTCCGGGTCAAAGCTGTTCTCTTCAAAAGACCAGCAACACTGAGTCATTAACAGAGACAATCAGAGCAGGTGATCAGGGTAAAGGAAATATGTGCATTCGAAAGGCAGATGCTGGTTGTATTAAACTTACAACAATGCTTCATGACATGTCATGCTCCTGTCCCTCGTGTTCCCTGTGTTTGTGTTAGTTGTTTTGTTTCATTCATTTAGATCCACATCTCTGCTTGTCTTCTCTGCCAGCCATATTACAGTATCTGATTACTAGTGACTCTAATTAACAGTGTTTACAGCACACTCTTTCTAATTTATGCTGTGTTTGTGCCACACTGTGTTTCTAATTAATGCCGTGTTTTGCAGTATACTGAAATGTACAATGGCATTGTAATGGATCTATTTTTTTTATCAGTTATTCTTCCTGAGACAAATCAGGAAACAAAAGAGCACAAATCAAATAAATATATTGGGTCGGTGACCTCCTGCTGACCTTAAGTGAGTGACAGCTGCAGTGATTATAAAGGAAGTGGTTTTCTCTTCATGTGAAGTGTAAAAACCTTTTACAATCCAATCACAAAGATGATTCCAGCTAACAGGAAACGTTCTCAGAGCTTTGGTTAATATTCAGGTAAGGTTCTTTTAAAGTGTTCTGCCAGTAACATTAACAGAATATTAATTCAAAGTTATGGTCTTTATTAATGTCTTTAGTATCAGCACAAAAACATTATTTATGCATTGCTTATGGAACGTTTTTCTACTAACAGATATTTTGAATAACATTTTCATAATGGGAAAATTAGCAAAACATATTTTTGTTAGCTGGGATAAGGTTGCGTTCTACTCTATTCATTAGAAACTCGAGCCTAGCATTGCCTCAGTTTTTTTCCCCTTGAAATATTCAACAGAATTTTTTTTGCATTATTACAATTTCCAAAAATGCTCAAACTTTTTTTTTTGCACAGGTTCAGTTCAAATGGGGTTTTAAATCTGTTGATTGCAGCAGGTATGTGGGTGTATCGCGGTCATTTGTAATGATTTTGAGTGAAGCTGGTTACACAATACTGTCTGATTCTGTTTTCTGGTTGCATGTATGCATGGAGCACACTGGCAAAAAAGTTACAGCAGCGCATAGGGTGAAAGGTGACACCTTGCTGAGTGAGTGGGCGAGAAAGAGAGAGAGACAAAGATAGGCAGGCCGAGGAGGAAGCTGTGTTTAGAGACATTGATTACCTTTACCTTCTGGCTGTGTGAGCTAAGAGGCTTTTAATTGAGCCGAACGTTTCTGTACATGATTCCAAACAAACACTGTAAGACTCTGTGATAGTTTTATTATCATCATTAAATAAATTCACAATTATTACCTTAAAGTGATAGTCCACCCAAAACGGAAAATTGTCATTCACTCATCCTCATGTTGTTTCAAACCTGTAAGCATTTCATTCTTCTGCTCAACACAAAAGAAGATATTTTGAAGAATGTTCAGTTTCGAAACAGTTTTGGTTCCCATTGACTTTCATTGTATTATTTCCCACACAGTGGAAGTCAGTGGGAACCAAAACTGTTTAGTTACCAACATTCCTCAAAATATCAGAATAAATAAATGCATACAGGTTTGGAACAACATGAGGGTGAGAATTTTCTTGTTTTTTGGGTGAACTATCCCTTTAATTTTCAATTATATATAATTTTTTTAAGTTAACGATCATTAAGTATCTTTTTATTGAGTCCAGTTCAACAGTTGTCTGGAATACAGTAGACAAAAGGTGCATTTTAGATGAGTTACACATTACCCAATAGTAAACAAATAAAAAAGTCGGAATAGGTGTTGTCTTAATCTAAATGTAAATAGAGGCTGCAGTAACATAACATTTGTGCCCAACCAGTAGCCTACTCCTGTGAGGCTGCATTAAGCAGCACCAGAAATGACTCCAGTATAGTGTCTATTTAGAGGTATTGTGCAAACATAGACAATTAGCCAGCTAATTATGGAACCTGTGTGAAAAGCAAATAGGCATTAACTCATAATCTATAATGACATCATCAGTCAAAGTTGTGTGACTATAGAGAAATTGTTTTAATATAATTGATTTATTTTTGTAGGTTTGTATTACAGAGTGTTACATCATGGCATTTCTCTAAAGGCTGCAGCAGCGACGTTTTGCCTCTGCCACTCAATGTCCCAATCACATGAAGAGCTTTAAAGCAGCTGAGCCGAAGACACTTAGCTTCCACTGAGATGAAAGAAAAAAGGACTGTGCATAAGGCCTGCACTGCAGTAAACAGATTGGTGGAATGTCAGAAAAACATTTAGCTGAAAATTGATTGATTTCTGATTAAAGGGCTGTGTCAGATATTATACTATATTCTGTATACTGTATACTATATTCTTCGTCTCGAAAGAAGTGTTTCTGTTTGTATGAAGAATGTTTTATGATTAAAATAAATGATTAAATATAAAAATGGGAAAAATAATAACACAATCACTCAGGGCTCAAAAGTGTGTCTTCCTAGATTTCCATGAGGGTACAAAGACTGATATTCATGACTAGTATTCTTTTCAAAGTTATGAATTACGTTATGAATTAAGGATCTACAATGCTGCTTCTGATAACACATATATGAAATTCATATCTGAATCCCACATACAAATATATAAACATATTCAGTGTTGTCTTCAATCAAGTTAGTACAAATGCATGGGGCAAAAGCAAACCTATATAATAATAATAATAGGATAATAAGACAATTACAGTTTATTAGCTATGGAAACTAACTACAAAAGGTTATTTTTCATTAAAAAACTTGCATGACGAACCTTTAGCTGGAATTCAGATTTTGTATTCACTTAAGTACAAATCTTATGGAGATCTGTGACAGATGGCAGATGTTAAAGGGCGGCTTAGTCCTTATTAGGGGAACTTAATAATATGCTCTGGTGACATGGCATTGGAGGTTATGTTTGCAAATGCTTCTATAATTCATATTACTTGAATGTATTTTTGATATATCGGTTTCTCTTTTACTCTTTCTGCCTCGTCTCACACCCACTCAAAACACAGAGCTCCCTTGAGATAATGTCTGAGTTTTCATTCTGCCTTTAGCTACTGTACTCTTTGGTCCCAGTCCAGTTTAAAAAAAAAAAGCAAAACCATGTTCTAAACATGTGCTACGTGAGGTCAGCCCAGTTTAACTGGTGCACACATAGTATTTCAAGGGCTGAGGCCAAGAAAGAGTATTAGGTGGCTCAGATAGGCGCTCAGGCCTAATCTGGGATTAACGATGCAGCTTCGCAGATTGCCTTAAGGATTTCTCAGGTCTCATTAGCATGGCTGGGACGACCATGTTGATGCCAGAGTTGGTGATATCGGTAGTGCCACCAACGCTTGCCACTTTAATTTTCAGTGGATCCCTAATCTCTGAAAGCGCTGGTTCATCAGGACAAAAATACTGCATGGTAGCATAGAAAAGGTGTTCTCACAATGCAATTATACAAATATAAATAAATATATAATAACACGCTTTAAAATTATTTTCAGAAAAAGGTCAAATCAAGAATGTAAATGTGTCAATTGCAATAAATAATTATAAAAAGAAATAAATATGCTCTCATTTCTATAAATTTTGCCCTAAAGATAAATAAATAAATAAGAGAGGAATTACAAACATTAACATTATGTTTCAGTCGGTTGTAAAAATGGCAGAGCCATTAGCCATTTATCATTGCTAATGAATATTAATGAGAAGACGAACACTAAGCTCCGCCCACGTCCACATCGAAAGCTCGGAGCTGTCAGTCATCTGAGGAGCTGAGGACTTCTGAACGCATCCTTTATCAGTATATTAAAAATTTGGACATCTAAGAATCACACATCATCTCAGTCTAAAGAAAACTGGTGATGACAGCAAAAGTGGGTGAAAACTGATGACCAAAAATGCCAACTCGAATTAGTTCTTTAAAGATGGGATTTTACGTAACATTGAGCAGGATCACCAGCTGCTTCAACCAAAGAGCAACTTGAACAGGAATTCTCTTTGCATCTGGTGCCCTAAATCTGTTGTACTACTAAATATTGTTGCTTCGCAGGTAAGTTTAATAGATTACATGTTACTATAGTGTAAATGATACAAATATAAAAATGCTATGAAAGTGATGTTAATTTCCCATACGAATACTTATTTGTTGTCCGTTGGTGTTTGCGAAAGAATTTGTCGATGAGACGATAAATAAGTCGTCAGAAGACACTGAAATATTACATAATGTATTAATAATAACTAAGGTTCGTAACAAATGTAAATGAGTTAACAGGATCCCCTCTAGTCAGAGTGTGTCTGGCGCACGTGTAGCAGTGCTCAGCTTTCCAACTAAACCGTTTAATGAACATAAACCAGTCCAGATTTTCACTTGTCGATGCAATAGTGACACTTTACATTACAGTGCCAATGTACATATACATATACTGTAAAAACTAGCCACCTTTATGAATATGAATCTTAAATTAAAGAAATACACAGTTAATTTACTCTTAATTTATATGACTTAGCATAAACACTAAGCATTTAAAACAAAATGATGAACAGAGCTTTTTCTCTGTTAATTGTGTGATGACAGTACAAATTATTAAGAATTATAAAGAAAGACTACATT
This sequence comes from Sinocyclocheilus rhinocerous, assembly GCF_001515625.1. NCBI lineage: Eukaryota > Metazoa > Chordata > Actinopteri > Cypriniformes > Cyprinidae > Sinocyclocheilus > Sinocyclocheilus rhinocerous. Next base: position 1,077,232 of record NW_015649998.1, read on the forward strand.
GGGCATGTCAGAGTGTTGATTTTTTTTTTAGGGTGGGCATAGGGGTCTTCAGATCCTCAGATGACAGAACCCTGTGGGTGGAAATCAGGACTGCAGACAAGAAGTTGCTGTGTGTCTTCAGCATTAGCATCGCTCTGGATTTGGAATAGATTACACAAATAGCGTTGGTGGTGTTAGTCTAATTACACTAATCTTCCCTCAACAATACGATAAAACTAAACATCATTAGATAGAGAAAGCGCAGCATCACCCTTTTGGTCAAAGACCCTGAAAAATGTGGTGTATAACTGGGTTAGGAAATTTCTTGCCATATGAAGGAAAAAAAAAAAAAATCAATTTACCACTCTGTTTAACCAAATATTAGTCTACAACCAATTCTTGCTATATGCAGCCACACTTTCTAAGAGTTCTGTTTACATGGTGTCTCGAGTTGCCTTTAAAGTACATCTGGGTCAAGATCTCCCAGCGAGATGGGCCACTGATCTTGTTTAGTGTTTAAGCAGCAAGTATTTTTAGGCGATGTGTTCAGATGGTCGCTGTCGGTGTGAAAATGGGTTTGCAGAGATCAAGTCAATAAAAGGTTCTTGCAGATTTTAATTCCACTGAACCTTGGGTTCAGCTGATACAACGTTATTATCTGAAATAATGGCAGCCCATTGAAAGCCTCATTGCATTATGCTTTTGAGCATAATTTCTAGGATCAAATACATGCTTTAAATGTTTAATAATTCATGGTCTTTTGTTATGGTGTTGTCCTTTGTTTGACATGTCTTATCAAGTGCTGGATGCCTAGAATAGGCGAAGAGAAGACAGAGAATGGCGGAGATTTGTACAGAGCAATCCTACCCACCCAGACACAGGCTTTCGGTCCGAGCCTCTGAAGAAAAACTGGACCAGACTGAAAATGGTGCAAGCAGGTTAGAATATCAAGCGGATCTTAAGGGGGTCATATTGTACATTTTTAATCTTTTTTTCTTTTTCTTTTTGAGCATCACTTACAGTGCTCAGGATTTTTGCACCAACAATTTTGCACCAATAGATTTTCAGACTTTAATTTAGTTTTTTTAAAAGACTTATTCCAAACTGTAATTTTTCTGAAACAATTCGCAAATGAAACGAGAAGCTGTCAAGCACAGGATGCAGGTTTGTTGTCAGGTCAAATATATTTTGGACTCCCCCATTCTTTAATAGCTTTTGTTTGCAAATCTGCATTACATTGTGACAAGTTCACAAAACAGTATATGCTGAAAAATTCAGCTAAAAGATGTAAGTTTAGATTGAAATGGGCTGGTATTTTGTTAAAAAAAAAAAAACTTCGCTAAAAATCTGAATGTTTGGATTCTTCAGGAAAATATCTGGAGCTGCAAGTGCTACACTTTGTAGAACATAAACTTTGTAATTTGGAGAATGTTCTTGCATTTTATTTTAAGTTGTTTTGCAATTTCTGGAGCTTAGTTTCAATAGACGGTCTTTTTGAAACATGATTAAAACCTAACTTTTCTTAGGGCACATTCTCTATGTGAGGACCAGTCCTCTGACATGCAGGGGATCATTTCTTCTGCAACCAGCCAGTTTCAGGAATCCAGGAGAAGCTCTTTCACAGGTGCTGGGGCTATGGCAAGGTAACATCAAGTCCATCCAAACCAAAGCTTTAACGTAGTTTACCATGTGAACCGTGATTACCACTAAAGCCAAGTCAACTGCACACTCAGCATCAGTCATTAACACATCTGATTTTACCATACAGAGAAGTATGATCCACACTTATCAACAAAACTGTACAAAATTTGAACATTTTGAATTTGAACAAGTGTGCATTTGACATGGCTTGAACAGAAAGCTACATACTTTATAAAGTGCTTGGAAGTGTTACTGTTTGACATCTTTCGGTCTCCCAGGCTCACCCAGTTTCTGGTAATGCTGAGGAACTGGGCATCACACAGGCTTCACAGAGAGGTTGAGCGTCCCGACTCTTTTTTAGAGCGATTCCGTGGACCTGACCTCAAAGACTTATCTAGCCGAGGAAGTAATGCCCGATCCTCTATAGGCCTTCCTGACAGGCCTCATAAGAGGAAGTAAGTCAAGAAAAAGATTTTCTGTACAGTTTCTTTGTACAGACAGAGATGCCTTTGGTATAATGTAGAGGCCTTGAAAATGAAAGAATCATGTAGAGAATCATGCTGCATCTGTGCAAAAATACAGTATATCCGTATTGTGTGCAGATGATTCATAAAACAGATCACAGAGCTGAGGATTCATTTAATAAAATCAAAATCCGAAAACAGTATGTAGATTTCCATGTAGAAATCCCCCTTTAGGTAAAACAGTATCACAATAACTTGTAGAATAGAAACTAATTGAAACAGTTGTTGCTATAGATATAGATAATAAATCAGCAGTAGTGATGATCTGTAGTTGTTGTCCTAGAATCAGATCCCTCAAAATGTACTCCACAATAATAACAAAAATGAATGCATTTTGCTCATTAAGAAAAGCCAATCACTGGCCTCTGGCAGCTTACAATATGAACAACTGCAACAACACAGATGAGTAAGTACCATGTAGAAACAGCTCCTCCAGATATAAACCCCTATAATGACAGAAAAAATGATTAATACGTGGCTGTGATAGATACTAGATTTTAGAATCCTAAAAACAAATGAATACTAAAAATAATTTATCTCAAATATTAAATTAATAACAACAGATGATAGTCTAACATGTTTAGTACATTGCATTAATAGTGTTCAGTGAATATTGGTAGTGTTAATGCTGCCCTCTGCAGGTTAACATGAGAGTTTACCAGTGTTAGTTCACACTAGTGACCCTTAGATCCCAGACTAGTTCACAAGCTAATTCAAAATAAAAACAACCCTAAATGTTACCTTCAGCAAAAAGGAGGATAAAAAGGAAGAAATAAAAAAAGATGAGAAAAAAGATGAAGACAAGAAGGAAGAGAAAAAAGATGAGAAAAAGGATGAGAAAAAGGATGAAAAGAAGGATAAGAAAGATGATAAAAAGAAAGATGCTCCTCCTCCGCCGTGAGTATGCCACAAATGAAATTTCAATGATAGCAGCTTTAGTACTAATAATCAGATAATGATATTGATTATTCACAGATGAATGCTGTGATTCAATAGGTGTTCATCTTTGAAAGTGGCCAGACGGTAATCTAATATGTGTTTTAGGAAAGAAGTGTGGATCATGGACCCAGCCTCAGACAAGTATTACAGATGGCTTTCAGTCATAGCAGCCCCAGTGTTTTACAACCTGATGATGCTGGTGACAAGGTCTGTTCATGCAGAATCTCTCATGAAATCAATAACTTCAGATGTGGCATGTGCTTCATTGTATATATCTCTTTAGGGCCTGTTTCAATGAGCTTCAGAACTCTTACACAATGCTTTGGATCATCATGGACTATACCTCAGATGTAATCTATTATGCAGACACGTTTGTCAGGTCAAGAACAGGTATGGTGATTTTTCAGAAAGAGTTCAAATATTGTATTATTAACACTATTAATGTTAATAGTATTGATTGAATATATCCATTATATATTTTAAAATTAAATATCAATGTACTACCATTCAATTATTTTTTACAAATAAATTGTTTCGTGAAATTTCTATTTATCAAAGAATCCGGAAAAAAAATGTATTACCGTTTCCACAAAGTGTGACAGCACAACTGTTTTCAATGCTGATAATATATGTTTCTTGAGCACCAAATCAGCATATTAGAATGATTTTTTAGAAGGATCACGTGACACTGAAGACTGGAGTAATGGCTGCTGAAATTTAAGGAATAAATTACATTTTAAAATTTCTCAATCACTGTACTGTATTTGTAATTAAATAAATGGAGCCTTGGTGAGCATAAGAGATTCATTGTCTTATAATATGCATTTATTTTTACCTTACTTGCTCAACGACTCCCAAACGATTCGCTCAATGATTCATTTTTCCAAACCCCTCCTTTGCGTGACGCTAATCTGCATTGATGGGTCCGATTGGTCTCATTTTAATCATGCCTGATAAAGCAGCGTTTGTGAGCGCAGTGCTGCTTTGTGTACAGCGTTAACGGGGAAACAGCTATTTTATTTTGCTCCAAAAGCGGCACCTAGTGGCAAAGAATGAATTTGCATTTTCATTCAGTCTAATGTAAAAAGACCAACAAGTGGGCGGGCAATATGCTAATGTTTCATGTTGACGCCAACATGAAACGGCTTGGGATTCGTTTTAAAAATGACTCGTTTCAATGATTCAGAGTCGACTCTTTCTTTTGAGAGACAATAACTTTATACACGGTGCACTTTCAGATTTAAAACTTTGCAGGATGTTTTCATTCACTTAGAGCTCTGTTACACACTGCATGAAAAGTAATTTTCAAAAAATCCATAATAGGGGCACTTTAACAAACTATTCTACTAGATACTACAAGCTGGTTGAATTTTTATTCTTTTTAATTTTGTCTTTTTCAGGCTTCTTGGAGCAGGGTCTCCTTGTCAAAGACTCTAAGAAGTTGATGGATCATTACAGGAAAATCCCACAGTTTAAATACGACATGATTTCAATGATCCCGACGGATTTAATAATGCTCAAAGTGGGCTTCAACAACCCCGAACTTCGCTTCAACCGCCTTTTCAAAATGGCACGTCTCTTCGAGTTCTTCGACCGCACAGAAACTCGAACAAACTACCCGAACATTTTTCGCATTAGCAACCTCGTACTTTACATCCTGATTATTATTCACTGGAACGCTTGCATTTTCTTTGCTATTTCCAAAACGATTGGCTTTGGGACTGACACATGGGTATATCCAAACATCAGCCATCCAGAATACGGCCGCTTGGCCAGAAAATACATCTACTGTCTGTACTGGTCCACTCTTACTCTCACCACCATCGGAGAAACGCCACCTCCTGTTAGAGACTTCGAATACTTGTTTGTCGTTATGGACTTCCTCATCGGAGTGTTGATTTTCGCTACCATCGTCGGTAACGTCGGTGCCATGATCTCCAACATGAATGCTTCTCGTGCTGAATTTCAGGCCAAGATCGACTCCATCAAGCAGTACATGCAGTTCCGTAAGGTCAGCAAAGACCTGGAGGCCAGGGTCATCAAATGGTTTGACTACCTTTGGACGGAGAAGAAAACTTGCGATGAGAAGGAAGTCCTGAAGAACCTTCCAGACAAGCTCAAAGCTGAAATAGCCATCAATGTCCATTTAGATACACTGAAGAAGGTGCGAATCTTCCAGGATTGTGAAGCTGGACTTCTCATCGAGTTGGTGTTGAAGCTGCAGCCTCAGGTGTTCAGTCCTGGAGATTATATATGTAAAAAGGGTGACATTGGTCGAGAAATGTACATCATCAAAGAAGGAAAGCTTGCCGTAGTGGCCGATGATGGCGTCACGCAGTTTGTGGTGCTCAGTGACGGCGCTTACTTCGGAGAGATCAGTATTCTTGGAATCAAAGGCAGTAAAGCCGGAAACAGAAGAACGGCGAACATTCGTAGCGTCGGCTATTCGGACCTCTTCGCGCTGTCTAAAGACGACCTTGTGGAAGCGCTTACTGAATACCCAGATGCCAAAAAAGCCCTGGAGGAGAAAGGAAAGGCCATCTTAAGGAAGGACAACCTTCTTGATGAGGCGGTTGCAAGCGCCGGTGCTGATCCCAAAGATCTGGATGAGAAGATTCACCGCCTAGAGAACAACCTTGAAGTCATGACTGGCAAGTTTGCCAAGCTTATGGGAGAATACACATCCTACCAGAGCAAGATGAAACAGAGGATCACCAACATGGAGAACAAAGTGAAAACACTACGGGTGGAAGATCTGTCTGAGGTTGTTGAGGACAAAAAAGAAGAAGAGAAGAAGACAAAATAGTCAACAGCATAGACATTGGGGTTAATGGGGTTTCCTATCCATGGACATAGTACATTACTTTGAAACTGTTTATACTTATAAGTTTTACATGACAATGTTGTACTAATTGCCATATATATGTGTTGAAACGTAACGCTGATGACGTTGTATTTATTCAATATGTGCAGTAAGAACAGCTCAGATGACAGAATTGAGGAGAGAGATACACTACCATTCAAAAGTTTGGGGTTTTAAAATGATTAAGTATTTTTTAAAAGATGTTTCTTATGCTCACCCAGGCTTATTTGTAAATTTATATTTACAGCAAAAATAGTAATACCCTGAAATATTACAATAAAAAAAAAAACATTTTCTAATTTAATTTACTTAAAAATGTAATTTATTCTTGACTTCAGTATCACGATCCTTCATTTGTCTTGTAGAAATCATTCTAATATACTGATTTGGTGCTCAAGAAACATTTCTGTGCTGTTATATGCTGATTCATAAACAATATAAATGTCTTTACATTTACTGATAAATGTAATTCATCATTGCTGAATAAATGTACTTGGTATTATATCTATGGCTACTTTTGAACAGTAGTGCATCTTTAAGGTGTATGTCAAAAACGTGGCCAAAAAAGGCACTTTGTACTGGATGAGGTCTACATTTGTAGGTCAGACTCGGAAGAGGAGGAATAATACTCTAATTGTTGATTTGGCATAAGTATGAGAACATATATTCTAAATTAATATTTAGTTATTTTGACGATGTTCTGATTCTGCTCATTAAACAATTACATTATTTTAATAATATGGCTAATAGTGTTGTTTGAAAAACAACATGGACAAAGTAAAATCATCCCAAACACAGGACAAAACATTTTAGTATACTATCCAAGAGTATGTTCTAACAAATGCTGTTTGCTTGCTGGACTCGAAATTCTCAATATACTAGGCATGTATTGTGTGTGTATGTCATGTTAGGGACCACAAACTGTACTCGTAGAGAAAACCTGATATAGAAAAGGTGAAACAGTGTATATGTCTAAATTGTATATAAAAATAAATCTAAATTATTATTTCTTATAAACTAAGTACCAGTTTGATGCCAAACACCAGGCGACCGAATCCTAAAGTGACTAAAATCTTAGTTTATTAAAAACTAAACTAAGTTTATTAACGAGCTAAGGTATTTTGGCTTTAATATGGTATTGAATATGTTGAAACAGATATATATGTTTATTTTGTGTGTATTTTACATTATAAATGGTTTTGTGTAAACTCCTAAATTGTGTGACACCACAAAAGACCCAAAAGTTGAAAGCACACAATCTCATCACAATTCCACACTTGGTTTGTTTTTCAGTTTTGAATTTATTTAAGAATAACTTGAAACAATCAAATGTTGTCATTCTCAATATCAAGTTCTGTTTCCCCCTTTTATGTTAGCGCCATAAGCAGTGGAACAAACCACAGTCACATTTAATATGCAAGAGGGAAAAAGGAAAAACAAAACGTGTAGAGGGCATCACTAAAGTGGGTTTCCAGCTATGCCTGGACAAACCGGAGCGGCAATTCTCAGCATAAATGTTTGGCACGACAAGATAGTGGTACAATTTGTGCCAATTTCCCCTCATTTTCATCCAACAGTATAAGGGCCAGACACTGTGCAGAGCAAAAAAAAAAAAAAAAAAAAAAAATTAAAAGAGACATTCTGAATATTGAGTTAAGTGCACTTTCACAGTTCAACCATAATACATCAATAAAGTTCCACTTCCTCCCTTTGCTCTCTTTAAGTTTAGATGGTGAACAGTCCTGCAGGTGTTGAAAACTTCTGTCTCTCCTTTTCATGACTACAAAAGCAAAAAGTGAGTGGATTTCCTGGCAGACATGACAAGAGATTTCATCCCTTCAAATAAATAACGCTATTTCTCAGTGCATACAAAAATGGAACCTTAACACTTACATAAGAGGGAGAGAGAGAGCCAAGAGTCCAGTGTGGTTTTATCTACTATTTAGGCACAGGCACACGGTCACCAGAACTTTGCCATTTTACCCCATTTCACGTTGCCTTACATTTAAACTTGATATTTACTTTTATTTGTCGATGTAGTTGAATGCTCCTTTGACGCACAAATGAGAGCTCTGAGGGCGAGCGAGTTCTTTTGCGGATCCTGGTGCCTCAGAGCATGCCGAAGCCTTTGGCGTAAGTGATGGCTTTAAGGAGTCTCTCTCTAAGTTTCTCTATGGTGGAGTATTCAGGGAGGAGCAGCACGTTGAAGCAAGTATGAGAGGTGGGTAACCTGACCATAGGAGGAGAAGAAGAGTGCATTACTTTGAGAAGACTTTGCATATTTATTGCTGTAGAGATGTATATAGATGTATAATCATAATGTCAATTACATGTGGTAAAAGTGTAGTTATATATATATATATATATATATATATATATATATATGCTTGAATGCTGGTTAATAAAGAGAATGTAATACATCATTGCAACTTACGAATATGCAGCAGTGCTAGTTGATGCTTTTTTAAAAACACTAAGAAACAGGTTTACTTGATTTGATCCCATGAATTATTTTTTTAAATTAAAGGGGTCATATGATGCGATTTCAATTTTTTCTTTCTCTTTGGAGTGTTACAAGCTCTTGGTGCATAAAGAAGATCTGTAAAGTTGCAAAGACTAAAGTCTCAAATCCAAAGAGATATTCTTTATAAAAGTTCAGAGTCAGCCACACCTACCTAAAACGGCTCGTTCTAACACGCCCCCACATATCTACCTCACTATGTTGGAAGATTTGCATAACGCCGCCCAAATGTTCACGCAAAGAAAGAAGGCGCAACTTTTATTCTCGCTGTAGTATTGTTGACGCTGCAGCCATGTCGTGAAGACGCTGTGTGCTTCGTTGTGAAAGCGAAACTACTTTGTTTGGTCTTCCAAAAGAGGACGATATCCGCTTCGTCATGCCTAGAGCTGATCTGTGCTGGTCGCTGAGGGAATACATCAACTTTCACGAACTTTGGACGAAGCGGAGTTCAGCCCGGGGTCGTCACATGTGGTTGCCGCTCATTCGTCGGATCCGCCGGGCGCGCCGTTCTCGACCCCGCCGCCTCAGCTCAATCTAGCCCGGCCTCAGCTCACTCTATCCCGGCCTCAGCGCACGCTAAGCCGGGGCTTCCCCTCACGCTAGCCCGGCCTCAGCGCATGCTAAGCCGGGGCTTCCCCTCACGCTAGCCCGGCCTCAGCGCACGCTAAGCCGGGGCTTCCGCTCACGCTAGTTATAATCCGTATTTATGTCCCCACTGGATGCAACAAATGCTTCGTTTGTAATGGGTTTTAATGTTTTTGAATCATCGCTTCGGCCGGGACACGGCATCAACAGTATGTGAGGGGCGTAACATTTCTGTCTCACGCTTGAGGTATTCGGCCAATCACAACGCATTGGATATCTGGCCAATCAGAGCACACCTCGCTTTTCAGACCGATTAGTTTTGTAAAAATCGACGCGTTTCAAAAAGGCGGGGCATAGAGGAGAAACAATAATGTACAGTATGTGGAAAATAATGTGTTTTTTAAACTTTAAACCGCATAAACACATTTCATTACACCAAATACACAAAATAATGTTCTTTTTAGCAGCATCATATGACCCCTTTAAAAAGTGCTACAAAAAAGCACTGGGTGAATATTGAGAAAAAAAAAAAAGCATTTGAGAACCACTGAGATTACTGCATTATGACATTATTTTCAGGAAGTGTCTGAGACCTTGCTTTTTTTTTTCCTCCATTCCACTGCCCACGTCTCACATTTTTCAAAGTACAAAATGTATTCGGATTCAAAATTGAATCGATCTGATACATGATCTATTTAAACACAGTACGATGTCAAAAAACCTGAACTCATTGAGCAACAGTGTATTTGAGTTTACCTGTCTGAGTCTGGGCCATTTTTGGCAATAATCATCTTGAGTTTGCCTAAACCTCCAACTGGAGCTCTATCTGTGCCCGTGGTGAACTGAAGAAACAGCCTCTTCTGCTCCTGCCCAAATGAGTGCACAGTCTCCCAGAAATCCCTGATGAGTGTCAAAAATATACACTTTTAATCTCACAGAGGAAGTAGTATTTACAACTAGTGGTCGACTGATATTGTGCTAATGTGACTATCTGGAGATCAGGATGGCTGATGCGTAATGCAACACCCATAATTAAATGACAACAAGACAAATGAAATTATTTCATGACAAATTAATTGCTCACACAAAAAACTTAATGCTCATCTTGCACAACATTTAGTCCTGAAACACCTGAAATACAATGACTAGATTTATTATTCATTGACATGGTTGTCAGTAGGTTTTGTAACTGGAGAAACAAACTGCTAAAAACCTCAAATGGTCAAATATCAGCCGATCACTACTAGTAACTATTACGTCACAAAGAAAATAATAACCCACACAACATTATTTACATGATGTCCTTATTTTAATAAGCATCCACATACTTAATAATGCGAGAGTCTTTGTTGTATCCACCATCATATTCTGTACTCTCTTCAAGTGCTTGGAAGTCAAGATTCTGCATGAGAAAAACACAAAGTTATGGGTTTATATCTATGGCTGTGCCACATGTGTAAGAACAGCCTGGAAGTAGGTAATAATCTATAGCCAACTCACCCTGCTACCACATATAAGCAGCTCAATTTCCTCTGGTCGAAACAGATACTTCAGCGGAGATTCATTAGTGACCATGTGGAATCCTCTTCTGAAGGCCTTGAACTGTTTCTCCACACTTTTGTTCAGCATGTACTCTGCATAGAGTGCCACAAAATCCTGCAGAGACCCACTTTGTGTTATGTGTATACTGGCAGATACGAACATGTCTGTGTTTTAAAACGTTGAATGAATGAATGAATGCAATGCCGGACTCTTCTGCTTGAAGTGGACTAACCTTTCTGTTCTCATTGGTAACTGGGATTTTATCTCCTCCTTCCTTCAAATCATACATTAGTGGGTTTCCAAACAGGTCTGTTTGTGAGATCTGGAAGGTAATCATCATGTCTTCTTCCACATTACCTTCATACTCCAGCAGATCCTTCAGACTCTGATAAAGAACCTGTAGAAACAGATGATCAGAACCATTATAGAGAATATGTAGAGATGCACTGATACTACTAGGTTTTCTGCTAATCCTGCATAATTGCTATACGACAGAGCATGAATCAACTCGCCCCAAATATTTTGATGAGCAGACACTGTGTGCTAAAGTCATAATGACAGGGTCTGCCACTAAAGTGCTGATGTACCTGCCTAAATCTCCTCCCAGACACAATCTCTGCCCTAAATCTGCCTGTATCCTGTACAAGTGCAAACAGACAGCTGCTTCGCAGCATGCCTCCAATATGAGAACAGGACATGCACTCCCATTTGCAATAAAGCTGAAATGTTGCTCTTTGTAATACTAAATACATAATTTCATTGTCAACGTACAACATGATGTTGAAATGCTGTGGAAAAAAATGAGCTTCTGTTTCAAGCAAGCCAAAATATAATTAATATAAGGCCATGTTAACATAAGATGTGCTCTTGAAAAAGCTCTTGTTTGGAAAGGCATTACATACTGTCTTGTTCGATTCTGCATGATTTGAATTTAATATTAAGTTTGTCAGCATGTGAAAAACGTACACGCCACTATTTCTAAAGTGCAGTTTAATTGTTTACACAAGTGGAAACTTTAAAAATGTACACTACTGTTCAAAAGTTTGGTAGTCTGTAAGACTTTTAACATTGTAACAAAAAAATAATCAAAGAATCCTTAAAGAAATTATCATGGTTTCCATAAAAATATTAAGCAGCACAGCTGTTTTCAACATTGATAACAATAAGAAATGTTTCTTGAGCACCAAATCAGCATATTAGAATGATTTATGAAGAATGATGTGGCACTGAAGACTGAAATAATGTCTGCTGAAAATCACCTTTGCCTTCACAGGAATAAATTACATTTAAAAATATATTAAAAACAAAACTAAGTAAATATATATATATATATATAAAATAATATTTTAAACTGCAATTTCACTTTCATTTTTGATCAAATAAATGAAGACGTGGTGAGCATAAGAGACTTCTTTCAAACAAACAAACTAAAAATCTTACCTACCCCAAACTTTTGAATGATAATGCAATCTTTGTGTTATATTTGTATTTCATTTCTAAAAAAAAAAGTTAGACTAGGAATGCTGATTAACATAAATAAATGTAACCAAGCAAGTATTACCGGACGAGAGTCTGCAAGGTCTCTAAACGTTCCTTTCTTTCCCATTAGTTTTCTGTAAACCACCATAGGGAAGTGCACATCGAGAATGCAATTATTGTAGATAGCTAAGCCCAGGACGATGCCTATCAAGGTGAACTGGCCTTCATTTTCAAACGATGAAGGGTTGAACCAGAAAAGTTTTGTGCTTTCATCATAGGTAAACATGCCTGTGGGTGAAACAGAAAGAGAACAACACATGAGGTGCACAACAGATCCTCATCTCACACTCACTGAATCAATAAGATCATCAATATCAATAAAACAAGTTCTGAGAGGAACATTAAGCCAACTAGCGCATACAAATAGTGCATTATCCATTCCAGTATCAATTAATATAAATTAAACTGATTAAGCTTCACATTAGGACGGGCAAAAAAAAGCCAAAAAGAGTATATTAAATAAGTCAAGTAGGAAATAATTGATGATAATTACCTATATCTGGGTTAAAGATCTCCTCTACGACCAGTTGAAAGAACTCTTTGGATACTCCTCCTTCATCTACTCCCTGCTCTCCCTCAAACTCCACATACAGCTGTTTCTTCAGGTCTGCTGGGTTTTCCATGGCAATCATCTCCAACTAAAACCAATCACACATTCATCACGAATGATCTTCACAAATGATGAATAATGCACAAGAAATCACTATGAAACAACATTCGTCTTTGCAAGCTCTTCGGGACCTACCCTGACAAGAGCATCATCTATGATGTGGTCTCTGCGCACTTTGAGTCGCAGGTAAGGGTTCAGCTGTTGTCCCTGCACTAAACTGTAGAGGGCCGTAATCCTGCGCTCGCTGTACATCCGGATCCGGTTGTCGTAGTACAGGCCTAGATTCTTAGTCACAGCGTTAAGAATGAACGGGCAGGTCATAAAGGAGAACTTGCTTTCTGTCTCCACCTTGAAGAAGGTGTAGTCCTTGTCCATTTCCAGCACCTCGTTGAGCGGTTCGTTGATGAAATCCTCGAAGGTGATGAGGGGTTTTCGACAGTCCGAGGCACGGATGCCCAGTTCCGTCTCTAGCGGATCCACCCGAGGGCCTTTCTTATTGCGTCGTTCCTCGCCGAGCAGCTCCTGCAGGGTCAGCTCGCTGGACTCCGGGATCGGTTCGTCGTCCTCCTCCTCGTTGTGATCCGTGTCTAGGTCGCCGCCCAGCACATTTGCATAGTAGACGATTTTCAAGCACTTGGTGGCTGCCACCACACCATCATCCTCGTTGACCAGGTTGTCGCTGCTGAACTCGTTGCTGATGACCGTGTAGGTAATAAGCTGCTGGAAAGTCTCGACCAGACGTCGGATCTGGTCTGCGCCGTACTGCGACCACAACCGCGCAAGCTTGGCCAGAGCCGGAAGAGGTAGCTTGCTCATTGCCTTGCAGAATTGCGGCAGGGCGATTTCTAAGTATTCTGGACTGTGGAGGTTACTGTTCTCCATGACGATGATGAAGACGTTCAGGTAATTAGGGTCGGCGGCATACACGTTGTGATAGGTGAGGTCACACTCTACGTTGGGCGACAGGTAGACTAACGCGTTGAGGAATGCTGCTTCGATCTTCTCGTTCGATAATAGTCTGTCGTACACTCTTCTTACTGCATCAATGTCTACAGAAACTTCGACGGGACCCAACTTTTGGACGTTGTTCTCTCCGTGAGATGGCCCGTCTCCACTTGACGCCGAGGCTTCGGGTTCCACCTCCATGGCTGTGGATGAACCAGAGGCCGTTTCTTTCTCATCTTCATCTTTGTCCTCATCCTTGGCCTGAAGAGACTTGAGCTCTTCCTTGGTGTGTTGTTTGGCCTTGCGGAAACTCTGGACCAGACTCTCCGCGCTTGAGAAAACCCTACCGATGACACGGATTAGAGGAGAATAGTCCTCGGTCTCACTGCAGAGGCTCAGGATTTCATACACCTTCTCCTCTGTCAAGTAATTCAGATCTGCCGAAGAACACGGTAAAGAATATTTAATCATTTGCATGGTAAGTCAAAGGTATGATTCAGAAAGTAGCTTGAAATTGGATTCGGGATTAAGGTGATGTTGTGACAGAGACATTAGCTGTTCCTCAGCAAAGTTGTGTTTTTTATTATTATTTTAATCTTAAACTTGCTTTGTTTGTCTTTTTTTCACCTTCATAGTGTGAAGGCCTTTTTTGCAGCAGAAATACTTCAATAATGATTGTTAATTCAATTAATAATGAATTTACTAAATAAATATTAGTAATTAGGTTTTAAAAGTGTGTTCAATAGCACATTCATGTTATCAAAATCATAAAATGTCATATTTGTATATATATATATATATATATATATATATATATATATGTGGTTTGTTTTAGGATTTGTATTCCTTTTTTTAAATTATTTTCTTGCTTTTTTTTCTCATAACAAAGCTTGACCAGGTTGTCGCTGCTGAACTCGTTGCTGATAACAGTGTAGGTAATAAGCTGCTGGAAAGTCTCGACCAGACGTCGGATCTGGTCTGCGCTGTACTGGGACCACAACCGCGCAAGCTTGGCCAGAGCCGGAAGAGGTAGCTTGCTCATTGCCTTGCAGAATTGCGGCAGGGCGATTTCTAAGTATTCTGGACTATGGAGGTTACTGTTCTCCATGACGATGATGAAGACGTTCAGGTAATTAGGGTCGGCGGCATACACGTTGTGATAGGTGAGGTCACACTCTACGTTGGGCGACAGGTAGACTAACGCGTTGAGGAATGCTGCTTCGATCTTCTCGTTCGATAATAGTCTGTCGTACACTCTTCTTACTGCATCAATGTCTACAGAAACTTCGACGGGACCCAACTTTTGGACGTTGTTCTCTCCGTGAGATGGCCCGTCTCCACTTGACGCCGAGGCTTCGGGTTCCACCTCCATGGCTGTGGATGAACCAGAGGCCGTTTCTTTCTCATCTTCATCTTTGTCCTCATCCTTGGCCTGAAGAGACTTGAGCTCTTCCTTGGTGTGTTGTTTGGCCTTGCGGAAACTCTGGACCAGACTCTCCGCGCTTGAGAAAACCCTACCGATGACACGGATTAGAGGAGAATAGTCCTCGGTCTCACTGCAGAGGCTCAGGATTTCATACACCTTCTCCTCTGTCAAGTAATTCAGATCTGCCGAAGAACATGGTAAAGAATATGTAAACATTTGTTCGGAAAGTCAATGGTATGATTCAGAAAGTAGTTCGAAATTGGATTCAGGAAGAAGAACATGTTGTGACAGAAACATCAGCTGTTGCTCAGTAAAGTTGTGTGTTTTTTTTTTTATGTCAAACTAGCTTTTTTCCCACCTTCATAGTGAGCACGCCTCTTTTTTTGCAACTTTTCAGAAAAAGTCAGGAGTTCAAAATTGGAATTGGGGAAAAAAAAACTGTGCACAGCTTCTAATTTAATTGCTTTGTTCTTCAATCCTGAATATTAACTTGAAAAATGTGATGCTCTATTTACCTAATTGAGAAATACTTAATGACTGTTATTTTAATTTGTGATATATACTAAATACATTTTAATATTCAAGGTTTAATAGTGTATTCAGTAGCACATTTGTGGTATCAAAAATTATAGTGTCACATGTTTTAGTATTTTTTATTCCTTTTTTATTTTCTCTATTTAATTTTTTTATTTTTTCTCATAAAGCATTTGTGACCCTGGACCACAAAACCAGACATAAGTAGCACGGGTATATTTGTAGCAATAGCCAACCATACATTGTATGGGTCAAAACTTATCGATTTTTCTTTTATGCCAAAACTCATTAGGATATTAAGTAAAGATCATGTTCCATGAAGATATTTTGTAAATTTCCTACTGTCAATATATCAAAATTTAATTTTTGATTAGTAATATGCATTGCTAAGAACTTCATTTGGACAACTTTAAAAGGCAATTTTCTCAATATTTTGATTTTTTTTGCACCCTCAGATTCCAGATATTCAAATAGTTGTATCTCAGCCAAATATTGTCCTATCCTAACAAACCATGCATCAATGGAAAGCTATTTATTCAGATTTCAGATGATGTATAAATCTCAATTTCGAAAAATTACCCT
>NW_015649998.1:1095557-1102736 GCF_001515625.1 Sinocyclocheilus rhinocerous
CTTTTATGCCAAAAATCATTAGGATATTAAGTAAAGATCATGTTCCATGAAGATATTTTGTAAATTTCCTACTGTAAATATATTAAAACTTAATTTTTTATTAGTAATATGCATTGCTAAGAACTTCATTTGGACAACTTTAAAAGGCAATTTTCTCAATATTTTGATTTTTTTTTTTTTGCATCCACAGATTCCAGATATTCAAATAGTTGTATCTCGGCCAAATATTGTCCCATCCTAACAAACCATACATCAATGGAAAGCTTATTTATTCATCTTTCAAATTATGTATAAATCTCAATTTCAAAAAATGGACCCTTATGACTGGTTTTGTGGTCCAGGGCCACAGTTGGAAATTACATTGTCCTTTCCTGATTATTTCCTTAAAAAAAAAATCATGAAATAATACTAATTCTGCAATCGTGACAATGCTGTTCACCTCTAAAGTCCTCCCTTGTGGGCGGTAGGTCCTTATGGTTCATCTTCCCGTTGCTGCAAGCAGAGAAGTTGTGAGCTCCTTTGGCACTGTTCTCCGGGAAGGCTGAACTGGCTCCTTTCTTAGAGGGATGAGGATCACACAGTTTGGCATTATTCTTATATAACTCCAGGGCCTTGATGGCCGCTGCATTGTTATCCATGCGCTGGAAACCCGGAGAAGAGCCACAAGCCTCATTCGTGCAGGCCTCATTTCCACAGCCCTCTGTTAACTGGTGGTAGTAGCGCTCAATTAAATGCTTTGCAGCCGCTCGCTTCCTGTATCAGACATTCAAACAGGACAGCAGGGGGATTAGTACGGTTCAATCCCGAAATAAGTTCACAACAGTGCAAATATTTCTATACTTTTATATCTCAAATAAAACCATCCATTTGAATTTCTCAACAGCCATCAAAACAGGTTGCCTTTTGCATGTGCACATGAAAATACATTCAAAATGATGGAAAAAGCAAGCATTATATATTTACATTTTTTAAAGAGAATTATTCATCTCAAACAATGATTTGAATAAATATAATGCAGCTACTCATTGTTAGGCCATGCCTGCAAAATTCTTTATGCACGGAAAACAAAATACCATGCACTGACCTGTCACAATAGAAAACATTTAATGCACATTTGTGTCTTCATATCAAAACCATTGACGTGATGCCATTCCAATATAAACGCATCCAAAATGTTTCAGGTTCAACAAGTTGCTCTTTTGGTGGCATTTGTGCCAAAACATTGAACAAAGAACAAAATAAGTGACTCATCTCTCAGTTTACAAAAAATAATAATAAATAAATTAGTGCTGTCAAACGATTAATCGCATCCAAAATAAAAGTTTTTGTTTACATAATATATGTGTGTGTATTGTGTATATTTAATATGTATATATAAATACACACACATACAGCATATATTTTTAAAATATTTACCTGTACTTACATGTATATATTTATATTCATATATAAACGTAAAATTTTTCTTAAATATAAAAATGCATGTGTGTGTATTTATATGTACATAATAAATATACACAGTACACACATATATTATGTAAAAAAAACCTTTTATTTTGGATGCGATTAATTGTTTGACAGCATTAAAATAAATACAAATCAGTAACAGTAACACTTACAAAACATAAGAATTAAATGGAGTCAGCTTTTCTTGGGGTTTAAAATCATATTTGAAGCTTATATATTTATTACAGCTTTAACATGATTATTCATCAAAAACTGCTTATTATTTGACCTGTAATACTTAAATGATGCTTTTTGGAATTAGACTTTAGACTATGTGGATGAACTTCTGGTTATGTGTCACCAATGTAATTCATGTCAACACATAATAATGTTGAGGTCTTTTAAAATAATGCACATTTCATGCTCATTGTGTACTTCCAAGTGTTTTACTGTAAACATGATTTTATTAACCAATGTGGTTAATAGAGCATTTTCAACCAGTAATTATTCCTTTTTGAAGAACTCTTAAAGGGGTCATATGATGCGATTTCAAGTTTTCCTTTCTCTTTGGAGTGTTACAAGCTGATTGTGCATAGATAAGATCCCTGAAGTTGCAAAGACTAAAGTCTCAAAACCAAAGAGATATTCTTTATCAAAGTTAAGACTCTGCCACGCCCCCCTAAAACGGCTCATTCTAACACGCCCCCACATA
This sequence comes from Sinocyclocheilus rhinocerous, assembly GCF_001515625.1. Taxonomy (NCBI): domain Eukaryota; kingdom Metazoa; phylum Chordata; class Actinopteri; order Cypriniformes; family Cyprinidae; genus Sinocyclocheilus; species Sinocyclocheilus rhinocerous. The sequence continues at coordinate 1,097,716 of NW_015649998.1, forward strand.
TCTACCCCACTATGTGGAAATATTTGCATAATCCCGCCGCAAATGTGCACGCAAAGAAAGAAGGCATGGTGTCAGTAACCGCAGTTAGTGTTGAAGCAGCCATGTCAAGGAGACGCTGTGTGTTTCTAGGCGAAAGCAAAAGCACTTCATTTGGCCTTCCGAAAGTAGATGCATTTAGGAATCTTTAAGATTACTTACAACAGAACAGCAATGCATTTTATGGACGACCGTTTCGTGAACCTAGGAGAGGAGGTAATGCGGAAAAAATAATGTGTTTTTTTTTACATTAAAGCATGTCAACATATTCTGTTACACCAAATACACAAAATAATGATCTTTAAAAAAGCATCATATGACCCCTTTAAGGTGCGGTCACATTAGCAAAAGATCTGCACAATTATGCAGGGAAAAAAGTTCACTGTGAATAGTGCAGAAATGCATAAATCACTGTTCACACTTTCAAACCAAGCAGCTTCCTGTTGGTCAAAGTGGCAAATTCCCGTGACCAAAAGTGGGGAACTTTTTCGCCCTCTCGTGACACTCCTGATTGTGTGGATTCCTGTAGAAATTAATGGATTTCTCCTGCAAAATGCCACCTAGCAATGGTATATGTGACCACACCTTCAGGATAATCAATAATTTGTTTATTCTTAAAGTGACAGTTCAACCAAAATGGAAACTTCTGTCATCATTTACTCACCCTCAAGTTGTTCCAAACCTGTATTAATTTCTTTCTTCTGTTGAACACAAAAGATGATATTTTGAAGAATGCTGGTAACCAAACAGTTGATGATTGCCATTGACTTCTATGGACAAAAGTACTATGGAAGTCAATGGCTACTGTCAACCATTTGGTTACCAACATTCTTCAAAATATCAGTAGAACAAAGAACCTCATACAGGAACAAAGAACCTCATACAGGAACAAGTGAAGGGTGAGTAAATGATGACAGAATGTTTATTTTTTGGTAAACTACCCCTTTAATGTAAACTGCAAAATAGAATCAGTAATCTAGAAACGGGCTATGCTTGTTGAGAAAATTTTGAAAAAAACAAAACAGGAACACACAAAAATTACCAATCAGCATTTAAGTTTTGAAAGTCAGTCAAGACAAGTAAGGATACTCATGAAAACAGTAATTTAACACAGGTATAAACACAGAAACTTACATTAGACTTGCTTAAGGTTTCCAATATCACACTCTTCTGCAGCAAGAAACTCAAAGAGACCAAAAGGTGGTCAGGTAGCAATCCTGCAGATGAACAGAGAATGGTCACTCACACACATGCTGCTATACAAACAATATCCAGACCCAGATGACTGGGAACAGTTCACTTAGTAATGACTGATAAAAAGGATAGTTCTTTCAAAAATAAAAACGACCCTTTTAACTACTGATCATAACTGCTCAAGATGATTTAGAAACACTGTAGTGTTGGTAAACACGAACCTAACGTGCATCACGGGGCAGAATGTCACCATGGACAGCGTCTTAAAACCAAGCAAGCTGCCTACCTAGACAGTATTCCGGAACTCTACGATGTCTAAAAATGCTGTCCAGGTAGTCAGCCTACTAGTTTTTGACACACAGCCCAGACCGAAAGAAGAGCAGCAACATAACCTAAACACATAACACAACCTAAACAGAGGCCCGAACTAAAAACATACCGCGTGCTTTCGCAACCGAAACATCCTGTGTACCGGTAAACAGTCGTTTACCTCGAGCAGAAGGAGCTGAGGCCGCAGAGGAGCAGGCTGGGGGGTATGACAGTGCACAAACAACTTCAGCCTTGCACACACACATAGCCAATCTCCTACGGTTCATTTTAAAAAGAACGAACACAGACCTAACGGTCAAGAATAAAGTGTCCTGATGATCGATGCGTTTAAGGCAGAGTGAGAGCAGCAAATCGTGTAAGTTAACCTTGCGTTAACTGTCATGGGGAGTAACGTTAATAGCAGGAAAGAGCTGAGTAACTGGTTAGCCTAGCTGCAGCTAACGTTAGCCACAGTCTGATATTTCGAAGACACGGACGGATTTTACTTAACGGTTGTTGTTGCATAATCAAAGGCGAGGGTGTATTTAGGATATCGGGACTGCACTGATTTCGCTTGTTTACCAGAAACCCCTTCCGTCCCTCTCCGGAGCTGTTAGCAGCGCGGCTAACTGGCCTAACAGCGCTTATTACGGCTTCGATCGAGCGCGGTCGGGGCGGGAGAAGCGTGATTAATGTTTTGACAGCTTACTTGTGAAGATGTTCTGATGTGGACGAATGAATCTGGTCTCTCAACATCACAATCGCTCCGAGTGCGGCGTGTATTCAACTCAAACCCCTCCACAAAATATTCGCGGCCATCTTGATCAACTGAGGCAAACACGGAGAGCGATCCCACAATGCACTGGGGCACGAGGACGACCATCAGCACAGCGTTCTTCTGGCAGTCGGTCAAGATCTGAGATGTGATGAAACCTTGAAAGTTGTATTTGTATGAGCTCAAATAAACAAAGCTTTAAAACACGCACCACATTTCTTTCTTTTTAATACATACATATCAAAAACGAAACAATTGTAATAATAATGTTCATCAGCAGATGGCAGAATCCGAAAGGAAAATAGCTTTGTATTTGCTGAAGAAAATACCAGTGCTTGATTTAGCAGTGGGATTTTGTTTTATCTCAGTGATTTGAAGCTTTTTTTTAGTCAGTTCACCCAAAATATTCATCATTTATTGATTATGTTCTGTGGGACCTGCAGGTTACATGTTACGCCAGTAGGGGGCAACGGTCAAAGTTTTGTCAATCATTTTGATTCTATGAGAATAATGTCCACATCACAGCTATAATATTGTTGGAATCACGTTCAGATTTTTTTTTTCAGCTGATGAATGATAAAACCATGGACGGCCAATCAAAATCCACCCAACCCCAAAGAAGCATTTAAAGTGACAGACACAACTGTACATTTTATTGTAAAAAGTGTAGTAACCATGTTTTTTGATGTATTGATTACCATTTGTAGGCTACACCATTTGTTATATTACTACAAATACCATGGTTAAACAATGGTTAGTCTAGCAAAACAAAGTTTAATTTGTGGTTTCCATGATTTAACTTAGCCTATTTATTTATTTATATTTGGTTTTATTTGTAGTAAAACCATGGTTAATTTTTGTAAGGGATTCTTATAACTTTATTATGCTTTATATATGTTCTTGTGATGCTGAGAGAAATCATTTTCCGAACAACATTTTCGGCATGCCATTTTTTTATGTTATTTTTAGCCTATTTATTGAATGTGTTCGTAATGTTGAGAGAAAATATTCTCTGAACAACATTCTCGGAACATCCTTATGATGTTGTTTATTGTTCGTGGTAACAGCTCTTTAGTGAGTTACTGAATCAGTTATTCAACTGTTTCGCTAAAAACTCTGAGTCGTTCACAAGAGAAAGAAGTCTTTGTGTTTCTGCAAATCTAATGAGAGACTTCAATAACAGGCCAGGCACAATTCAATATCCAAATACTGCAATGATATCATTGCTGTTATTTAAATTTTGAATGTTGAGCATTCTGTCAGTATCAAGACGTGTTCAAACCAAGAACGATAAATATAAAGAAAACTATATAGTTTTGTTTATTATAACTGTCTCCTGCAGTTATGTCGTCTGCTGCTTTAAATGCTCAGGTGGATTCTGATTGGCTGCCAATGGTTTTATTGTTTATCATCTTGGGGAAAAAATGGTCCTGAAAGTGATTTCAACAATATTGATCATTTGTGTTCTTATCGTTATAGTTGTAGTGTGTGCTTGCTTCCTCATAAACACAGTGATTATTAAAACTGTATAGCTATTTATTACTGTTATAGTCATTGTCCTTGGTGTGAAAATTAAATATATATATTTCTTGAAATGAATAAAAATGAAAAAAATGGAGGATGCCACAAGCCTGAAATTATTTAATAAACAAACTTTAAATAGAGACTCCATGGTTCGGGCTGAATTTATTGCAGGAGTTTAATGCTTATGTTTAGGGGTTTAAGGGGAAAAAAGCCTAACCAGAATGTTTGAAAAATATCAATACAGTACTGCATTGCAAGCACTGTAATAAAATAGCTGTGAATAACCCAGCTTGATTAATGGAAGCACAAACCTACCTTTACTGGTATCCGAGACACAGAAGCCTGTTCCTGTATTGACAGCCTATCACGTCACAAGACCCTTTCACATCTCACTAGCCTTTTACAGCTGCAAGAAAAAGCAGCAGCAGCAGCAGCTGTAAAAGACTTGATTACCATTTATTGATCTAAACTTTTGTTCTTTACCAAACAGTGTAACACTGATTTATCAATTTGCTCAGACGTGCAAGAAAAATCTCCTTTTCTCGAAGGGGTCATTGGATACGACATGCACTTTTACAAGTAGTTTGAACTGAAATGTGTGTTGGCAGTGTGTGTACACAACCACCCTATAATGATAAAGATCCACCCAGTGTTTTTTTTTTTAGTCTCGTTAAATCATTTCCTCTTTCTCAAATCGAGCCGATCTCAGATGCCTGTCAGTGTGACGTCACACTGACAGGCCCCTCCCACGATTGTTTGATTGACAGTAGCGTTTCAGCACAGACTGGACTGGTGTTTTACCTTAGATCCGTCCTGAGTCATCAGTCCTCCATTGTTTCACCGCCGGAGCAGATGTAGACAAGAATGTCTCCTAAGCGATTGAGGTGTTTTGTTGTTGGATGTAATAATGAACATAGCAGTCGTCATTTACTCCCGACCGGGTGTGCCTCACAGGTCCTGAAAAGTGAAGCTGCGGGCTCTTTGATCCCCCCCTGGTGGCTGGCTACAGTACAGGTCATAAACCCCGCCCTCTCCATGTAAACGAATGGGACTTGAGTAAAAATAAAAAAAATTAATTACACTTCCAATACAATTTTCCGAAAGATGGTTTTGGTCATTTAAGGTAGTTGTTATCACGCTGATATATGTTCAATTGTTCGTTTTTGTGATAAGTTTGATTTTA
>NW_015649998.1:1102945-1176726 GCF_001515625.1 Sinocyclocheilus rhinocerous
TTATGGTTGATTGGGTCTGCGGGAGTTTGGGCGGGAGTTTGATACCGCGGCTTCACCTCACGACACTACTGCGCAGACTCTGGCTCCAAATGAATCTCTACTGCGCAGACTCTGGCTCCAAATGACGTCATTTACTCAAGATGGCAGCGGCCATACTGAGATGCATGCGGCTTCACTTTTCTATAGTGGAAGGAAGTGGAGACGCGTCGTCCATCTTTTATACAGTCTATGCTCCCGACATCTGAGCCACTGAAGACGCTGTGGATTACCTTTGTTTTTGAAGGGAATGCGCCCCCGATCTACCTAAATGCGTTTATGTTCGCGCGAATCATTCGTGATACAGCTTGACCTCCAGAGGAAGTGAGTGTAAGGTTTTTTAATGAATCTTTGCAAATCGCCTTTCCTAATAATGTGCTAGTTAGCAAGTTTCACGATGAATGCGGCTAAAGTTTACCATCTCTCAGAGAGTGGCTCTGAAGAGAGGGGCGGGTGAGCAGAGCTCATTTGCATTTAAAGCGACATGCGATAAAACGGCTTACTGTTGCCAGAGCTGTTTTTGACAGGGTAAAAACGGTGTTGTTTTACACTACCATTGAAAAATTTAAACCAAACTATTGAAATAGTTAAAGAATCATATCGATTTGTGGAAAATGGGCATCCGATGACTCCTTTAACAAAAAATGCAAAGCATGTGACAAGCCATTACTGAATGCAAGATCTGTGTATCACAATAACATGATGGTACGACTGCAGTGACTGGGAATATTTTAGAGTAGGCTAAGGCTGGGCGATTTTCCCGATTTAATCGATTAATTCGAATTTATTGTTTTGCCACTATTTTATTTTTTAGAAATCGAGAAATCGCGATTTTGAATAGAAATATTACCAAATGTTAGAATTAGACACTTTGACAATATGCCGGTGATAACAGTGACAATATGCCGGTGATAACAGTAAAGAGAAACGAATGATCCAACCGCATGTCGGCGCACGTGATTAACCGCTCACGTGTGACGCGCTCTGTGAAGGACCATTAATACAGCAGAATTAGTCACTTTGACAATATGCCGGTGATAACCGTAAAGAGAAAAGAACGATCCAACCGCATGTCGGCGCACGTGATTAACCGCTCACGTGTGATGCGCTCTGTGAAGGACCATTAATATAGCGCCAAGCACCATTGACACAGAATGCGCTTTTGTGTTGACAAAGATGCGACGCAGGCAGTGGAATGGGTAAAACATGCAAAAAGATGGGAGTGAACTTCTTTTAACTTGAGCGCAGTGTTTTTAGAATGGCGTTTCATGCATGAGACGCTGCAAGTAGGGTTGCCACCCGTCCCTTAAAATCCGGAATCGTTCGATTTGTCCCGTATTTTACAAAGGCCAACACATATTTGCATAAACAAATAAGTATTTTGCACTGTTTATAATACTAATAGCAATTATAATGAAATCAGTTTCATAAGAAGTATTAGAGAAGCTCATTTGCGCGTGATTTTGACGTCTTATGCGCGCCGTTAAAGCCCTTTCACACGAGTGCCAGCATGCGGTAAACAAACCTGCGCGGTTTAAAACCTCTGGAGCTCACATCTGCCCTTTGCACACAAGACTCTCCAGATGTAGGGCTGAATGGGAAAGTTATAAATGTGTCTGTACAGTTAGTTACTAATGATGAACGCGCAGTTTGCAGAGAAGCATTTCAATTGTTCACGGTGGACTGTCTGACTTAAAGGGACAGTTCACCCAAAAATTAAAATTGTGTCATCGTTTACACACCCACAAGTTGTTCCAAACCTGTAATAATTTCTTTCATCTGTTGAACATAAAAGAAGACACTTTGAAGAATGTGGGTAACCATTAACAAACAGTTTCTGGTCCCCAATGACTCTGATAGCATTTTTTCCCCTACTATGGAAGTTACTGAGGACTAGCAGCTGTTTAGTTGCCCACATTCTTCAAAGTATATCTTCTTTTGTGTTCAACAGAAGAAAGATGCAGGTTTAAAACAACCTGGGTAAATTATGACTAATTAAATTTTTGTGTGAACCACACCTTTAAAGTGACAGACACATCCATGCTTCTAAAGGTATAGGCCTATTGTTTTATTAAAATTTGGATAGTTTGTTAATATAATATTCCATACATTATCAGAGCATGGTAGACATAATAGGGGTCGTGAATGGGTGTCCCTGATTTTGCCTTGCTGAAGGTGGCAACCCTAGCTAAAAGACGCGAGCGCAACAGTCAAACACATCCATGTTTACACAGAAAAAACAATGGAAAAGCAGCGCAATCGAATAAAAAAACTGTAAAGAACTACTACTGTATGTCTGATATTTCATGTTTGCATCATGGTGACAGGCTGAAAGCTGCTGTTGGTTTTACAGAACATTTATAGTTAATGATAGTCTACTGGTGTTATACCTTCAGTCATTTTGAATTTGAATTTTTTAAAAGCATTTTCCTCGTATTATTTGTGAACACATAATATGTATAAGACAAGTTTGTACAATATGTACTTGTAGTTTATGCATCTTTTCTGCAAAGATATTTAACAAGTGATTTGTTGATTCATGTTGACAACTTCATGTGTGCTGCACTTAGAATAGAATTTTCTTTAACTAGAGGGTTAATAAAGAAAAAGTAACTTGAATCATGTTGTAGTTACATTTTCAAGTTGACTAGTTAAAAAATGTCATTTTAAGTATATTTCTGAGAAGTACATAAAGCCCATTTCTGAGAAGTACATAAAAAGTAGACTAAAAGTATACTTTCCTATTTTTTAGTTTAAAAGAAGTATACTAATAGCACACTTGAATAAACTTATTTTTCGTAAGGGACTGCTACAGTGCAACATGGGAAATTTGTTAGATCTTTGAACATCTGAATCTTATCCCAAGCTTTTCATCACAGTAATATGTATGAACATCACACGTTAGATTACACATGCATCCCGCTGTGTGTTTTGCTTATCTCACAGACCTGCAAGAAAAGCACAATTTTCTTCTGAAAGAGACAAGAGACATCCTGTAAATTCAGAAAAAGCTCTTGTGGGCTTGAACAATGGAAAAGGTGACTGTTTATGATGATGCAGCTGTGGAGAATGAGGATCTCATGAATATAGACAGCTGTTTAGCCCGGAGTCAACACGGTTTGAGATCCCACACCACTCATACAAATCTGCCGAAGAATTATTAGATGGAAAGACTGAACTAATCTAAAGTGTGCAGCTGTCATGCAGCAATTCTATTGAAAACAAGAGGAGAAAACTCTTCATATTTTTTAACATGCAGACTCTGCATATGTTCACAAAATATGCATGAAACTAGCATGAGATGTCTGCACTAAAGATTTGAGAAATATTTTGCCCTCAATTAAAAAAAATTGATTTGTAAAATGTAGTTTTGTTTAGATTATAAAACGTGCGTAACTTATGAACAAAACAGACCAAAGGGCAAATATATATAACTACAGTTCAAAAGATTTTAAAAAATGTTTTGAAAGAAGTTTCTTATGCTCAACAAGGATGAATATATTTGATCAAAATATAGTAAAAAAAAAAAAAACTAACATTGTGAAATATTATTACAATTCAAAAGAGCTGATTTCTATTTTAATGTAGAGTTATTTTTGTCAGGAAATCATCACAATCACCCACGTCAGCACAGTCACCTCCTCGGACACACACCAGATCCCAATCACCCGAATTCTGATCACCAGCACCTGCATCACCAATCAAGCCCGCTATATATTCTCACTCCACTCAGTATTCCAGTGTCCGGTCTACCGTTCACTACCAGACTCCTTACCTGCATAACTACCTGTTGTTTCCTTACCTCCAGAGGTCTATAACGTCTCCGCGATCCCAATTCTCCTCAGCCCCGGTTCATCTCCAGGATTCCTGCAACGATCAGAACCCAGATGACCAAGAAGCTAAGACACCCAGAACTTTCATATATCTCATACTCACCTGCCTTCGATCCTCACCATCACAGCATTGCCAATAAACCCTTCTGTTTACCTGCACTCCTCTTGTCTCTTGCCTGTTTGTGACGGAAGACTGGACCAAGAACCAACACCTCCATGGATCCCCGTCTTCCATCCACCGCAGAGGTCCTAGAGGAACTGGTCAGCGCCCTCAGGGCCTCTCTCACGCCAGTCACCACCCCATCATCTGCCTCTGTAAGTCCCATGGCCCTGCCTGCTTCATATGCTGGTGACGCGGCTGTGTGTGGCGGCTTCCTTCTACAAGTGGATCTGTTTATAGAGATGCAGCCACAGAAGTTCACAACGGAACGTTCGATGGTAGCCTTCTTAATTTTCCTCCTAAACGGCAAAGCGCTGGAATGGGCCTGAGCGATATGAAAGCTAACAGTGCCATAATTAATTCATATGATGCTTTCAAAAATCATTTCAAGGAAGTGTTTGGCTCCACGACGGGAGAACTTTCCGTGTCCGACCAACTTCTGCGCCTGCGTCAAGGCTCCTCCACCACCAGTGAGTACACACTACAATTTCGCACACTAGCGGCGACTAGTGGCTGGAATGAGGCGGCCCTCCTCAGTGCCTACCGTCAAGGTCTGGACCCTCCCATTCGCGCTCAAATGGCCATCTACGATGACAAATCAGACTAGAAGGTTTCCTACAACGAGCCACTCGCATCTCGCAATGGTTGTCAGCCTGCCAGCCCCACGAAGCCGCCCACCAGCCCTTCGCGTCCACCAGCGGTCCCTCTGTACCAGAGCCCATGCAAATGGATTCTACCCGACTCACTCGTGCCGAGCGCGCTCGCCACTTAGCGGCCGGACTCTGCCTTAAGGCTTCCTACAATGAGCCACTCGCATCTCGCAACGGTTGTCAGCCTGCCAGCCCCATGAAGCCGCCCACCAGCCCTTCGCGTCCACCAGCGGTCCCTCTGTACCAGAGTCCATGCAAATGGATTCTACCCGACTCACACGCGCCGAGCGCGCTCGCCGCTTAGCGGCCGGACTCTGCCTTTACTGTGGTGCTCCAGGACATTTCATCAGCTTCTGCCCAGTCAAACCCCCACGCCCGGCGGTGAGTACCCTCCAAATAGAACCAGAAATATCGACATTATCCCTGCTGCCAGTGCAACTGCTAACCCAAGACCTCTCGGTTTCAGTTTCAGCCCTCGTCGACTCTGGCTCTTTGGGCAATTTCATATCCCATGACCTCTTAAATCGTCTCCATCTACCCCGCCTACGTCAAGCCCGGGAGCTCCGAGTCGAGACGATTCAGGGAAAGCCGCTAGGGCGTGGGCGGGTGCAGTTTCGCGCCCCACCGCTAAGATTGAGGATCGGAAGTCTGCATGAGGAAATCATTTCCTTCCTGGTACTAGAGGGACCCACAGTGGATATCATCCTGGGACGCCCCTGGCTCACTCTCCACTCTCCAGAGGTCAGATGGGAACCCTGTGATATCACTCGCTGGAGCGAGTCATGCCATAAAAACTGTCTCCGCACTCTACCTGTACCGTCAAGGCTCAAGTTGCTTCCACTCTTGTTGAAAGTCCAGAACGGCAAGAAACGCCGACCATCCCATCTGACTATGCGGCGTTCCAGGATGTCTTTAGTAAGCAGGCAGCCACTCGCCTTCCACCGCAACGGCCATGGGACTGTGCCATCGACTTGCTGCCTGGGGCAAAACTCCCTAAGGGTAGAGTATACCCACTGTCCATCCCGGAGCGCAAGGCCATGGAGGATTACATCCAGGAGGCTCTTAAGCAAGGTTTCATCCGCCCATCCACCTCCCCGGCAGCCTCGAGCTTCTTCTTTGTGGGCAAGAAGGACGGGGGCTTGAGGCCGTGCATCGACTATCGCATGCTGAACTCCCAGACGGCGAAACTACCATGTCCCCTTCCCCTGGTCCCAGCCGCCCTGGAGGAACTCCGTGGAGCTCACATCATCAAACTGGACCTGCGGAGCCACTATGAATATCGGGTTATGCCATATGGCCTGTCAAACTCCCTGTCCGTCTTCTAAAGCTTCATGAACGAGGTGTTCCGGGAGTTCCTCAATAAGTTCGTGATTGTCTACATTGATGATATTCTCATCTACTCCCGGAACCTGGCCGAACATCGCCACCACGTTACGCAGGTCCTTAAGAAGCTACGTCAACATCAGCTGTACCCCCCTCTTACTTCCATGCTACGAGGCAAACCCAAGTGCCTGTCCTGGAACAGCCTTGCCCGCGAAACATTCAAGCAGCTCAAGGAGGCCTTCAGCACGGCCCCCATCCTTCACCATCCAGATCCCCAGGTACCATTTGTAGTGGAAGTTGACTCCTCTACCACTGGCGTTGGGGCCGTGCTGTCACAGCAATGTGGGGAACCTCTAATTCTCCATCCTTGCGCTTACTTCTCCAGGAAACTGAACCCGGCGGAGCAGAATTATGACATCGGCAATCGGGAACTGCTTGCCATCAAACTCCCATCACCCTTTCTCAGTGATCACGGATCATAAGAATCTCCAATATCTCCGTGAAGCCAAAAGACTCAACCCTCGTCAAGCCCGATGGGCTTTGTTCTTCACAAGGTTCCAATTCACAATCACTTACAGACCTGGAAATCGCAATTGCAAGGCTGATGCGCTATCCCGTCTTCACTCTCCCGACATTCCAACAGAACCAGAACCCATTCTCCCTCCAGCCCTGATCGTCAGCCCCATACAGTGGAACATCAACAAGGACATCCGTGACGCCACTCGCACCGAACTTGCTCCGCCGGGCTGCCCAGAAGGGAAGACGTACGTTCCCACCTCCCAGCGTCAGACCCTTCTGGGCTCAGTGCATGAAGTACCGTTTCAGACCGAGGGCCCAGTTCATCTCCCGAGTATGGAAGGCCTTCTTCCGATTACTGGGAGTGACAGTAAGCTTGTCCTCGGGGTACCATCCACAGACGATTGGCCAGACTGAACGAAGGATCCAGGATCTCGGACGTTACCTCCGGTCATACTGCCACGACGATCAGCACAGCTGGAGCTGCTACCTTCCTTGGGCCGAGTATGCACAAAACTCCCTCCGTCAGAATACCACCGGCCTGACCCCTTTCCAGTGCATGCTCGGTTACCAACCCCTGGACAGAAGAGCCCTCGGAGGTTCCAGCTGTGGATTACTGGTTGCGAGAGAGTGTGGGACTCGGCTCACGTCCAGCTCCAACAAGCAGTGCGGAGGCATAAGATCTTCGCAGATGCGCGGCGTACCGCTACTCCCACCTGGAGAGCTGGTTTGGCTGTCCACCCGGGATCTGCGCCTCCGCCTGCCATGTAAAAAGCTGAGTCCCCGCTATATTGGTTCGTTCCCAATACAGAGGATCAACCAAGTCACCTACCTCCTTTCCACCCCCCATTCCACGTCTCACTCCTCAAACCTTGTTCTTCCTCCTCCTCCAGATCCACCGAGCCAGAAGCACCCCCTCCTCCTGAGGTTCGATGGTAGCCTTCTTAATTTGTGTGTCTACCTTTGAGTGCAGGTGAGGACACGTTCAAGCTGCATTCGGTGCAGCTCGAGCTGGAGGCCGTGGAGAAGGAGATCCGCGACCTGGTGGTGAGGCAGACCCAGCTGAGAGAGCAGAGAGCCGCGCTGGAATAATCCCAGGCTGACGCTCACAAGTCCGAGGTAAGTATACAGCACGCTGCTAATTCTCCCACCACCTCTACTCCGTGTGTTTCTCTGCACAGGACCGGTGCACCCAGGACGCGATCTTCCCAGATGGCCTTCACTCCGACGCCGGGACACCACGGACCCTGGGTACACCCACCACGGAAGACGCGAGCCAGGCCCCGGGCGACGACCTCTCCCCCTCCGCCGCCTCCGGTCTTCGAGATCTCCACCCGGAACCGCTTCGCTCCCCTCCGCGAGACGGAACGCGACGCTGTGATCATCGGAGACTCCATCGACCCGGCACGTCCGTGCTACATTAGCAGAAGGTAAATTGCACACTCACTGTTTCCCTGGTGCTCGTGTTCTCGATGTTTCTGCGCAGATACCCGCGATCCTGAAGGGCGACGAGAGCACCGGAGCGGTCGTGCTTCACGCGGGGGTTAACGACACCAAGCTGCGGCAGACGGAGACACTGAAGAGGGACTTCAGGAGCCTGATCAAGATGGTATACAGCACATCGCCCGTGACGACGGTCATCGTGTCAGGACCGTTTCCCACGTATCGACGAGGACACGAAAGGTTCAGTAGACTTTTTGCTTTAAATGAATGGTTATTGTCATGGTGTAAAGAACAGAAACTGCTCTTTGTTAATAATTGGAATCTTTTCTGGGAGCGTCCTAGGCTTTTTCGCACTGATGGCCTGCACCCCAGCAGAGTCGGAGCGGAACTCATGTCGGACAACATCTCCAGGACGCTACGCTCCATATGACTAGTAAGTCAAATCTCAAATAACTGCCCTGATGACTTGTGTTCTACCCGCTTAAATGATAGAAGTACTTGTGCTGTCCAATCTATAAAGACTGTGTCTGTTCCCCGAATAGTGAGGTCAAAATATAAATTTAATGCAGGATCTAGAAAAAATCTTATCGTGATTAAACCAGAAAAATGTAAAATAAATGAACAAAAACAATTTTTAAAGTTTGGGCTCCTAAACATTAGATCACTCGCACCCAAAGCAGCTATTGCCCGAGGTAAAATCACTATAACGTGGCCTCTTGTGGCTTATTAATTAAACGCATGTCCTGCTGTTGAATTTCTCTTTTTCAGGGAACTATATTAGTGCCAGGGCATGCTTGGAAATGCAGTGTAAAAAGACTCAAGTATGGATGTAAACATTCAGTATTCCCTTTACGATCAATTATAGATTTTCAGAAGAACGAGAGAGATTACGTATTTTATGTTATTTTGAAATAATAATTTCAAAATAATTTTTGAAAAGGCCTTTTGTGTTCTGTCAATCGATTGTGTACAGTTTTCTTCGCTTGTAGTACAGCCAAGCGCTGCATGAACACTGGAGAGGCATTATAAGATTTATCTATGGCCGTTTCCCATAATCCCTTCCTAATTTGATGCATTACTATCTACCAGACGGACAGAAAGAACAAGACATGAAACCAAGGAGAAGTAAAGGGCTATTAGGTGTTTGGCAGTGAGGGTTTAGATCATGAATCCTCTAGGGCTGATTTTTTTTTTAATGCATTTATGGATGCTAATTTCTGCATTCTCATGCTCATTATGGAAAGTAACACCTGCATTGGCTCTTCAGGAATGAAGTTGTGATGAGTTGTAGATGAATGCGCATTTTTAGAAATAACCTTGATGGCAAATCTTAATGAGGAATTGCTCACTCTACAGTGTTTTCATATGCATGCAAATGAATCACTTTTATTTATATATTTAGCCTTTTAATTTCATAGGAAAGTCAAGGGAAACATGGCATGCCACAAACTGACATTCCTGTGAGCATTTCTATTCAAGCTGTTAAGTTTGAGCTTGAATATTCATACATGTTCAAAACTTTTCAATATCTACATATAATTATACTGTCTCATTTTAGTTAATAATGATCAACTATACAGTGATTTATTTCTTCACTGTTATAAAGATGTTTTATTCTATTATCATGAAATGACTTGTACATTGGCAGAGGTATTACATTTTGCGTATATAGGATTGTGAAACGCAGATGGATTATCATTTTCATAGTATGATTTAGTTCAAGTTTACGATGAAAGTAATCTGATTTCAAATCTATCTCAGTAGATTAATTATACGCGGTGAAATACATTTAGAACATAATATCGCCAATATTATTTCTGTAAATGCTGTAAATTATGTAAAGTTTAGGCATGAGACATTCCAGGGTGAGCTCAGTAGCATTTGTATGCTAGAACCATACTTTACATACAAATACTATACGAATACTAATGAGATCACATTGCTGTATTTTTTTACAACGTAAACACTGTATTTTCGAAGTTTTATACAGTCTTGTGCATTATTGCCTGTTTTTAAGATGCAAACTAAACATGAAACAATGCATAAACATCAAACTTTACAATTTGTATTTACATCTCTCCACCTGTGCCCTCTGGAATCTCGTCCTTTTGTGCTCGGGCAACTCATCTATTTTATGTGTCCTTTCACATGAATCGAATCAGTTTATGCTCATAAATGATGCATGATGAAGATAAAGACTGACAGGTGGACTTTTCTCTGAACATGTCTGTCCAGAGGGGAAGGTTTTATGGATGTAGACGGCATTTAGAACATGCAGAGCATAATGTGCCTGACTGAGGTCAAGTAATGGAGCGAACAACTGTCTAAGAAAGCATTAAAATACAACAAAACTCATTTTAATCACTGGCACTTGATCAAGAACTGCTTTTGAAGTGATTTGGGTACATTTGGATTACATGAGATTCACAAAAAAATTACATGCATTTGACCTTGAAAGGTGAAGAATTATTTTACTTTATAGATATTTAACATCTAACCATAGCTACAGTTTAAATAGAATAAATCATGATAAGTTATGGTAAAGTCCATTTACTTATCATAAAGTCCATTTACTTAATCAACATGTAGAATGTACAGTGGATAAAAAAAGTATATGTGATTTGTAATAATTAAAATGTATAGGTTAATTAATAAGTATATGTATAGTGCTGGTAGATTACTTATAAATTGTACTGATTACAAATCACATAATGAAAAATTGTAGTTAGTAGCATAATCTGAATTACACATATTAGATAATGTCTGACTACGTTTTAATTACTTTTAGATTACAATTGACATAACTGTCTATTTGTTTCTCTGTTTTTGCCACGGGGATTTACACAAGCTTCAGTCTGGATCTAGAACACCTGAGAAGAGATGATGCCAACCCTGAAACAACATACAGAACTACCACATTTTGCTATAAGTTTGATTGCATCATATAATAATTGCTGTTAATAGTGTTCATCGTCTGTTTTATTACGTCTTAAATTGATTTTTCCGTACATTTCTGCCATATGTACATTAATTGACAGTCACCACTGATAAGCTACCACTAAATATTGTAGAAACTTAATTTGCTGTAAAGTTGCTTTGCAATGATTTGTATCGTGAAAAGCACTGTACAAATAAACTTGACTTGACTTGACTTAATTTCCCTCCTAAACAGCAAAGCGCTGGAATGGGCCCGAGCGATATGGAACGCTAACAGTGCCATAATTAATTCATATGATGCTTTCAAAAATCATTTCAAGGAAGTGTTTGGCTACCATCGTCAGGAGCCGCCCCTAGAGGAGGGGGTAATGTCAGGAAATCATCACAATCACTCACGTCAGCACAGTCACCTCCTCCGACACACACCAGATCCCAATCACCCGAATTCTGATCACCAGCACCTGCATCACCAATCAAGCCCGCTATATCTTCTCACTCCACTCAGTATTCCAGTGTCCGGTCTACCGTTCACTACCTGAACATTACCAGACTCCTTACCTGCATAACTACCTTTTTTGTTTCCTTACCTCCAGAGGTCTATAACGTCTCCGCGATCCCAATTCTCCTCAGCCCCGGTTCGTCTCCAGGATTCCTGCAACGATCAGAACCCAGATTACCAAGAAGCTAAGAAACCCAGAACTTTCATATCTCTCATACTCGCCTGCCTTCGATCCTCACCATCACAGCATTGTCAATAAACCCTTCTGTTGACCTGCACCCCTCTTGTCTCTTGCCTGTTTGTGACAATTTTATATTGTAAAGGTTCTTAATTGGTTTTGATGGTTCCATGAAGAACCTTTAACATCCACAGAACCTTTCCATTCCACAAAAAGTTCTTTATAGTGAAAAAGGTTCTTTAGATTTTTAAAATGTTCTTCACACTGAGAAAAAAAATGGTTCTTTTAGAACCGTTTACAGAAAGGTTCTTTGGGGAACCAAAAATGGTTATTTCATGGCATCACGGTTAAAACCTTTATTTTTAAGAGTGTATTTTTGATCAAATAAATGCAGCCTGGGTGAGCATAAGGGACTTCTCTTACATTAAGCAGTCTCGGTGATTCCAAACTTTTATACGGTAGTGTATATATATTTCTGAAGTTATAACTTTGACGGCTTTGAGAGGACTTGGCTGTTTTTTCACCACAAGCCCATGGCCACGTTGGCCACATCAGGCGAAAGCCTGTGGGAGAAAGATGGAGGCCCAGAACACTTCAGGCCTTTTTGTGAGACTAAAAAATGCCAAGGCCTTGGGACACTCAGTGCAGAACATAAACAAGCTACCAGTGAAACAGACCGTCATAATTTGACACACAAATAATCCATTTTACGTGCTTTCTGAGGGTCCAACACTTAGACCTTCACAGGGACTGCTGCACACATACAGTATACAATCATACAAGTCAAGGTCTGTGGTGAGGCTGTGTTTCCTCTCTAGATTGATGGTATATGATTTAGGGCATAAGGTGATGGAGTTGTTGAACGCACTGATTTGTGGGTTTGGAAATGCAGGATCACAATCATTTGACAGATTTATTTTAAACCAGACTCGTGTTCTTAAGTATACATACTGTATATCTGAACATATTAAGAAGCACTTTTTGAAAAACAGAATGGTTTATCTCCACACTGAAGAAAAATAAATGCTCCACTGTCCTTTATCCATTCATTTAATTTTCATTCCTGCAGCCTTTTCAAATACCAGAGGTCTAAAAAATTCATGACTCTGCTATGCGTTGTTGAATTAGATTTTTCAAGTAATTCATAACAAAATGGAATGCTGAGGGAAATTTCTGTTGCTGTGGAGAAAAAAGGTCATACAATCTTAAAGGACATCATGGAATGAATGGCTACATACCTTGATTTCATTTCAAGGAGAAAGACATTATAGCTCCCACAAACCAATAAACAAACAGTAAGTGAATTCTCGATGTCTGAGGGGTTCTCTCCTTTACCTCTTTATATGTGTGCAAATAGCATCAATCTTCCCAGCTGTACCCTTGAGCCACACACATAAAAAGACTGAGAACAAACTGGATTTGCAACAAGTGTGATGGCCGAGCAAATGAAGAAAACAGTGTGGTAACAGTTCAGGTGATTTAACCATCAATATGTCAAAATATGTCTTCTGTTGGGAAACAGAACAGTGGGCTATACATGCATTTGATATTACTGAATTTAAGTAATCTGCAAAACCAAATACACAGAAATAAAAAGATGTATGGGGAAAAAAAGAAAAGAAAAATAAATGTTCAGATGAAAAAACATACTATTATATTATATTTAATTATATTTATTATATTATATTATTAGATTCTATTCAGAAAATGCAAACATACACAAATTCTAGATACCTCCATCCCAAAAATACGTAACTAATATCTTTTTTATTACTAATATCTTTTATTTATTAAATAATAATAACAATAATATTTATTCTAAGCATAAATTAAACGTTTAAGACACAACATAAAAAGTAATAGTCAAAAATCTATTTAATTATGTGAAGTGTAGTTACTTTTTTACTATTTTTATTATTATTAATACATTTAATGTTCATTTAATGAATGCTATTTAATGCTAATAATAAAACGAATTATTACAAATATTAGTAAATATAATAACCTTTATATTATATTATATTATATTATATTATATTATATTATATTAAAGCGGGAAATTCACTGAATTGAATCATTGGGGAATATGTGAACAATTTCATTTTCAAATAATAATAATAATAATAACAGTTACTAATATAACTGAGATAAGCAGGGTTGAGCCTGTTCAGTACCTGGATGGGAGACCTCCTGGGAAAACTAGGTTGCTGCTGGAAGAGGTGTTAGTGAGGCCAGCAGGGGGTGCTCACCCTGCAGTCTGTGTGGGTCCTAACGCCCATGTGTAGTGACGGGGACATTATACTGCAAAAAGCACCGTCCTTTGGATGAGACATTAAACCGAGGTCCTGACTCTCTGTGGTCATTAAAAAATAATCCCATGGCACTTCTCGTAAAGAGTAGGGGTGTAACCCCGGTGTCCTGGCCAAATTGCCTGGCCCTTGTCTATCATGGCTTCCTAATAATCCCCAACCACTTGATTGGCTCTGTGACTCTCTCTCCTCTCCACCTGTAGCTGGTGTGTGGTGAGCGCACTGGCGCCATTGTCCTGTGGCTGCCGTCGCATCATCCAGGTGGATGCTGCACACTGGTGGTGGTTGAGGAGAGCCCCCCCCCACATGATTGTAATGTGCTTTGGGTGTACAGCAATACACAATAAAGCGCTATATAAATGCATCATTCATTCATTCATTCATTCATTCATTCATATGTAATATTATACATCCCACTCCCACTGACCGCTCTATAAAGTACCCTTGGGACTCTCCTTCCTCTCCCGCCACGTTTAAAATGCATAAGGAATATGTTTCCGCTGACCTTTGGAAGAGCAAGAAGGTCCAGTTATATTTGTCATATAGCTGTCCCCTCAGCGCCTCGCTCCCCGTGACCTTTTCAGCAGGTCTGTTTAACAGGGTGATAAACTGCAGCATTAGGAGTAATGCTAGCTGCTATCGCTGGACTCGGAAATCATTTTGAAATGATAAAGAGTGCATAGAAAGGGTGCTGGAGAATATTTCTGTATTTTCTTTACAGCCTGACATCCGAATTTTAATTTACTGCATCACTTCTGCATAGCTGTTCTTGAAGTCTTGTGGCATTGTAAAATCTACAGAGATAATTTAAACAATTCATTACCAACTTGCTGTTTTTTCCCCCACAATTCATATTTTTACAATCAACAAAAAAACAAGGAAAATTTAAATGTCAGAATGACATTTAGGCATTGAATGGCGGCAGAGTTTTATTTATTGGCCTCCAAAAACTATTACAGCAAGCACACATCAACAACAAAGGTTTCTTGTCTCTGTTTTGACAGCAAAGACATCACTTCAGGTTTACTGTTTTAACTCGCTCAGTGTTTTTGCTGTATTTAAATGGATTTAGTCTTCCAGAGAAAACCTTAAGTAAGTATTCCTGCTTTGGTTGTAACTGCTTCTTCTTAAAAGACCGGTAGAAAGCATCAGCTTGAGTGATTGCAGCGAAAGCCATTTTATCCAGTCTCAGAACAGATATACTTGTAGACATCATCATAATTCATTTGGCGAGATACTGAACGGTACTTTATAGTGTTCTCAGCATGGCTTAATTGACATTTGATACCTGAACATGACAAATTATGCATGAACACTTTAAGCAACATCTGTCCTCTCTTCCCCTGCTGAAACCTCAAAACAGAAGCAGTTAACGTCTCCTTTCCTTCTCTTTGTGTCAATAAATGCTCTACGAAGGTCAGAGGAAACTGAAGAGTTCTAATCATCAGTCGCATAAGTTAATTCATGGCTATTGTTGACGTTGTTCAAGCAGAAGCAGCGAGGAGCAGTCTTTAGTGTGCACATGATAGCTCATCGCTCAGTGCTTTCCTTCTCATCAGCTTTAGAATCTGGTTAAATGGCACTGACGAAGAAGCAGTCATCAATCAGCCAGCCCCTGAGCCTCTCTGTCTTAACAATTCATTTTAATCAAAGTCACTCTCTCAAAGGCCTAATGGGCAAACAGCTTTGCTAAGATCAGCACAAGACCTTTTTCAAAGGCAGAATGATACTGTTGTTGTAATCAACTGAGTGAGAAGGAAAAGTGTTGATTCTTTATGTGTCCCTTGTCTGTGTTAATATAAGGGAGAAGTAGTGACAATTTTTACTCAAGTTGTCCTCTAGGCAAGGAGAAATGAGGTAAAATCATCACACAGATCTTCAACAGATCATTGGAGCTGTGTGAAGTTCCCTGCTGCTTCAAACGCTCCACCATCATTCCGGTCCCCAAAAAGCCCAAAATCACTGGACTTAACGACTACAGACCTGTCGCTCTCACATCTGTGGTCATGAAGTCACTTGAGAGACTGGTCCTGGCCTACCTGAAGGACATCACTAGACCCTTGCTGGATCCTCTTCAGTTTGCCTACAGAGCAAACAGGTCTGTGGATGATGCAGTCAACATGGGACTGCATTACATCCTGCAAAAGATGAGCCATGGCAAGTTGAATCACTGGGGAATATGTGAACAATTTACATAAAAAATAAATAAAATTTATGAATGCCCAACCTCAAATTAAAGTCTTGTTTTGCTGCACATTATTCCTTAATTTTGATACATTTTCATAAATTTTAATTTAGTAAAATCAAGCGGCAAAAATAGGATTTTCTTTTTTTGTAATTAAATTTGGTGGCAAAGCTCGCTATCATAGTTGGGCATCGGCACACCTTACTTCACAACTGTGATTTTTGAAAAAAAATATGGTTAATTAATAGTATGTACACATATTAATTAATAATTTAAGGCTGATCTTTAGCAAAATTATTTACGTGGTTTTATACATTGGTATTTCACCAACATCTATGATATACAGGTGCATCTAAAAAGCATCTAGTTCTTTTTCTTTTGTAACTTATTTATGTAAGTGAAACTTTCATATATTCTAGATTCATTACATGTAAAGTGAAACATTTCAAAAGTTTTTTTTTTTTTAATTTTGATGATTAGACCTTACAGCTCATGAAAGTCAAAAACCCAGTATCTCAAAATATTAGAATATTTACCTTTGAGTTTCATTAAATGACCATCCCTACAGTCTAAATTTCTGGGCATCTCTTGTTCTTTGAAACCACAATAATGGGGAAGACTGCTGACTTAGCAATGGTCCAGAAGACAATCACTGACACACGGAGTGGACTGAAGCTTCACAAGGAGTGGACTGAAGCTGGAGTCAGTGCATCAAGAGTCGCCACGCTCAGATGTCTTCGGGAAAAGGGCTACCAAGCCACTTTTGAAACAAAAACAATGTGAGAAGCAAGAAAAAGAACTGGACTGTTGCTCAGTGTTCCAAAGTCCTCTTTTCAGATAAAAGTAAATTTTGCATTTAATTTGGAAATCAAGGTCTGGAAGACTGGAGAGGCACAGAATCCAAGCTGTGAATCCAAGTCCAGTGTGAAGTTTCCGAAGTCAATGATGATTTGACGTCTGCTGGTGTTGGTCTATTGTGTTTTATCAAGTCCAAAGTCAGTGCTGCAGCACCCTCAGCACCCCCACTTCCCGCGCCTATGCCTGTTCTTCAATAGTGCCTCAGCAGTGCCACAGGCTGATCGCTTCCATGCCACACATCACTGATGCTGGAGTTTTTACTTTACATACTTTTTATTTTACATTAAAGAACTTGAACTTTTCTGATTTGCAAATCCTTTTTTTGATTGATTTTAGGAAATATTCTAATGCTTTGAGATACTGGATTTTTGACTTTCATGAGCTGTAAGCTCTAATCATCAAAATTAAAACAAAAAAACTTTTGAAATGTTTTACTTTACATGTAATGAATCTAGAATATATGAAAGTTTCACTTTTTGAAATAAGTTACAAAAAAATAACTTTTTCATTATATTTAAATTTTTTTAGATGCACCTGTATATTTTTAGAGCTAGATAAACTATGAATGTCAACACAAAAACACACAAAACCCCCAAAGATTCACAGATATTGAGCTAGATACTTGTGCAAAAATAAATCTGTGAATCCAGACTGTACCAGCACCGTTGATCATTTATATTCATCTAATGTATTACAGTCTGAATTTTGTTTATCATCTCATGTAAGCACACTGAAGAGAACATACCTACTCTGAAATAGATTTTTTTAATAAATAATGTATATGGTTTCATCGAGCTGATGTATGCAGTTCCCATGTGACCTTGAGAGTGTCATTATTCTGTAATTGTATTGAATTGGGACATTCTGAAATCGTACATTCACTGCACCTTTTGGCTTAGGCCACTGTCATTTGTATTTGTGGCTGAAAGGCTGTAGACTTTAAATCAAAGACAGAAATCATAAGATTTGAGTTATACATTACAGAAGTGGGGACTGCTGAACCCTGATGTGAGCCGCAGCTCATACACATGCTCAAAGACAGATATCTTCATCAAAAAAGAAGCGGACTAACAGCATGGTATATTAAATCACATACAGATGAATTATTGCTGGCCGCTGATCTATGACCGCAACTGAATTTATAGTGAACTAAATGAATAGATATACGGAGCAGTTGAATGCAGTGTGCATGAAGAGTGAAGAGATGCCTTTGCATATTTCATCAAACTGCAGAATGCTGGTGTTTTTGCTATTACTCAGCTGAACACTGGGAGTCTCTGTAATCTCACTGATGCATTAAAATGCCTGCATTCCTTTACTCAGTGTCTACTTTTAAGTTTTATGCTCCTTTAAAACTGACTTTGTATTTCTTTTCTTTTAACACAGAGAGAACAGAAAAAAAAAACATGTTTAGGTATAATTACATTTAGCTTTTTTTTGTTTTGTTATTGCTTATACATTCTAGTAACTATATCGCATAGCCTTGAAATGTGAGTGCTGGTACTTGAGTAGCTTTTGTAAAATAAAATAAAATAAAATAAAATTGTGAAAAAGCATGACAAAAATGGACAAATAGTTTTAAACAAAATTTAAAAAAATTAAAATTCCCCATATTTCTAAAATCAGGCATTAACAGATTGTGTTACAACTTGTTTGGTTATTTTCATGAGCTATGTGATGTAAAGTAAGTAAACAAATGCAGGCTTTAGTAAAACAACTCATGGGAGGGGAGAAAAAAAAAAAAAAAAGCAGATGCTAACCTGGAGTTAAACTGCCAGCAAAATATGATGGCCATTGTATATGCTGTTAGTGCATGGTCTGTCCTTGAAAACATTGATTCAAACAGCATGAGCCATTCAGTTTGCTGTGAATGTGAAGTGTGTGTTCAGCACAGTTTTACAAAATAATAAATATTTGATAAAAACGCATACAAGCAGCAGGGTCCAAGTAGAAAAGTGCAGAAAATGGCAGTTTTGCCAGTTGTGGCAAAACAGATGCTGTAGATACAATAACAGTCCAATGGTGTGAAACATTTAAACGGCCTTGATAACATGCAATTTTTAGATTGAAAAAAGTCTATGTAGTTCCTATACACAAACCATAGGTTCACTTATTATAGCGCCCCCATATGGCTAATCCTGACTAAATGTGGTATATAAATTGAGGAGGACAACCTGCACACAAACCTTCACGATGATCCATAATTTAATTTATTGACTTTAAAAATTTGATTAAGAGTTGGCAACAATTTTTGTTGATTTATTGGATGGATTCAGTGAATTCTTTTGCATTACAACAATCAGTATAGTTCCTGAGGAATTTGCAAAAATATAAATTAGTTTCTCAATCAGCAGAACATAGTGTTAACAATGCCCAGATCACAATTCCAGATTCTCAGTTCTTGATAAGAAGGACTAAACCTCAAAGCTGTTTAATCAAGGCCTACTTACATAAGTCTAACAGGGCCCTGCTCTTTCAGATATGGATAATGTTGTACACTTAGGTCTGTTACTCAGTCATACAATAAGCTGATTTCACAGGCTTTGATGGATGACTACTGGAAAAATGCTGACGTACCTAGGCTGATTTACGGAGGTCTTTAGCTAGCCTGTTTGATTATCCTGTGCAAGGACACACCATTTGAGGAAAGGCTAGAACAACCCTTTCAAATACTACTTTAATGTATTATTTACCGAGAATGTCCATCACCTATAACACAACCTGATGCATTGACCTCCCAGATGCAGGATGCACATTAAACACTAAAAAGCCAAATGTCCATGCATGCATCTAATGAATATTCATGAGCCTGCCCATCACGCTCCACCCCCAGGGGTGGGGTATGGCAGGGGAGTGTTAATGAAGGTTGCCGAATGGGCTTAGAAAATATTAACAGCTCTTCTGATCATTAAGTGAATTTTGGAAATGTACCACAGTTACAGTGAGAGAGAGTGTGGTGAGGGACAAAGAGGCAATTAGGAGAGTGTCAGCGTGTGTCATGATCTTAATAAGACCTTCCCTTCCACATGCCTGAGGCAGGCTGCCACTCAGCGGGTGTCCTGTCTCATTTGTCTAATTGCAATCTCATTTTAAGCTTAAAACATACTCACTGCCACGTTTCAAGGCAATTCTTTGGGGACTCTCACACCCTAGAGTTACAATGCAGTGCAGCACAGTGGAGTAGCAGGCCATTAAATAAATGCAAAAAGGTCTGGTCTACATTGCAGCATGTTCTGTACAAGGGTTATTATATTTCACTAAAACTAAAATGTTAAAAAAAGTCATGCTTGACATGAGACATACAGTAGTAAGCTCATGTTTTATTTAATTTTTCCTCTTTTATTCAAAATATTCCCAAATGGGTTAACTATATCATGAAACATCTCGATTCTCAAATATGTGTAAGTAAATGTATTTTGCACCTTTATAGATAATTTTAGCTGTGGTTCTATGCAGCAAAAATGGGAGATTTGTCTTAGCAAGTACTAATAATAAATGAATGATGACAACAATGAATTCATATTTCACGAAATGATTATTAACCTTTCTAGAGATGCTGCATGTATGAGGTTATTAAAGTGAAACTCTGAGCGTGAACTCAGGATGAGCCCTACATGAGCTCCCAAGTGAACTACAGGCAGCCTGAAGGGAAACTGTGAAGAAGACACACTGCGCAGTAGCTTGTTTTACAAGGCTGCATAAGGAATTGAAGATTCACACCTGTAAAAGAGATGAATAATGAATCACATTGCATTTAAACCTCACATTTCACAGCAAACCCTCAGTTACCCCTGGAACAGAAGAACTGCAACATCTATCTTCTTTTCATTGCCTTTTCACTGTATTTCTGAAGATGGAAGTTTTGGAAGCAAGAAACAAACATTTTAAAGATAGAAAGGGTTTCTGACAGACAAGATATTGACATGACAAATAAATGTGCATTTATAAACTTACACCACTTTTGCTGCTATTGAGGTGTGTTACGGATAAGGTTAGGGGCAGGTTTGGTTAAAGGGGTGAACAGTGTTCAGGGTGAATTCAGATAATTCGGGACACATTTTGCCATTGAGATGACTGCTCGTAAAGGTAATAATAAAGGTAATAATTATTAGTAAACGTTTATAAACATTTACAAATTATATATAATAGTTTCTACTTCAGATTGAGTACAGCAAAAACATGAATAAATGATTAATAAATGATTTGTTAAGATGTGTAAATAGTAGAAGTCTACACAACAAACAAAGACCAAATATATAACCTTTACGGACTGTGATCGTGAGTTAATGAATAATATGTTAACATGAAGAAAGGACTGAAAACTACCAATTAAAGGCATGACAAACTACGTGACGGCTGGTCTCTGAGGGACAAATAACAGTGGTGCAAAAGCAAAACAAACTTCATCACCACAAATAGACAGAGCACAAGAGAGAATGAAGGAAAAGACAGAGGTAAGATCTCTAGTGTGCTGTGCTAACCTCTGAAAAGAGACCACGTTAGCAAGTAAAGGAAGACCATTATCTCCTTGTCTGGATGACGGAAGTTGATTTTGAAAAGTGCAGAGAAGGTGGCCAGTAATATGCCAGTGGCAGGGGCCGGAGGGAAGCTCTGTACGGCAGCATCAGCACAACCTTCCCTGCTTCGTGCTTTAAAGGAAATTCATTAAATAACCTCTTTCCTGCCTCCTGAAGAGGGACCACAGATGCTAAATGTACCACCCAACAACTAGCAAGAGCAACTCTGGGCCAGATAGCATCCATCTTCCATCTTCAGTTCTAAAGGCCTTGCCAAGTCCTGCTTAGGATAAAACTGTATAGAGTTTTCTCCCAAGTAAATACATATCTTGAGTCATGAGAGAAATGGTGGTTCAGCAAAAATCAGAGAATAAAAATCAGGTTGTTTTGGACAAATGCTCAGGCCGTTGTAAACATACACAAAATAGAATTTGATTTCACTTATATTTTATTATGAGCTTACTAATGCTTTATTTGTATCTAATTAATTATAAGTGAGCAAATCCAAACACACCTAATGTTCATTCCACTTAACTGATTTAATTTTGTCCAAAGCACAAAAATTTGATAAACGTTTGACATTTACACAGTCATTAGCTATAACACTACAAAAAACTAAACAAAAATAAACCCAAATCAACCAAAAACAAACCAAACTAAAAACAAAACACAAACTAAAACAAAAAAAAGAACCATAAACAAAGTACAAAACAAAAAAACAAACCACAAAACAAAAATAAACCAAAAACAAACCAAACTATAAAATAAAACACAAACTAAACAAAAAACAAACTACAAAACAAAAAAACTAACAAAAAAACAAACCACAAACAGCTTGGATGTAGGTGTGGCTAATTCTACAAATATTAAAATGAGATAAAAAAAGAGATATATTGGGTGTTGTCTATCAAGCCTTGATAAGCTGGGTGAACATCAAGTGTCATAACTCAGCCATTGTGTAACACCAGATAAAAGGCATTAAAAAAAAAATTCACAAAACGCCATCATGCCTTTGGGTGACCAAGCACTCCTTTAGCTGACAGATGCTTCCAGCCACTGCTAGTTGTGTATCATTCCCAAGGGAAATTCCCCTCCAGCTGTTCCCTGAGGTGAATGCATCCACTCAGCTGTCACGTGCAATAGCCGTCCTGCAGATCCTATTGTGAGGGAGCAATTACAATGTGCTGGAATACCAGTGAAAAAACAAGAGTCTCTGAGGTGTTTTAGGGCGATTCAGGGCTGAGAGGAATAGCTCAGCCAAAAATAATAAATAATTTACTCACTTGTTCCAAACCCATAGCCTTGATAAGTTGGGTGAACATCAAGTGTCATAACTCAGCCATTGTGTAACACCAGATAAAAGGCATTAAAAAAAAATTTCACAAAACGCCATCATGCCTTTGGGTGACCAAGCACTCCTTTAGCTGACAGATGCTTCCAGCCACTGCTAGTTGTGTATCATTCCCAAGGGAAATTCCCCTCCAGCTGTTCCCTGAGGTGAATGCATCCACTCAGCTGTCACGTGCAATAGCCGTCCTGCAGATCCTATTGTGAGGGAGCAATTACAATGTGCTGGAATACCAGTGAAAAAACAAGAGTCTCTGAGGTGTTTTAGGGCGATTCAGGGCTGAGAGGAATAGCTCAGCCAAAAATAATAAATAATTTACTCACTTGTTCCAAACCCATATGACTTATTTTGCAGAATGTCTGCTCTTTTCTATACAACAGAAAACAATGGGCACCAAGACTGTCAAGCACCAAAATGATCAATTAAAATGATCAGATTCTATTCAACATGGTGCATCAAAATGCAACAGATGTCAATGAGTCTCATCATGAGAATAATAAATCTGCTTTGCCACGCCATTAGAATAAATGTGAGAACAAGTTTAGGCAGCTATACAACATAAGAGAAGACTTTTTCTGTGAATAATGACTTAAATTTGGCCTATTCCCAGGGTTATTATAGCTAACTAAAACCATAGATTATTAAATTATATCATAAAAATGATATACTTTGTTACTTAAAATAAACATTAATTTAAATAAAGCAAATCCATTTGTTTTTTTAATCTAGTTACTAGGACAGCATTTCTCATTTTCATTTAGTTTACTATGCACTACTATGTGTGATGCATTAAAATAACAAAAACTAAAACCGTAACAAAAAATAATAAAAACTATCTAGATATTTAAAAAAAACTAATAAAAATAACACACAATTACATAGTTAAAACCTTAACTAAAATTACACGCTAAAAAATCTGTAAAAATAGGGCACAAAATACTGTATAATTTGAAGGAATTTTTCCGTATTTATTTTTTTACAGGTGTTTTACCAGTATTTTGAATTTTACACTTCACTTAGAGTTAAATAACGGGTTTAAAAATTAAATAACGGATTTATTTTTACATTGAAAATGGAAATGAAAAGCATTAATCAAACTACAATAGTACTGCAATAATACTAAATAACACTGCATTTTCCTCACACATAGGCTCCAAAACACTTGGAATATTTGAATTGTACTTTTAAAGTGCTCAGTAAGAAAACCGAACAAGAGAATGAGAGCACAAGAAACATTTTCTTACCATTTATTTCAGTTTTATGACAAAGAGCTGTTCTTGGTCAGGAAACAAACACAGAACGATTGAACAATTGAACAAACCCCTCCAAAATGTCAGAGAACCACTTGAAACAGGTGTTTTCATGAAGGGCTGGCAACGTAGTGAGTCTACAGTGAGAACAAACTGAACCTTTGTGTGCCTATAACAAACACCAATTACAGTACGAGCCAGAAACAGTCATGGCAGTGACAGTGATAAAAGTCATGCTGGGTATCAAAAAGTCCACCCAACGCTTACATGTGTGCTATGACAAACTCTGAAAGACGGCATTTCTGCTGGTGATCTGCCCTGAAGTTAAGGAAAGGCTCTGGAATACAGCTGTGAATGGATTCTATTACAGCATGTGATGTTTGGCCAAGAACTTGACAGACCTGAAACCTGGGATCCAAGTACTGGCACATTCCAATCTAAATCAACAAACAAATATAGTACAGAAAAAAAAATACAGCACAATCTCTTCAATTTGTTAATAACCAAAAGGATTTTGTTTTCTTAAACCTCATTTATTAATATAACTCCAAATACCTTTACATACACTGCACGTATATAAAATTCACTGTATGTATTGCCGTCTACATATGCGTTCTCCAGTGTTAAGGCACATAACATATATTCCACATTGTATAAAACTTCTTGCGTACACTAAAGCACTTCGGCACATACAAACGTTGCCTTTATCAAACTACGAAAATAAAATAATTTCGGACGCTATAAACATTACACTTTCAACGAGACGAAAATATTGCTTAGAGCGGCAAACGCTGAACCTGAGCTGTGCAGAAGAAAAACTGTAGGGACAAAGTACTTGTGTGCTTCATATTAGCTTCTTTAGGGTTTTACTGCAGTATCCAGACACATACAGAGAGAATCAGTCATTTTTTCCCCCACTCACACCCAGCTTAATACTGCATCGCCCTCTAGATACACCTCAAAAAACATTTTTGTGTTCATGAATGACAGGAAACTACAATCGAGATGCTTTCTAATGTAACACCTGTTTTTTTGGTCTGAGCACATTCTGTTCTCACCATTCTTTGTGTAATGAGCACAATAGATCTCATAATCCTCCTGCTAGGCTGTTCATAAATCAGCAGTTTTGATAGCGACTGCCCAAATGAGATCCCGAATGAACAGATTGGCGCGGCCTTGAGGTTATGCGAGCACAGCATGACAAATCATCTCATAAAAACTATTTTAGCATCTCTCTAGGGGACTCTAGAATACGCCACACCCCTGACATTTGCGGAATCGTGGAATATTCTATTGCGGAACAAACGGATAACCACCCATGTGCTCGTCAGAACCGTTCATTACACATATTACAGCTTTAAAACAATGAGAAGTCACAAAGTCACGGACTAGACCGTTAATTCCCTAAGAACAGACTGATCAAAATGGAATGTTTTCCTGAACGTATACTGGCGTTCCTGAGGGCGAGCGAGACACTAATGCATACAAGACATGATTCCTGTCATGAAAAAAATCAAATGGGACCGGTTTGGGAATAGAAATTTGAGCGGTGAGGGCAAAAATGATTTTTCTGTTATTGTGTATTCACCCTCAATGACATTACAAACAAATATGACTTACCTTCTTCTGTGGAACACCAAAAACATTTTTTTTGTCCATGCAATGAAACTCAATGACTTTCATTGCATGGAAAAAAATAAGAAGTTATTTTGTGTTAAACAGAAGCAATTCAAACAGATTTGGAATGACACCAGAGTGAGTAAACAATGGGGAAAAAAAAGTGTGTCATTTTGGCTGAAATATCCCTTTAATAACAGAGTAGCCCGCCTTGAGCCAAATAAATTGCTAATTAATAAAGTGATCAGCCTGAGCAAGCGGTTACAGTACAAATGCTTCAGCGGTCATGTGCTTCTTGCATCTTTGGTCAAGGATCATGTATAGAGTAAACAGTAGAAAAATACAATCATAGTAAATAGCAGAAGATGCATATATATCTCAACAGACCAGGTCGTAAAAAGGCCTAAAACAAACAGAGTAAAGTGGCCTTTCTGTTCGCACATGTACTGAATCAGGCCACCTCCCAGGATCCTTAAATTAGCTTGATGCATCAGCCTCTATTTCCTAAAGCACTCTGCACTATGACTGAATGAATAGAACTATATATAAAAAAGCAAAAGTGAAATCCTATCCTGCAGGAACGCATGTAGAAACAAAAGCAGCAGCAAAAAGTGAAGAAAAAGACAAATACTTGAGCTGGAACCTGCCATAAGCACCATCTGTATATGCGTGAAAAGCTCAACTGCGCTAGAGGACATTTTCATTTTACATGATAATACCTGACTCTAGTAAGTCAGTAATGATGTTGGTGTGAGATACTGACATTTTAACGTCTGGTAGGTGTCTAAGAGCTTCAATAATGGAATGCAATAGAGTACAAGTGTCATGCATAGTCCTTTGGACAGCATCAACAAATGTAGAGTGCATCTCTTGCTCAGCACTAAAGTCGTCAGGGGACCTAACAACACAAACAACAACACTTAAAGGAATATTTAAGGAATTCCACTAATACTTCACAAATAGGGTACATAAACCATGTACTAATACTTGAACTAATGGGGAATGAACTCACAGACTTATCAAGAACTAATTAAACGCTAGCATGAGATGACTGGAATCAGAGGGAGTCATGCGAATAATGGCCACTTTAAACTACATGTTTGATAGTTAATGCATTAGATTGGCTGTATGACAAAGAATCTGAAGTAGCCAAAAAACCTTAATTAGATTTTAAATGGGATTATTCATTTAAATGATAAAGCGCGATTATCCAATAATATTCTTAACGAAACCGCAGATGCGAACGTGAAGCAAATGTTATTCAGGCATTAAAATCATGCATCTTTAATGAAAGTCAGAGCAGGTTTCGCCACTTCACATTCTTTGTAATAGAAATCATTTGATTTAGTTGAGTGTTAGGTGTTACAACAAATATGTACAAACATGATGTTAAAGCTGTTTTTAGTGACTCCTGTCGCACATGATTAGCTCTTGATTAGTTCATGCCTTTATTCGATCAGGACTTCTCATGTACACTTTTCGTAAAGAGTTACCGAAATTCCTGTAGCTACTGACATTGAAGGGTACCATGATTTTTTTTCGTTCTGGGATGGGGAAATACGAGTGTAGTGCTATCAGCAGTGTCTAATGGTAGGACAGGAAGGTCTTTAAAGTGCGCCAGAACATCCAGGTTCAAATGAACAGATAAAGGAATGCCTCTGGACTGCCTCTGCTTCGAGATACAAACCTCCTCCACTTTTGAGATGGTTTTAAAAAAACAAAAATAAAAAGTCAGTCATTAATCATAAGACCATCCAGTTTGCATATGCTGGCCACTCTCTCTCTCTCTCAAAAAAAAAATTCTAAACTTTATACATCTAAAAATATATATATATAGATATGTAGTACCAACCTATATCTTCATAAAATAATATTGAATATATAATAACATTTCCTAAAGCTAACGTGCAAATTTGAATGAGCGTAACAGGTAGAAAGCATCATAGAAATGTTGTTTTGAGTGAATGTTCTTGTAGGCAGCTAGTTGACTGGTTGTGATCCACATCCCCGGCCTGTTTCAGTAGAGACTTTTGGTTTGAATGGTCCTCGTCTTCCAGCTTCTGCCCCCCAAAAAAGCTGGGTGGCGTCGTGAGCTGCACAGTCTCTGTTTGAGGAAGCAAGGGAGTGGAGGTGAGCAACCCGATCTGACAGAGGTCTGTCGGGCTCAGCGGGGCCTCCAAGCCTATGCTATCCAAAATAGTCCTGGAGGCTGGAGTGTCTTTGGTGTACGGCAGAGTGCCTGCAGCGGGACTCGAAGGTTCCTTCACGCAGTGTAAGTTCTCCGATAGAGGGCCGTCTGAGCCCTGTCTGCAGGACTGAACTTTTTCCTGCGTTCTGAAGTTGTGTGTGATATGGTTGTCAGAGTTTTTTGAGCTTAAAGGTGTGGGACGCATCTCCATGCTCTTTGATGGGATAGGGCTGGATATAGCTTTCTCCTTCTCTTCGGTGCTACTCATGTGGGCTTGCTTTACCCTGGGCCTGTAGTCTTTCTGAAAGGGCCTGCAGAGAGGGAAAAATGGGGTGCGGGGGGGAAACAGTGACCCGAGGGAGCCCAGCTTCATCTGGCTCTGACTCAGGAAGATCCTGCGCATGTCCATTGGCAGTTTGTCCAGTTGTCTTCCCACGTGGACAGGGTTTGGGAATAGAGTTCCCTGACAAGCTCTATAAAAGTATCTGAGACATGAAAACAACAAAGAGTCAGCAAAAACTAAAACTCCCATGAGCACTGCAGTTACATGGCCACTGGCAGCAGACACCAGCCCCAACAATTTGATGTGCATTTGTACATCCTAGAAAGCACAAAAATAACTTTGTTGTTTTAATGACTTCTAAATATATATATATATATATATATACACTATAAAAGTATATATATATATATATTTAATAAAAATGTTATATTTAACACAAGTTTTAAAATGAAGATTTTACATTTTTTTGTCAGCCAAACCCTTTTGACATAAAATATTTACTTGAAGTATTTCCTTGAGATTTTAATATTTCAATAATTTCACATTTTTAACATTTAATTTTTATTTTAAAAAAATGTAAAATTTATTTTAAAATATTTTATAAATATCTACTTTAATTTTGTATTTTATTATTTAATTATCAGCTCATTCATTATTAACTATTAACTATAATATAATATAAGATATAAATCTGTGATTCAAAATCTAAATTAAATCTGAAACTACAGAGAAAATGAAATAAATTAATAGGAAATTGTTTTCTGCACTTTTTAAAACTGTGGTTATGTTAATAAAACATAAATATTAAATATTTACTAAATTACATATTCATATTACGAAATGATTTAATTACACAAAATTCTAAAGCACTTTGAACTAAATTGTAAAACATTACTGCACCAAATTCAACTTATAGAAATATATTGGCATAAATATTCCTCATTTGAATGACAACATATAAATCGGTGTGTAAAAAATGTTTGGTTCAATTAACTTAATTTAAATAAAATACTTCCAACAGGGTTTAATAACGGTTATAGATACCTGGGAAGAAGAGCGGCAATAGGTGTGACAACACACAGCAGGTAGAATATAGGTTCTCCCAGCAGCCTCTGCATGGTCCAATAAGTGTTGGAGGGAGAGAAACAGGTTGGGCAGGAAGCATTGTAGCACAGCGCCACAGTAAAGAAGAGAGCTATACTGAAGCCAATCGACACCCAGTTCATCCACGTCTGTGAAATAATTAAAGACAATCAAGGCAGGGTTAACAAAGAGTTGCTAAATTGCCTGAAGTAGATATTTTACAATGACTTAAAATAATAATTAAACGTGTTTCTAGTAATTTCTATTACATAATTCCGTCTCCAAGTTTATGATTTTCTGCTGTACAAAGCTGTAACAAAAGTAAAGC
Organism: Sinocyclocheilus rhinocerous; assembly: GCF_001515625.1. Taxonomy (NCBI): domain Eukaryota; kingdom Metazoa; phylum Chordata; class Actinopteri; order Cypriniformes; family Cyprinidae; genus Sinocyclocheilus; species Sinocyclocheilus rhinocerous. The sequence continues at coordinate 1,132,487 of NW_015649998.1, forward strand.
TTGTTGTTTCAATCCTGCTTTTCTCAGTCAGTCACATTTTGGAACTGAAATGGGCTGCGCATGGAAATTCACTTTCACTTCGAAAGCGCATAGGGCGACGACCTTCCACATGTACTTTGGCCTCAACGTTGCACTCACCTCAAATAACCTAAGTACATGTGTTCATTTTCCCAGGCAGCACGTGGAACGATGAAGCTGCCAGCCCAACTATTGGAAACGTTTACTCTCTACTTGAGCCATTTACTGTGAAGAACAGCCTCTTTCACACCAGAAGCCATCATCATGTCCGGAAAGACAGTGAGGCTGCAGAAGACATCACGCACCGAAACTTGTCAGCTGAAAATTTACAGCGCCGGTGTAATGGAAAAAGCTCTAATCCAATTCACGCTCATAAATCTAAAACAGCGACTCAAGAAAAGAGGGAAAAATAGAGGAGAATCAGGTAAGGGCTGCACGCATACATAAATGCAACTCGCAATATAATACTACTATGAGCTTTGGCCACCCTGTGTGTTGAAATTGAAATACACTTTATTGTCCCCAAAGGGGAAATTTGTGTTGGACTCGAGGTGTTTACATTGACAAGACCATTGGATCCATAAATAACAATATACACACACAATATACACATAATTCCTATACTCACACCCCCCCCTCAAAAAAATGTGTGTGATGGTCATGTGTACGCCACCGTGGTGAGCGAGAGAGATGAGCACATTGGGCTGGACTGAGGCTGCCTGCATGGGCTGTCAGGCTGATGTATGGCTCCTGATGGCGCAGTATCTCCCGGTTCAAACCAATAATGGAGGCTCCCTGCATAAATGTCTCTGGTCGTGTCAGCATCATCCTGGTCTTCCTCGCCACAGAGTTCAGCCTCATTTTGTACTTGGAGAAAGAAAGGAAAGGCTTGCTTTCTCTATCCCCTTGTACATGTGTGTGAGATGGGTTTTGGATTTCAGCAAAGCTAAAGCACTTCATCATTTCCAAATCCTAACCATTGTCAGATGAATCGTATACAAGATGTATATATACTCGTACATATTGCGACACCCTAACAGATTGTTTTAGAGGAAGTTTAAGCAACAATGACATATGAAGAAAATGGGTTAGCTACAAAGATGTTAAAGAAAATAATAAAATACCATAGCAGTACAAAGTCAGTATCAGGACTGCTGCAGTTATTATATAAAAGATCTTTTAAAGACTTGAACCACTAAAATTATTACTGTATGTCAAAAAAAAATAAAAATAAAAAAATAAAATAAAATAAAATACAGGATAAGTTTTTCCATAAGTGGATGAATGAAAGAATAATATTTATTTTTATTATAACTTAAAATTATTGTGTTAGAAATGTAAATAATGTTAAAAACATTCCATGTACCATATAAATATGAATACACAAATAAACAACATTTAACTATATACATGTAAAATGCCACGCAGGGACATCCTTGAACTAACTGATGGCGTAAACAAACTACTCAATCGATTTATTGAAATGAACATTAATCAGATTGAAAACGGACTTCACTATTCTTATCAGCATTTTTGCAAATGGTGTTAAGGGTAAGAAACAGAATAAGCAGGTTTAACCAGAGACCCTCACCAATCATAACAAGCACACAACCGTCTTTACACTGCAAAATCAGTACAGAAGAACCATGAAGATTGACTTTTAGGAGTGAGTTTGACTGAGTTTTAGCGACTACATCCTATTACATTTTGCATATTATAAAACAAGACTCACCAAGGTTTTGGTTTCTATGCCTAAGTGCAGCAAAATGGTGAAGAGTGCCAAGGTGATGATGGGAGTGCCCCATGTAAACAAATCCACATCCGAGTCAACGTAAGCCTGCAAATATATGACATGCACACAACACTGTTGATTACTTACAGACCCTACTTTTTATTTTACTTTACATGCACAGCACACTGCAAAAAGTGCAGTTAAAATATCAGAAAATTCTTGAAACAAGAAGTTTACTTTAAAGCATTAATTATAAACTAAAAACATCTGCCAGTGCAATAGACAAAATACACTAATATTGAAGACACAATCTATGCAAATCAGTCTTAATGCTACAAAGTCTTGCTTGAAGTAAGTTTCTCTTATTTGAAGGTTTTTTTCGAACATATCTGCAGTGCACTCAAACTTTAAATACTGCACTAAAAAGGTTCATCAAGATCAGATGGCCTCCATCTTAAGGAAGACATACTTGAACAGCCATGGATTTTGCATGGAAATTTCAGCGAATACTCAAAACATTCTAATCACACTTACAAAGTAAGGGATGAAGAAACAGATGAGGCTTTGGTAGAAGGCATCAATCATGTTCATCCAGAACATGTAGGGTTTATATTCCTGTAAAAGAAATTCAAACAATCAGATCCAGGCACACGATTCCAGACGACCATGTTTTATTATAATGTCATTAGATGTTCCACTAATGGAGTCACAGAACGCAAATAAATGGCAAAGTCAAAGGAAGACCTCTGCAGAGGCATATGGTTAGCAAAGCAGAGGCAACCGCTGCAGTTTAATTATCCCAGGTTGCAAAATTTCACCACTCTCAAGACGATTGGTGGTTTTTATAAAATGTTTGTTCTTGCTCGTGCTGTTTTCTCCCTCATGAAACTCAGCACAGAATAAAAGACCCATTTTGAAACGGGTCAGCAAAAAACAATCAAAGCAATAACTGTGGCAAGCGCTGCACGGGTAATATACTTCATCTGATTATAGAGGAAGCGCTGACGCTGCAAACCGCAGGCAACTCATGTGTGAATATATGTGGCAAAAAGCTGTTCATGGGTTCTTATTTACCATTTACATTACACTTTCAATAGACTTTTCGCTCCCAATTATAATTCAATTCACGCAGTTCACGGATGGTGTAATTATGTTCTGTCCAATCAGCATGTACCTCTGAGTTTTGTCCATTCATGTAGAGCTGCGGCAACTCCTGCAGGGTTTCTGCTGACACATCTTTGTCCAGGGTGCCGGTGATGAGCTGAGGGAATGCGGAGAACATCAGGTTGAAGAAGATCAGGTACCACTGATCAACCATGGCTGACCCAGAGAACCCACAGTAGAACTGATACCAGAAGATGAGGGCAACGAACATCTAGGGTGAGAGAGAAAGACAAAAGACAATAGAGGGAAAAAAAGGTGAGAGAAAGACAAAAGAAATCTACAATGAGGTCTGCAGCTGTTGCCTCATTATAAGTCATGCATCTTCATTACGTCCAAGACGTTTCTAGGACCTCCCCAAGAATAGATCTTCATTAATCAAACAGTATATGAAGAACAGACAACAACGTTTAAGAGCTTCTAGCTATAAACTATTGACATCATGAAACTTCAACCTGTTAAACTGGATGCATTATTACACGGAATACTCTCTGGAATACTCTATTTGACTGAAGATTGAGCAGAACATTTTTTTTTTATAATGGCTGAAATACAGGGTATCTGTAGGTTTAAAGCATTACTATTTTTAGAGAACATAAGTTATGTTTTAAAGAACATAAGACCAATTCATTAACAAACCAAATATACAAACTCATATTTAATTATTAAACGCTGTTCATGGGTTTTTATTTACCATTTACATTACACTTTCAAAAGCCTTTACGGTCACAATTATATTTCAATTTATGCCGTTCACGGATGGTGTAATTGCTTAATTGTGTAATTTAATGTTTAATGATTAAACGGTATAATAGTCATGTTAAACAATTAAATGTTAAACTAAATTTGAACACATCAGAATGTTCATTTGAACTTTACTAATTGTGATTAGTGCTGGATGATACAGATGACAAAGATTTAAGATATTCAAAAAAGTGAATTTAACTTGTAGCACTCATTCTCTTTTTCAAATAATCAAATATTTCCAAATCAAAATCAATATTTAATTCCTATTTATGTATTTCTCAGCCATGCAGTAAGCAGGATAATATCCAGAAAGCGTGTCATTACTACAAAATAAACCTTAATTCAGTATGATACAACACTGATCACAGTCTGACAGTTTATTTTTATACATATATGTATGTATTATTCCTGCCATATTGTTTTTCAAAGTCCCTTTACAGTAGTTAATAACCTGTATGATAATGATAACTATTATCAGAAATGAGCAGACTTCAGGGTCTCACAGCATTTTTGTAGAAGAAGTAGAGGATCATGTTGGCGAGACGAGAGTAACACCAATGGCCGTGAACCAAGAGCAGCTTCTGCAGGTATCGAAACCGTGGCAGGGCAAAGTCACTGGCCATTACTGCCTATGAAAACAATGTGAACAGAACAGTGAAGACAGTAAATGTTAATACAAGTTCTGTGCAATTAAAACTATTTTCACAAAGCAATGGACCAACACTAGTGCATGAATAGGCAAAGCTTTAAGGATGCAAAAAATAGGTTTTATTTTATGCTTGTGCAAAAGTATATATATGTTAAATACTCAAAAAGGTAAAAAAAAAATGCACTCCTTTCCTATAATGTTACATGATGGCCTATTGAGTTAAAGCGTTCAACCACATTCATATAAACAGGATTTTGACGACATTTGCCTTGAGGCCCAAGATCTATCAAGTGAGACACACAAACATGGTGGCATGGCATCCATATACATTCATAAGACATAAGATTAACATCAGCCTGGTGACAAAACACTTGTGAGGACATTTTTGCATAAAAGAATTATGAAAAGCCTTCCTGACTGGAATCTGGTGAAAATGATCCCATCACCCATCTATTCTTTATCATATGTTTTCGACAGCTGCACGCGTCAGGCAGTTAACATGTCATCTATCAGCATGACAGATACCGCCTTGTCGCCTCTAATGGCATTTGGGATTTTAATCAGTTACAATTGGCCTGACAGCGGCATCAGCTATGTTCTCCATCCTCGTTGTCATTCTCTCCACATCATGAAAGCATAAAAAAACAGGTGAGCTCAGTTGTTACCCTACTATGTTTGGTACATTATGGTCTATGGGACAGAGTCATAAACAGATTCTCATTAGGGTTGTTAATACGGAGCGCTGACCTCAAGGAGACCTCCGATAAGAAGAGCACTTTGGCAAACAGCAAAGAGTGGTGCCTCATTACGTCCAGATCTTTCGCTGAATTAATTAATCTGTGTGACGCATGAGACAGAGCGTCAAACAGATAATCTGAGATAGGCTGTTCCCAGAGACGAACAAGAGGAGGGCGCTTTATAAATGATCCGCTGAAGGAACCATATGCTGCATATCGCCCAAACAAAGCAAAACTGCTGCCACTGCATACAGTGCATTTAGGTTAACTGTCCTTAAGAAAAGGCATGGGTCAATATATCAAGGGAAGAGTCCATTTTTCAAATAGTTCTGCTTTAGGACCCAGATTTCAAATCATGTGGCAATTTAATACAGTACCAAAATTCTTTATTGTAAAAACAAACAAAATTTCCTAAAATCAAGCAACTTTCTAGCATTTTTTTTTTACACACACAGCGGTTTCAAAATTCATCTACAAGTTATAACAATGCAATTTATACTGAATACATGTACACTACCATTCAAAATTTTGGGGTCAGAAAGATATTTTTTAAAGGAAAAAATCCTTTTATTCAAAAAGGATGCATTAAACTCATCTAAAGTGATAATAAAGACAATTATAATGTTACAAAAGTAACATTCTTCTGTTCTTTTGAACATTCAATTGATCAAAAAATACAGAAAAAATTTATCAATTTCCATAAAAATAGTTAGCAGTCAATAACAGTTAACGATCTTCAACATTGATTATAAATGTTTCTTAAGCAAGAATAAATTACATTTTAAAATATATTAAAACAGAAAACAGTTATTTTAAATTGAAAAAATATTGCTGTTTTTAACTGTAGTTTTGGTAAAATAAATGAAGACTTGATTAGCAAAAGACTATTAAAAATAATATTATACAAGGACTACAACATTTGTCAGATGTGTCAAGCACATAAAATCATATCGTGATAGTTATTTAGCACTGTACATTAATATAAAAAAAAAAAACAGGTTATAAATTGTGTGTTCAAACTGTGTAATTTATGCTGTAAAACAAAACATAAAAACATGTAACTATTCTCAATAATATGGTTAACAACATTTAATTATTTCTATTTAGGGTTGTTTTCCCTATTGCTGACCTTATCAGAAGAGACTGCAACTCATAACTGGGTTGTGAACCACTGGTGTAAGGTACCATTTATTAACTGTCTGAGTACAGGCTGTCTCCGTATCTTGGCCAAAACATCTTCATAAAACATGAATTATGTATATCCAGAAACTTGGTGCATTAACTCTGTAGTCCTGCTTTGCAATGTTCATTCCTCTTGTACTTTACACTTAAGGCAGAGCATAAAGTGTGGCCACAATGTATGGCTCCACCATCCACTTTCAAACACCTTTATCAGCATTACTTCCCCTTGATCTTTTCAGTTTCTTCTTACCTGCATGCCCTCCTGTCCAGAGATCCCCACCCCTACATCAGCCACTTGGATCATACTAACATCATTAGCTCCGTCACCTAGGATGAATGAGAAAAACAGACACAAAAAGAGGGTGAGAAAGAGGGGTAAGCAAGTTATCAATTCCGTTTCACTTTGCACAATGTCAGCCTGCATTAATGCAAACATTGCAACAGCAGCAAAGTGCTCTGCTGGCAAAAATAAACAACATAAATTATCCGCAAAAGAGCCCAGAAACAAGCTGCGGTTTCTGAAATTAACTGGAATGACAGTGCATTAGCAGGGTGACATGACTTTACATCAATGTCACCTTTTACACATCTGAAAAATGCTTACTACAAAGTCAAATCACACAGGAACCCAAAGAGGTGGCAGTCATGCTAAATTTTGCATTCCATTCATCAGTTCAAGTTTAAGTCTGAGCTGCAAATTGGTATAGGAATGTTCAGCTAGCAAAGGATATAAACGCTTCAAATTAACTTCTTGACTGAAAATCAAATATTTTGGCTTTGTTTCATCCTGTTCTATATAATTAAAGTTTTAAACTTCAATTAAGCCCTACTTAAACTAAATGAGGCACACTGTTAAACTATTAAACTGAAACCTCAAACAGAAAAGGGCATAAAGACAAAAATGTTGGCTTTAAGACATATCTGAAGGTTAAAAAAAATCTTTAATTTTAATGGTTATATAGCAGTAAGCAGACTAACAGTTAGTTAGAGCAGGATAAAGGTTGTTTGTGTTTGATTACTGGAGTGTGAAATCATTAACATTATGAAACGCTCAAAACATTCATAACTCTTGAATATTTTTGATTGTCTGCTGCATGAAAAGCCTCAGTCCAAACAGTTAGAAGTAGTAAGCACATCAAGTCAGAACAGAGACATAATATTTCAGAATATCTGATCACAGGAAAACTTAAAAAAACACCCAGAGCTAAAACAGACTGAAGAACTACAGCAAATTTGGTGGATATCACAAAAAAAAAGGGCTCCCGGAGGAGTTAGAGCTAAATAAAATAAAATAATAAAAATACAATAGGCACAAAATTTTTAGCATTTTTTAAAATAATTAAAATCTAGTCTGACCGCCCCTGTATATAAACATGAGAATGAAAGGTGTGGCCATTATGACAGAAGAAAAAAAAAAAGACAACACAATTAGGCCTACATGATTATGAACTGTAAATTGACAACATTCTGTCTGAAACTTCTGTATGGTGAGAGGCAGAGTGTACTTCAGATAACATACTATGTGTTCAAAGATGTTTATCTTGGACCTATGAATTTGCCTTGAGGTGGTTTTTAAAATCATCCTCTGTTGCCTGAGGCATAAGGCGCAGTGCTGACTTGACCCCAAGCTATCATCAAAAGCTGACTTTCAAGCTAAAAAGCTAGTAGGCTTTGAAGTATATAGAAAAGTAATAGCCCGCTGAGACCGTCAGTCGCCTTTGTCCAAACTGAAACAAACAAACATGGCAGCCAAATTCAACAAGACCACCTTTATTTGAAGTACACCAACAAAGCAAATATGCTTAGCGTGAGAACTGGTAACATCTGCTGTGAACATGTCTGTACACCATAAATGTCCGTTCATTAGAGTCATGCGGTGAAGATGGCAAGGCTCGGATTCATTCTGTAATGAAGTCTGTCAATTTCGAGGCAAAGAAGTTTATTTACAGCACCACTGAGGGTCGTTTGAGCACTCCCTCTCTCATTCCAATCCAAAATGACAGTGTGAATATTTAAAAAAACCTGCTCCTGTCTTTCCATGAGACATAAATGAATTACAAAATCTTTATTAAAGGGGTCATATGATGTTGCTAAAAAGAACATTATTTTGTGTATTTGGTGTAATGAAATGTGTTTATGCGGTTTAAGGTTCAAAAAACACATTATTTTCCACATACTGTACATTATTGTTTCTCCTCTATCGTAGGTATGTGGGGGTGTGTTAGAACGAGCCGTTTTAGGTAGGTGTGGCTGACTCTTAACTTTTATAAAGAATATCTCTTTGGATTTGAGACTTTAGTCTTTGCAACTTTACAGATCTTCTTTATGCACCAAGAGCTTGTAACACTCCAAAGAGAAAGGAAAAATTGAAATCGCATCATATGACCCCTTTAAGGTGGGGGGAATGACCTGAGGTAACCCGCTCTTTCTGCAGACAGGTGGCTCAGTCTTGATGCACCTCGCATCTCTCTCTCTCTCCCTAAAGCCATCTGGATAATTAGCTAGAGTGCTGCGTAGGCTTGTAAATGTGGCATTCTGCACTGGGGAAAGGACAGACACGTGCTGTCCAGTCACCACTGAAATGTTTACTTGGCAACACCGGGGACCATTAATCTCCAAATTCAACTTGCCAAGCAAACAGTACGAGAAACAACAAAAAAAAAGAACATCTACTGTATGCTACCCATTTTACCCATTTTGGACATCTTAAAAAGAAACAACCAGTTACTGTTTAAAGGGACAGTTCAAGCTAAAATGAGAATTCAGTCATCCTTTACTCACCCTCATGTCTTCTCAAACCCATTTGAGGACATATGTGACCCTGGACCACAAAACCAATCATAAGGGTAAATTTTTTGAAATTGAGATGTATACATCATCTGAAAGCTGAATAAATAAGCTTTCTATTGATGTATGGTTTGTTAGGATAGGACATTATTTGGCCGAGATACAACTATTTGAAAATCTGGAATCTGAGGGTGCAAAAATACTGAGAAAATAGTCTTTAAAGTTGTCCAAATGAAGTTCTTAGAAATGCATATTACTTATCAAAAATCAAGTTTTGATATATTTACGGTAGGAAATGTACAAAATATCTTCATGGAACATGATCTTTACTTAATATCCTAATGATTTTTTGCATAAAAGAAAAATCGATAATTTTGACCCATACAATGTTTTTTTGGCTATTGCTAAAAATATACTCAAGCGACTTAAGACTGGTTTTGTGGTCCAGAGTCACATATTTTGTACTGGTCTCAATTTTCCATGCAATTACAGTGAATGGAGACTGAAGCTTTCAAGCTTTAAAAATGATGCAAACATTTCAGAAAAGCGGAACATTATTATACACTGATAATCTTCCCACTGAATCAGTGAGCTGAACTCCTGTGCTAGATTCAGAAAGGAATCATTCACATGAGCTTTGTGAATCATTTAAAAACATACCAGTCAAGGACAAACTCGGGCATATTCAAAGATTTTAAGCGAAAACCTATTTTGTTCTGACAAAATGTCTTACTTTTTTTTCTTTCTCATGAGTCCTTTTTAAAACATGTATGAATGGACCTTCTGAATAAAATATTTGCCTAGTGATATAAATGTCTTTACCATCACTTTTGATCAATTTAACACAATTTCTGAGAAAAAAAAATCAAAAAGCTTTTGAAAGGTAATGTCCAAACTGATCATGTTTTCTTTTAAAAGTAGGGAATAAAAGAAAAATCTTTCAATTATTAGGACAGCCTTTGTTGGATTGGCAATTTTTCCTCACATAGACTATTTGAATGGTGCTCATTTCTTTCTGGAGCTTTCAAGGCTTCAGTCTCCGTTTATGTAATTGCATGGAAAAGAGCATGGAAAGCTCTTGGAACAATGTGAGGGTGAGGAAATGATGCCATCTTCAATTCTGGGCAAGCTATTCCTTTAAGCACAGTCACTAGCATTAGTACTGTGGAACACAGTGAAGTTCATTTGTGTGTATTATCTTAGCTGCAGTTATGTGATGTTTATGGCCACTAGGGAGTCATCACTTGCAGACTGGGCTTTAAAAACTTTTTTCATGCAACAAATTCAGCTAAACGAAACACTGTTAAAAACTCACTTGAGATTAAGCATTTGCAAGAAACACTAGATTAAAAACGACCAAACATATCCACCACTTACCTATTGCCAGCGTCATGACCTTGAGCTTGTTACGCACTAACTTGACCACCATGCTCTTCTGCAGGGGCGTCGAGCGACAGCATAGAACGGACCTGCAACTTCGAGCCACAGCTAGGAACTTGTCCTCCAAACTCTTGTCCAGTGCGTAGGCCAAGGTCCGGCCGTCGATCACCAGCCCTAGCCGGTGCACCAGGAAGGGGCTGGAGTGGCCAGAGGAGGCCGGGGAACACACCGGAGAAGAGAAGTGGATGCCAGCATAGCCTCTAGCTGCTTGAGGATCTGGTAGAGGGTTGCAAAGGAACTTGGTCTGGATGTAGTGCAGACTGTTCTTGAGCAATACAGCACAGGCCTCCTAGTAAGAGTAAGAGTTCACATTCAAACCAAAAAATCAGGAAGGTCATAAAAAGGACAAAGATCTCATGAGAGTTAAACAACATCTGGCAAGCAGAGAAATTACCACCCCCCCCCCAAAAAAAAAGAAAAAAAGATGACTCTGCTCGGAAATGCAACAAAACAGATCACAATTATGGTATAAATTATATAACATTTACTGTACAAAATCACTTTTTTTAAAGGGATACTCCACCCAAAAATGAAAATGTTGTCATTGTTTAGTCACCCTCATGTGATTCCAAACCTCTACGACTTTCTTCAGTGAAACAAAAAAATCACTGAGACTGATATTCTCAAAATGTCTTCTTTTTGGTTCAAAAGTAATCCAAACAGCGTGGTTCCCAACATTTTTCGAAATATCTTCTTTTGTTCCACAGAAGGAAGAAAGTCATTCAGCTTTGTAATGAGGTAAGGGCGAGAGTATGATGATGACCATTTTTATTTTTGGGTGTACTATCCTTTTAAGCAAAGAAAACGTTCTGACTAATACAGCAAGTCGGTGATTAAGACATTCCAGGATGACAGCTCTTTGCCTGTGTGGTTTTTCAAAACAAAACTCATGTGGATGCATCACGTGTTCTCCAAGGAGACAAAATCATGAAACATCATGAGAGCTCATTCAAGCCAGTTCAGCAGTTCTGTGAGGGAAACACCTACAGTCTAATAGTGGACATGCAGGGGAATATGGGTGTTTTTTCAACTAGAGACACTTTTGGTCCTTTAGGTCTAAATAAATTACCTTACAAAATATTTTCATTTGTGGTGGCCAGATATGTACTTTTGATGGCTGATATCTTAGAGAGCAGGTTAGCTGATAAAAAGCCAATATATGCAATATCACTATTTAAAAAGTCTATTTAAAGTAATGATTAAAGATTATGAGGGCAGTGCACACAAATCAAAAAATTCTGTGCATGGGAAAATTATTTATAATAAACACTGCAATATCCCATAAACATAAAAATGGTCATGACTGACTTTAATTTGAAGATAACATGTTGTCGGCGCTGATAGCCTTGTGGGCAGCGCGTCGACATATATCGCCGTTGCGCTTCGGACGTCCCATGTTCAAATCCCGGGGTAATGGGTTCAAGTAACATGCTACAATCTAATTAATATTAATTGAAATTAATATTTACTTACTTAGAACTCGAAAATTAATCAACATTAATTTTTTACATAATTTATTGTGTGCCTGCTGCTTTTGTTCTCAGTGCTGTCAGTGTAAAAACAGAAAATCTTAACAGCAGTTGCCTATAATTCAATTAACTAAAGATGACATTTGACAAACAAATAACAAAGGATGATAAACAGAGCCATCCCAAGAGAAAAAGTGTTGGGATTAGTTAGTTATATAATAATAATAATATTTAAAAAATAAATAGGGATGCAAGATATTATCGCACCAATATCAGAATCGGCCGATAATGACTTTAAATGTAAATATCGGCATCGGCCCGATATGAAAATATATGCCGATATGTCTTGCCGATAAGAGGAATACATTAACTCACATGTGCTCAGGGTGTGGTAGCGATTAGATCACGTCAGCAGTGTGGCTCGTTCTTGAAGCAAAGTTTTGCTCAAATGATGATTAAGTTCACTGTTTTGGATCGCTGCATTTAAACTGAGAATGCACGTACAGAATGCATTCGGTGTATGATAGAGTAAACAGTAATAGCACTTGCAGCGGCAGCTGCAGCCTCCCCCAGGTCCTAATGCCCACTTTAAAAGGAGTTTTAATTCCGTAGGGGGCGCTGTTGGCCTACTTCTAATAAAATGAAAGCAAAATACACAAAATAATATTTAGACTGTTTCTGATTAAATAAAGCAGTAATTGATGCCATAAAATCATGAGTATGTTTTGATTTAAAGTTCAGAAGCTATAGCTTACATGAGCAAAAAAAACAAAAACAACACAAACATGTCTCTTAAATTAAATAATTGTATATATATATACATACTGATTTATTCATTAATGTGTAATATGTTGTGCATGTGTAAGATTTTCAGAATTTTTACAACTCCATACAACAACCATTTACAAATGTTAAATCTTAAAATAAAATATTAAGGTTACCACTGCATCTTCCTTAAAAAAAAATGCAGCGATTGAATATATATTTTTTATAGTTATTTTCAAATCTTCAATGTACCTTCATTACAAAAGAACTTCATTGTTGTTTATTTAATTCTAACAACTACGTTTTTGTTAAAAACTAACCAAAATTAAAAATAATTTGCTTATAATTTCTGCACAGGAGAGACTTGGTGTTGTTTCCAAACAAAAGGAAATATATCGGTATTGGCTATCGGCCAAAATGAGTTGAAAAAATATCGGCATATCGGATATCGGCAAAATCCAATATCGTGCATCCCTAAAAATTAGTAATCAGCCCTTGGGAGATTAAAGTGCCCATAGTGGAAAAAACACTCATATGGTAGATGGATGAAGGAAAAAAGGTACAATAGTGGGAGAAATAGAACTACAGTTTGTGTTTTCAACTGGAACAATCAGGCCTACAAGTTATGAGCAATACCTTCAGACATTTCTGTCATTCCTGGTTGCAAAAAGCAAAACAAGAACAATAATAATCAATAAATCAGAGAATAAATAATTAAATACAAGATCAAACAGAATCTACTCCAAAGATATAATAGAATTATAAAAGGCTTTTTAACCCCTTGTGAGAACTGATATGAAACATTTTCCAAACTCTGTAGTTGCAAGCAAGTTGTCAGCTGGAGTGGGCAGCCTGAGAGTAATAGTTACTTTTTTAATAAGGCATATGTGGAAGACAGTTCCCCGTAGTGTTGGGAATTCTGAGACTCTTCAAGCAAATCAATTCTTTCAAATTTAAATGAATTGGTTCTCAAATTCAGTTTAGTGATTATTTGTGGCCTTCAACTTCATATTGTTTGGAGATGAGGAATCTGACCAAATGATTGACTGCAGAAGTAATCAACAGATAAATTGTTTATCATAACAGTCATTAGATGTAGACCATGTCTCACTCAGTCAGCATTCAGAGGGAGAAGGAAGTGAGGAGAAAGAGCAGAGCCCATGAGGAGAGACTGCAGCAGTGCATGCTGGGTGTACCTGTGAGTCAGCATTAAGAGTGATTATCTCCTCCTCTGGGTCCAGCAGTTTGCAGGCATAGGCAATGTTGACGGCAGTCTCTTGTTTATCTCCTGTCAGCACCCAGATCTGAAGGCCTGCTTTCCTCAGAGAGGCGATGGTCTCGGGAACCCCATCCTGAAGTCTGTCCTCAATACCTGTTGCTCCTATTTGAAAAGACAGACAGAAAGATTTTACGTGTCTGTTACTAAGCACTTGTGTTTTGAACCTCGAGATATTAATAGGATAGTTCACCCAAAAATGAAATTTCTGTCATTGTTTACTGACCGTCAAGTTGTTTCAAGCTTCATTGACTTACTTTCTTTTGCTGAACATAAAAGAAAATATCCTGAAGAATGCTGGTAACCAAACAGTTGCTGGTCCCCATTGAATTCCATGGAAAAATTACTATGAAAGTCAATGGGGACTAGCAACTGTTTGGTTACCCACATTCTTCAAAGTATCTTCTCTTGTGTTCAGCAGAAAAAAGAAACTCATACAGGTGTGGAATTACAATGCGGGTGAGTAAATGGTGACAGAATTTTTATTCTTGGGTGACCATCCCTTTAACACCAGGTGTAAATTAGTCCTTGATGGACTAAGAGTGCTTTAGGAACTATTATTACCCAGAAGTTGGAGGTTGGTCTCTAGTCCTAATGCAGACTCAAAAAGCAGCTCCTCCCTCCTCTGTATGGCTGTCTCGGCTTCCAGGTGGCGTTGTAGCCAACTGGCATACTCCTCCTTACTGAGAACCTGGACCAAACAAATACAATCACATCACTGATAGAGGTGCAACATCAGCATTATTTGCAAAAAATGAGTTTTGATAAAGCACTGGTTGTCACAATATTTCAAAACGTTTTTCTAGCTTCAAAGGGATGCATGAAAAAAGGAAAAAGAGAGAAGAGCGCAATAAGGTATTCTGGTTGCTGGTTAAAAAAACAAACAGGTGGAGAAAATAAAACTAACACAATAAGTGGCTTGTTAAACTTTAAGCAGCTCCGTTTATGTATGAATTCACACTTAGCTGTGTGAAAAATAATTGTATGCAAGCTGTTCAAGGCTTCCCTTCTGTTAAGGTGACTATTTAGCAACAGTGATAATGAAGCATGCCAAAAAGAAGAAATGATAGAATTCATACTTTTATTAAAATGATATAGGAAGTGTTAGATCACAGCTGGGCTTTAGTTAGAAAAAGGGAAAAAAAGTAACGTTTCGTTGGTTAAAATTCTGATTGTCAATGACAGCAGAAATCTAATTCAGTAGATCCAAGGAAGCATGTGAAAGTTTGTTGAAAAATTGGGGAAAAAAACAAGAACACATCTTATCACATTATATGACAACCAGACTCCCACGAGGAGCTCAAGACACTGAGTTAACAAATCAGAGAAGAGAGCGAGAGCATATATTACGATCCCTGAGATACAGAGAAAGAAGAGAGATGAGAAAAAGACGGACAGTGAGAGTGAGAGATCTGTCACACAGATCAGCATTCTGGGAAAAACCTCACAGTTTTGTAAACCATCGGTGCAAAAACACTTTTACATTTTCAACACAAACACTTTGTTTTTATCCAGTAAAGTCCACCCAAAAGTGTACAAAAAAAAAGTGACAAAATAAAAATGAGGGCTGTCAATTGATTAAAGATTCATATTAAATATTAAATTAAATATATATCAAATATATATCAAAATGAAGGTTATTCAAAAACATTATTTGTGTAAGATTATATTATATTATATTATATCATATAAAAAAATGTAATTTTCCAGTTGTTACTGAGAGTCCGTGTTACCTTTTTGGCGATACAGAGTGTCCTGAGACCGTCTGCAGCATAAAGATTTAAGTAGTTTTGAGTTTTATACAAGATTTTCCTTTGTCGTTTTCCTTTGCAATCATCTGCAATACAAAAACACAAAGAAAACCAAAAAGAAAATTAGACAATCCATCAAAATATTCTAACATTTAGAGAAGGATTTACTAAACTAATATTAAACACAGTGTGAAAAACACATACTGTAAGCAGACAGCTAAACTAATCACTTCAGCCTCTTCAAGGATGGTTCTCTATGTTGCCATTGGCTTCCTCAACAAGGCCATTAGATTTCATCAAGATGGCAGAGTGTTTTGACAGGTTGACTGGATAAGCTGGCTTCGGAGCATTTTGAGGTTTATCGCTCCTGTGTTATTGCTCAGTGCATTGCTTCCTTGCAGGAAGAGTTGAACAAACTGTTTGATCACTTCCCAACATGGATGACCGTCAGCCAAGACGAGGGGGCGAGAGTGCCAAACCTCACATTTTCACCGAATGATTCATCACCACCCCTGCAACTGTGGGACGACTGGACGTGTTTTTCCAGAGACTGATGCATTGACTCAGGTATTAAATGTTCTTAATAAACCTATAGATAAAGTAAATCCCCATATCATGCCCTGACATGACCCTTCAAAGAGCGAAAAGGAAAAGTGTATTAAAGTCTTTCATAACATATGCAACAGTTTTTAAAAGGTTAAGTGGGGAATTTTTAAACCACTAGCAACACAAAAGGAGTAGTATCTTTCATGTCCACAGCTAACTTCATGTAGGACGACCTATGAACCAAAGTTTAATGCCTGAGAAGTATGTCCAAAAGTAAGTAAAAGTATGTCTTGGAATTTAACCAGAGGCAGCTACTCACAGAAACAAAAATTACGCACCAGTTTATTACTGAGAGACGGAAATGATTGCCATTCCCTTAGCAAAACATGGTGTCCTTTCCAACATTGGTAATGGAGCACACTTTGGAACATTTTTGTCTGTCCTTCATTTTAACATGTTCCATAATGACTGGAAACACATAGGTACTGTTTGTTTTTCCAAATCTTTATGGTTGCCTGGTCAAGACAGCTTTATGTCAATGAAGTTGTAACAATTTTCTTGTCAAAGACTCGAAAGCTGTGTGGCTCAGGCTGGCACCTGTAGTCTGTTTTTTGTGCATTGTGTCATTAGACAAGCATGGCAAACATCCCACTGCTTCTGAATGGAGCAACTGTACCTTCACAGTGGGTCTGCTGTGTTAATTGGAAGCCCACACCCAGAGGTGAACAGTGGCTCTAGCTCCTAAAGTACAGGAATGTACACTGAGCGTGTGTGTCTATGTGCATAAAACAGTTCATAGTCTGTAGTGAGGCACAGTCTGGGTGTGTGTGCAGTTTTATGCTAACTAACCCCAACATAGGCTGGACACTAATAAACCTGGGGTTTTTAAACATATTTCCAGGCTGCCAGCTAAACACATGGCAGAAAGAGGAAATGACATAACTACTTGCAATGGCACTAGCTTATTGTCCATATAGCTGAAAAAGTCTCAATCTCAACTGCACAAATCTTTAATGCACTTTCAATGGAAATCTATGGGGCAAGATATTCGCTATAAACTAAAAAACAAACAAACATGTATAGCCATTCTTAAACATGTTAACAATTAGACTACTGTAATCAAAATAACTCGCTAACCTTTTATGTGTAAAAAATAATAATAATGAAATGAACATGAATTAACCACAGATTTTTTCCCCTTTTTTTCTGTATTGTGACTTTTTTTCGTAAAAAAAAGTAGACTAGGGATTTCTATTCATTGGTTGTTGATTGGATTTTGAGATATGAGCATTGCACCCAAAAATTATTGCGAGCTCTTGAGGGATTGTGGTAAGTCAGGTATTTAAATGCTGAAAGAAAATCAAGTTATGACATTAAAGTAAAAAAAACACACAAAAAACACGGATGAATCACTCACAATAAGATCTATAATATGTTTTGTGCCGACTTTAAGGTTTTAAGTAGTATTTTTTATTTATTTATTTTTTTACAGATAGCAATGTAAAACTCAGAATATCCTTGAAAGAAAATTAATGTACTTGAGAAGCAACATTGTATTTTATTAAGACTTGTACTTAAATACTTTTACCTGAATATGTGTTTTGTCTTACTCCACTTCTTATTCTACAGTTTTCTTTTCATACAGCAAATATATAACATTTTTTTAAAAATATAATAAATTAAACACAAGGGACAAAATCTGTCAGTGCAGTAAGATGAAATACACTTAATATCTTATGCAATGTTGCTTCAAATAAATTCTTATTTTTTCTTATTCTTTTTTTTTTTTGTGGTCTGAAAAATATTAGTCAATCTTTCAAATGCACCAGGAAACTAGAAAATTCCACCCAAAGGAAGTGTGTTGGCAACACACAACCAGAAGTTTGTTTGTTTAGAACAGTAACCTGTGACAGACAAATATGCCACCTTTTGTATACAAATATACACACACTTTTGAACATAAGAATTATGTAACATATTTTACAAAAATATCAACTTCACATTACTGCTTATAAACCTTTTTCTATATTCTTTTGCTATATTAAGGTACTATAAATACATTACAACAATGTGATTTTTGTTTTTATGAAACAAGTGACAAATGATTCTCTTTTCTAATCTGTAACATACTGAAAAAAAATGCTAAAGAAAGAAATAACACTGAAAAAAATCCATGTTCTGATTTATTCTGCTCTTTCCTCCAAAAAGATGAGCAACCATCTAAACTAAACGCTTGTGAACTATTCAAAGCCATAGTTTTGTCTTTTTTTGGCTGTCGTCTTGACATTTAGATATAAAGCACAGGGCTGTGCATGTAGTACTTCTGTTCAGTCATTTATGTACACAGCATTAGAGAAAACTGCCACTGGAGCGGTTCTCGTGCCTGGAATACTAACAAGCCAGTCTACCTATGCCATTAGGATAGTTTATTACCGCTAAAACCCTTGGCTATACATCAAGAGCCAAGAACAATCTGGAAGCCATCCAGAAGATGTTTGGGTGAAGGGGACGTATTGCCCTTACCATGCTGACTATGTGGGAATCAAATGTCTATCAGCATAGATCAACAGTGTACATCAAAACCCAGAGGCCATTTTAAGCACTCCAAAGACATGAAAAATTCAAAACATTTCCTTGAAAAATCACACCGTCTCACTGTCTGCTCTTAGTAGATGGTGGCTATTTCTCTTCCAATTTCTTGGAGACATAAAAAAAAATCTATCCATTCAGTGTTCTGAAGAAATCAGATGACTTTTGGCCATTTGGCCGTGAGCCGTTATTCATTAATTCTGCTGGAATAGGCCTCATGCGCCGTCTAACTGGGGCACGGAAAAAAAAACAGACTTCATTAAAACTTTAGTATGATCAACAAGCGTTCTAAAGCATAATCAACACTGAACATCAAAATAAACTAACCCAGAAAATTTGATTCATTTCATAAGGGGGAAGGTTTGGCAGCATGCCAGGCGTTTGTTAATCTGAATTCCAAATATAAAAGAGGAGAGCCATTAAAAAATAAAAGAATAATTCAAAAAGTTAGACAGTTGAAATCATAGATGGTGAAATTCATAGAAAGTGTCTTTTAGAAGCTACAAGATGGATGGGAGCAAACCTGTCAGAAATGCAGCTTCAAACTTTCGATAAGACGAACTTTTCAACAAGATGTTATGAGTTATGCTGTTTTTGTTATATCTGTAAAAATAATAAAGAAATAATTGATAATGGGTAGGTGAATTAATGAAAAAAAAATGCACCACTCGAGGCAGTTATAAACTACTTTTATTTTTAAAGAAATACTGGATACTTTTATTAAGAAAAGGATGCATTAAATTGATCAAAAGTGGCAATAAAAGCATGTATTAAAGGGATAGTTCACCCAAAAATGAAAATTTGATGTTTATCTGCTTACCCCCAGGGCATCCAAGATGTAGGTGACTTTGTTTCTTCTGTAGAACACAAACGAAGATTTTTAACACAAACTGTTGCAGTCTGTCAGTCTTATAATGGAGGTGAATGGGTAATCATGGCTTTGAGAGTAAAAAAAAAACATACACAAACAAAACATCAAATTTTCATTTTTGGGTGAACTACCCCTTTAAGTTATTTATTTCATCTTCGAATCCTAAAGTAAAAAAAAAAAAAAGTATACATTTTTTCCCCCACAAAAATATTAAGCAGCACAACTGTTTTCAACATTGATATTAATAAAAACTGAATGTCTGAACTGTCCTGAGTGCGTTCGCGTCTTCTTCAGCCGGGCGTGAGGCGTCTTCTTCTTGCTTTACGGTGGATTGCAGACTTATACGTGCATTACCGCCACCTATCTCTCAAATGGACCATTGACACTCTATCTACAATCTCAACTGTATCTTGACTTAAGCACTAAATTAGCATATTAGAATGATTTCTGAAGGATCACGAGACCTTGAAGACTAGTTTAATTGCTGTTAAAAATTCTGTTATTCTAAATTATAGAATTATATTATATTTATAATATTTAATTGTATTTTACATAATATTTCACAAACTTTTTGATCAAATAAATGCATCTTACCGACTCCATGAAGCACAATCTTTTGAACGATAATACATGTACATATACATATATTAACACGTATATGAAATGGAGGGAGAGAAAGGGGCATTGGGATTGGGACATGACACGAGCCAGACTCAAACCTGCATCACTATAAGCATGTAAACTTCATATTTTGAATATACACTGCAATGCATCCGTATTATGCATCAGAGCAGCTAAAATGTTGAACCCTAGAAATAAAGTGTGGGAACAATGTGCTCATCAATGTTAGCATACCTGTGGCTGGTCTGATCAAATCCATGATGACTGAATCGGCACCCTTGGTGTAAACTGTGATTTGCTCAGTCAGCGGGTGTTTTACCACCACTGACATCCTTTTTCTTGTGGAATCAAACCCCAGTGTGTGCAGAAGCTCGAAGCTCAGCTTGCCCAAGTGTGGAAGCTCCACGTTCACCTGATCCGGTAAACGGCCGACAAGAGCACACTTATAGGCCCGGGCTGCATAAACCAACGCTGCCTCGTCCGGTGACTCTGCCTCATATCTGAGCTCGCATTCATCCTGAGCCAAAGCTTTTGTTTTATCAAAGTTGGGTGGGCCGGGGCTGAAGGCATGCTGCAGGTCATGCTCTGGACGCTTCTCCTCGTTCAGCTTTGTGAGCGTGCTCTCGGCCGAGGGGGTGGACAGCATGCTGCAGCCCACTTTATGGGAGGACGAGCGGTTGGTGGCTAGACTGGAGGAGCTGCTGTTGTTGGAGCCAGAGGTCAAGCGGCTCGGAGTGAAGCGCTTGATGAAGTCCTCGATGGTCTTCACTGGAGACTTCAACTCGTAGCGACGCACCTTGATAAGATCCAAGGAACATTTGTCAAAACAAAACTCCTTAAATATTTGTGTGCATTTAATACTGCAGCCAACTGGGAGGATGATTTGTAAACCATTCCATAATAGATGGTAAGGCAAATGTTTTTAACCGCACATACAATGACCTCAAGAAGTTTTTGAATACTTAAGCATACTGCATTCTGAACTCAAATAAAATATCGAACCAAGAGGCGTTTATTTTAAATGAAAGATTCACAAGACTAAAAAAACATAGTTTACTTAATTATTAATTAATGAATTATTCTTTTTTAACTACAAGAATATATGAAGGTGCCTGTGTGAACCAGGATTATTAAAGTTAACTCAAACTAAAACCATAAGAAAACACTTGAAATAAAATAAATGGTAACCGAAATAAAATACAAAATGTATTTTAGCTACTTTACAAGGCAATTTCTCATTTTCATTTAAACTAAAACTGAAATAAAAATGAATAAAAACCATATAGACGTATTTAAAAACAACTGCAAAAAAATAAAAATGACAAAAATACACAAACACGAGATCAAAATGACCAAAACTATTAACTAAAATTAACATTAAACCAGAACACAAAAATAAAATTGAATTCAAATTATTAACAAAAACTATATTATATCAACTAGACACTAAAATAGCACTGGTGTGAACGGAATCCACTAATAATCACCTTGAGACCAAATGGTTAAAAATAATCGCAAAAATGGTTTAAGAAAATTGAAATTACTTCTAATAAGAGCTATTAAACTGTTTGTAGATGCTACTTGGTTTGATACATTACATTTTAATTCAAGCTTATTTATATATTTATTGATTAAAGATTTCATTAAGATTGTGTTTAACAAATTTAAATTAATTTACGACATTAATTTATGCACAAATAATCGCTCTCAAAATAAAATTGAATTCAAATTATTAACAAAAACTATAATATTATATCAACTAGACACTAAAATAGCACTAGTGTGAACGGAATCCACTAATAATCACCTTGAGACCAAATGGTTAAAAATAATCGCAAAAATGGTTTAAGAAAATTGAAATTACTTCTAATAAGAGCTATTAAACTGTTTGTAGATGCTACTTGGTTTGATACATTACATTTTAATTCAAGCTTATTTATATATTTATTGATTAAAGATTTCATTAAGATTGTGTTTAACAAATTTAAATTAATTTACGACATTAATTTATGCACAAATAATCGCTCTCAGAAGTGAGGATTAATTAAAAAAATCGTAATAGAGAAACTGCAAGTTAATGCAATGAAATATGGCAGAACTTTAAGCAGCCATCAATTTAATCAAACACCAAATGCAAATCACTCAGCTCAAGATCAGACTTGTATTATGAAGGGAGGACAAGTCTTTGATCGCAGTATCTGCCAGATCTTACATACACACTTGTAGAAGTATGCAGGTCATACGCGAATGCTGGAATGGCTCCAGAAAAGGTGGATTTTGAGGGCATCTCATGCCATAAATTAGTAGAGGGCAACATTACACATTTGAAGGATAGACCATAAACATCTTTTACACAGAAACAGGAAGTTGCTCCAACTCTACACAGCAGAAAACCACCAAAGGAAGTTAACTGCGGCCAAAAAAAACACCACAGCCCACACACAAGACATTAAGAAATTTGTGTGATCAAAATCTGACATGAGACACTTCAGTTGTCCTGAGATTAAAACAAATCTCAATCTTAAACCGATATCAACAGCTGTTAGTGAAGCATGATACCTGACAAAAAAGCCACCAGGATTGAAATGACTATAAAACTGACTATTTACTTTCTGCACTGACTTCTTCTCAACGGAATGTCCCGAATTGCGTCACATTACTGACGTAAAGCAGGTTGCGAATGTCAGTTTCAGTTAATTCCTGGTGGTCGGTCTGCTTACCTTCTGCCGGGGTTGATTGGGTGAGGACACAACCACAGTGTTGCAGATAGTGAGAGCAATGAAAAAGTCAAAGACGTCACACAGGTCAGGGGGGATCTGGTTCAGGGACTGACTGTGAAAACGCATGAACTCCATCTGACTGCTGCACTCATTGACTTTATCCATGAGCTGGGGATCTGGAGTAATGTCCTTTTCCTGTCAAACCAATAAAATAAAAGAGCAAATATCATTAAGCATTGGGATAGTGAGCGATACATGTACAGCTTAAGGTGGAGAAGATACGTTTTCTAACCATGGGACTGCTGAAGGCAGTGTGTTTGGACAGAATGCTGGCCCGTTTGGCTTCGGCTCTGCTCCCGGTGCGACGGTGAGATTTAGTGCTCTGTGATCGCAACACCACTTTTCCACTCTGGTGGCTGGTGACGCTGTCCCGCCGTGGGAGAGTTCCACCATGAGATGTACAGTCCTCCTCCTCTGAATCCATTTCCTGGTACATAGCAAGCCTCCTTGCTGTGGGAAAGACACTCTTTGAAACATCTGGGCTGTACATTGAAGACCTAAGGCTTCTGGCACTTTTTCCTCATGCTAGTCTTTAACCTGAGCTGCCTTACTGGGGTACAGGCTATAGACGAAGTGAACTACATATTCATTCATTCATTCATTCATTCAATCAATCAATCAATCAATCAATCAAATCTATATATACACACACACACGCACGTTTAAAAAGTTTAAATGTTTTTTTTTAATAATTTAATTTTTAAAGTAATTTTTAAAAGTAGTATTTTATGCTCACCAAGGCTGCATTTATTTGATCAAAAACTATAATATTTTGAAATTTGATTACAATTAAAATTACGGTTTTCTATTCTAATATGATTTTTAAATTTTTTTATTCCTGTAATGGCACAGCTGAATTTTCAGCAGCCATTACTCCAGTCTTTCTAATATGTTGTTTTGGTGCTTAATAAAAACATTTCTTATTACTATCAATGTTAAAAACAGTTAATATTTTTGTGGAAACGGCAATCTATCTTTCCAGGAATCTTTAACAATTGTAAAGTTTAAAAGTACAGCATTTATTGGAATAGCAATTTGTAACATTATAATGTCTCTTAATTTTGTTTAATTTACAATTCATCCTTGCTGGATAAAAGTATTAATTTCTTTTTAAAAAATAATTGTGGGTAACACTTTAGTTAAGGGACCAATTCTCACTACTAATTGGTTGCTTATTAGCATGCGTATTACTAGTGTATTGGCTGTTTATAAGTACTTATAAAACATATTAATGCCTTATTCTGTATGACCATAATTTACCCCATATCTAAAGTTAACAACTACCTTACTAACTATAAATGAGAATTTATTGAGACAAAAGTCATAGTTAATAGTTAGGTAATAGTGAGAATTGGTCCCTGAAATAAAGTGTGACTTAATACTGCTACATGTATTTGAATGATCTTAATTTGGGGGCTTTTTGATATATGCCATTAATTGTAATAACTATGATTAATTACATTAATTGACATAACATGTAATTAACTCTATTAATATTTAACATGATTGACAGCCCTATTATTTATACAACATATTGCTCATTTACAGAGAATTAATGGTGTGCAAAGAACTACACTGGCCCTTGTTTTAGCACTGCAGATGCTGAGAATCCTAACCATTGGCATCATGCGAGTACTCGACTCCTGCCACAGTACAACGGCGAAACACCATCTTGTTTTCTGTGAGCGTGCCGGTCTTATCAGAGAAAATGTACTGCATCTGGCCCAGGTCTTCTGTGATGTTCAGAGCCCTGCACTGGAGGTGAGAGTCTGTTTCCTCATCGTACAGCTCCATGTCCTGATGAATAAAGTACACCTGGCATATCTTCACTATTTCAATGGAAACGAAGAGCGAGATTGGGATCAGCACCTGCACCAGAGAAAAAGAGAAGTAGAGAGGTTTGTTGTAGGTTCATGCAGGGTCATCATTTCAACTACCGCTGAGCCTACAAACCAAATGGGAATTAAAGGAAACGTTAATCCAAAATTAAAACAGAGTCATTATTTAACTGCATGGTGACTTTAAATCTAAAATAATTAATTAGATTTCTTCTACATACGGAGCATCAATGTTAATCTGAAGCACATGGTAACAATCCCCTTTCACCACTTGCTATTCACCTGCAAAACTATTATCATGGTCAGGAAGAGATAAATGGCTGAGACCACTGGAGATAAGTCTGTTCCTTCTGGGCTCAGGACGTCAAAGACAGGCCTCTTATCTCCATACTGGAACATCCACAGGCCATGTCCTAGAGGAGGTTTCAGAGACAAACACTTGACTGTATAAGGCATGGTAAAATGGAATCTTGTTTTTTTTTTCTTTCACTGGAGATGTTCAAGGAATCTAAAAATGTTGAATTAAACCAAAAAATAAAATAAAAATCACTGCTTCCTCTAAAATGCTTCCTCAAATCAGATACATTCAATCAATCACTGAAGATGTATTTTTATTGTGGTAAAAAGCATAAAAATATAAATCTTTTGCTGAAAAGGGAATTAAAAATGATGTATATATTAAAATAACAAGATTGTCTGAAATAAACATTTCCACATGCTTAATTAAATACTTTAACTTCATCTTGTTTGATTATTTTTTGGTTTTAATTTGGGACTTGATGCAAAAGATAAGATTATTCATAACAGATGAATCTGCAAAACAGCTTCACATTACGTAACACTTTACAACAACAACGAAAAAAAGAAAAAAAAAACTTAAAACGGTAACTAACACAATAGTAAGTAATAGTATATGGATAGTTTGGATGAGCCACATATGACATTTTAAAATAGCCATTATATGCACACCTCACAAACATTTCAGTTATGACAGCAATAATAACTTGGAAGAAAAACTGACAAGTTTTACGTACCGATGGCGGAAAAGAGGCACATGACCAGAAGGATGATGACACACCAGAACACATCTACGTTCATCTGCCGCTCCAGTTTGCTGCGTTTATAACGAGGACCGTTGTTGTTCAGCATTGCTTTTGTTTCATGACCTAGGAATCAGTGTAAAGCAAAACACTCACTTTTTGTAAAAATAACATGAGCTGCACCAGTCAGATGACCAGTCATCAAACAATTTCTATGTAAACATGAAAATCACAAATCACACAAAATTTGCAATTTTGTTCTTTGTGTTTGTCTTAATACTAAGTAGTTACCATACCTTTTTGATTCCTTCTAAATGCTATTTGTAAAGTTTTTTTTTAATTCTTGGTGACATTTAAATATAAAAATGTGAAAAATGTAAAAAATATTAAAATATGGGGAAAAAATAAATAAAAATTACATACTAAAGATATAATTTAGATATTGTGTGAAAATGATTTAACACAAATTATAATTGTCCAACAGTTTTTATTTCTTTCACAATCCATAAATTAATCAAAAGTTAGTGTACTTGTAACAAATTAGCCAGTAAACTGCATACTTGATGAGATGCGTGTATAGAAAAAAAAGAAGGTAAATTAAATGTTTAATAGAATATTTAAAAGTATGTAATGTCCAATAAAACAGCATCATTTCCCAATTATGCATAGAGTGTAAATATTTAAAATAAAAAAATAATAAAAAAAAATTGCACTTTTTTGTGATGGTGATGAAGTTACTAAAATAAAAGATCTATGATCTAAGATCTATATGTTTGACGTAATACATCATTTGAAATGTGGTGGAAATGACACTTTAGTGGACAGCATGTAAAATTAAACTACTGTAGTGGACTTTTCCAGTCCTGGTTTGGAATGAAGCAGCGTACCGGCATAGATGACGATTCCTACAGCCTCCTCTGTGTTGCGGATGGTGCAGCCCCTGAGCAGCAGATTGTCTTTGTAAAGGCCGTCTCTCCTCCCACTGCGATGGATTCTGTCATATACACCATGCAGGTTTCATTTATCACACTTGTAACACAACATATCTATGAGGATTATACATAATCTGAATCTGAATTCCTCATTTGCTAGAACTTCATTACACTGGAAGCTAACAATAACCGTGTGATGTGGATATTGCCAAGGGATATCCACATAATTCTGCGTCCCTTGTTGTTGACGACATCGATCCATCATATTTGACAGTCCACAGGGTTTCCCTCAGGATCCCTCTTTCACAGCACAAAATCAATAGTAAAGCCATGACCTCAGTAAAACGGCTCTGTACACAGGTAAAGCCCTGCGGCCAACTGGATCTCACGTTCACTGCAGCACTTTTTGTAAAACCCCAAAGCCGTGTCATAAAAGAATTGAGCAAAGTAAAAAGATTCTCATGATAAATGAGAGCGAAGGAGTGGCGGGGAATGAAATCTTAAATTCAACGAGACCTCCGATCTGAATGTTGCGTGTGATTCCAACAACGGGAAAAGGTTCAAAAGGCCCCAGGGCTAAACTTCCTGATAAAAATGGCGTCATATGCAAATTAATTCGTGCTGAATGAGCGCTGAATGCTAAACAACCTGTGGAGGAGCTCAATAAGCTTTAAAGCAAGCACTAATCCCAGTGCTAAATTCAGGATTACATCTGTTAGTTAAAAAGCTGTTTGCTGTTGCTGAACTTTTCCTTTGTCAATTATCTGACAAGGCCTCCGGCAAGTTTTTGTGTTTTTTATTCCATAGTAGTGCATTTAACTTTGAGCTTGGCCCTGGTTCATACCCAGACCTGATATATTAGCTGTATGTACACCCCATGCTGTCAATCACAGTTCTGGTTTAGCTCAGAGCCATTTGCCTATTTGTTAGCTTGGACAAAAGTGTCAAAGTATGGCTAGGCAATATGGTCCAGTTAGGCCTTTATGGTAAATGTAATAACTGTATATCATATGCCTGCAAAAAGCATCTTTCTCTTAGGTCATTTAAATATAATTTATGTATTATGATGGAATAAAATGTATTGTAATCAAGATATAAACTGCAAATACTAAATCATATTTCAGTTTTTTAGGGTGCTCGTACAAGCATAGTTCACTCAAAATTGAAAAGAGAAAAAATCTCCTATCCTCACAAAGGCTTTTATTATATATTTCTTATATTTAAAAACACAGTAAAACAGTTAATATTGTGAAATATTATTACAATTTAAAATAACTTTTCCGCTTCAGCAGATTTTAAAATGTAGTTTGTTCCTGTGATGGCAAAGCTGACTTTTGGTTTGGAGGACTCTGAGTTTTGTACTCGCTGGTGCGAGATACTAAACAAATGTTCGTTTGATCTTATGGCGCTGGTGATTAAGGAGACTACGAAACAACTTGAGTCAACACGTCAGGAGTCGAAAACATTGGAGTTACAACTTGGTGAAATCGTCAACAAAAGTTAACAGAACTGAAAAAAGATCTTGACCGACAATGGGCAGAACTCTCCACTGTGATTAAAGCGACTAAACGGAGGAAGTTTCCAAGGAACAATGATGACTATCAGCAAGGAAGGATTTATTTTTGGAGGGATGGAAAACCAGATTCACAGACTTCTCATTGTAGTCGAGCCACCTTTGAGGTCCCCCCTGGACGCTGACAGCCTGGGGAGAATAGGTTATGGGTCTCTTCAACATCGGGCGACTCTGACTCTGATGCTGCTGGTCGATGGCGGAAAAGCTTGGGTTTTTTAAACCGCACTCGGGCGGAAGTGCATGGTACGGATTGGAAGGCAAGAAGTTCAAGAAAAGATGTAGAAGGGGTAAACGAAAGAGGTTCTTCGCTTCCTCCACGACTGACGAGGAGCAATCAGAGGAAATGGCTATGAATTTCTCAGATAAGTCACTTCCTAGTTTTTGCATTGCTGCTCTTAGCAAAGTACTTTATTTTATTCCTACCACTGAGGCTAATGACTTTGACACTATAATTGACTTTCAAAAGTTTTTTAGATCCCTGAGACTGAGGGAATTCTTTGGTACAACTGAAATATCTACTCTGTCTGATGATGCACCTTCTGTTACTGTACAGCACAGTGTCACTCCTGATTCGTCCAGTATTCATCTTCCTTTTAAAAGGAAGTCAACCTTTATCCCACCGCGTAACAGGAACGCATCTTTGGATACTTACTGCAGGCTTGTTGAAGCTGATGTTAAGACTTTGCTAAAAAAAAAAAAAAAAAGAGACAATATAAAGCATATAATAATTTATCAAAAGCAGAGAGGGATGCTTTATTTGATCTTAAAGGAACACTCCACTATTTTTGAAAATAGGCTCATTTTCCAACTCCCCTAGAGTTAAACAGTTGAGTTTTACCGTTTTCGAATCCATTCAGCCGATCTCCGGGTCTGGCGGTAGCACTTTTCGCTGTAGCTTAGCATAGACCACTGAATCTGATTAGACCGTTAGCATATCGCTCAAAAAAGACCAAAGAGTTAATATATTTTTCCTATTTAAAACTTGACTCTTCTGTGCTGGGGACTATTTTCAGGCGCTGCGTAATATCATTGTGCCTGCTGCACCCATGGTACTGCAGCAAAGTTCCTTGATTATTACGCTGGAATGTAGAGTATAGTTCCTAGCCATATCGGCCTAGAAAATAGCAACTTTTCATTTTCCGTCGGTCTTGGTACACGATGTAACTACAGAAGAGTCAAGTTTGAAATAGGAAAAATATCGAAACTCTTTGGTCATTTTTGACCAAAGAGTTTCTATATTTTTCCAGCGCCTGAAAATAGTCCCCAGCTAGCGAGATGCTAACGGTCTAATCAGATTCAATGATCTATGCTAAGTTACAGCTAAAAGTGCTAACGCCAGACCCGGAGATCGGCTGAATGGATTCGAAAACGGTAAAACTCAACTGTTTAACTCTAGGGGAGTTGGAAAATGAGCCTATTTTCAAAAATAGTGGAGTGTTCCTTTAAAAGAGACACTGATGTGGTTGTGCGCCCTGCCGATAAGGGAGGGGCTATAGTGCTTCAACGAGCTACAGATTATGAGAAGGAAATTAGGAGACAACTAGATGATAATTTTTTTATGAACGTTTACCTGCTGACCCTACTAGTAAATTGAAAACTTATGTTCATTCCAAGTTACAGCAACATTTTGAAAACTGAGAATTCAGCAAAAATGAATATGAATTTCTTAAAGTTGATTTTCCGGTTACACCTTTGATATATACATTGCCTAAGGTTCACAAGGGTGTGGATACCCCTTTGAAGGGTCGCCATTGTGAGTGGTATTGGTAGTCTTACTGAGAATATTTCCTCTTTTGTGGATTACTTCATTAAACCGTTTGTACCTATGTTGCCATTCTATGTAAGAGATTCTATGGATTTTATTGAATCATTGTATGCGGTTGATTTTTCTGTCGATGCTGTTCTTCTCGCTACACTAGATGTTCAGAGTTTATATACTAACATCCCTCATGAGGATGGCTTATGGGCGGTGGAACGGTTTCTAAAACAAAGACAGAATGGAGTGAAACCTAGTACGGCATGTTTGCTGGATCTTATAAATATTGTTTTGACTAATAATTACTTTTGTTTTCAAAATGATTATTATGTACAAGTGAAGGGAACAGCAATGGGCAGTAAAATGGCATTAAATTATGCCTGCTTGTATATGGGTGTATTTGAAAATGAGTTAATTTTAAATGAATCAAATTCTTTTTTACCTAAGATAATGTTTTATAAATGGTACATTAATGACATCTTTATGATAACGAATTCTACACCCGCTGAATTGTTGCTGTTTTTGAATTCTCAACTCTAGAACTGAACACTTGAAGTTCACTATGGAGTGTGACACAGAGAGTATCAGTTTTCTTGATGTAAAGGTACACATTTCTGAAGGTAAACTTCAAACTGAATTGTATCGCAAACCAACGGATCGAAACACGATTTTAAGAGGTGATAGTTTCCAAAACCTCTGATTAAAAGCCTGCCTATTAGCCAGTTTAAGCATGTGCGTAGCACTGAAGA
This sequence comes from Sinocyclocheilus rhinocerous, assembly GCF_001515625.1. Lineage (NCBI taxonomy): Eukaryota > Metazoa > Chordata > Actinopteri > Cypriniformes > Cyprinidae > Sinocyclocheilus > Sinocyclocheilus rhinocerous. The sequence goes on from NW_015649998.1 coordinate 1,163,496, forward strand.
GTCTTACTCTCGATGGTCCGCTGATTTGGCTTCAAGATTTCTACATCGAGGTTATCGTAGGGAATGGATAGAAGAACCTAAGAGGAAATTTGATGATACATCTCAAACACAGTGCCTACGTGCTACAGGTAATGAAACACAATCAGGCAATGGCCCTATTTGTTTGGTTAGGTATTCAGCATTGGGTGCAGAATTTTGTAAGGTTCTATACAGGCATTGGCATATTATTTCCAGCGATTCTAAATTGTCTCATATTTTCAAGGATGGCCCCCGTTTGGTTTTTAAACGTCAAAGTAACCTGCGTGACATGCTTGTAAGATCGGAGTTTCCGTTTAGTGTAGTGAAACCTGTCACTCTTACTCTTCCTCCTGGTAATTATATATGCGGCAATTGTGCCCAGTGTACTTCTACATATAAATGTAAATCTTTTAGCCATCCACACACTGGTCGTAATATATTGATAAGTGGTACAATTAATTGTTAATCTACACATGTGATTTACCTTATTCGTTGTCCATGTGGTCTTGCTTACGTTGGAAAAACTTCTAGATCATTACGCACCCACATTAGTGATCGGAGTAATATTGGGGGGGGGGGTTATATCAGTGTGCGGACAATACGTTTGTTCTTTTGTTAAAGCTGACTTTTTAACAATATTTAGAATTTTTTATATATTAAAATGGAGAACAGTTGTATTTTTCGCAACATTACTGTTTCTACTGTATTTTTAAACAAATAAACAACCCTGGTGATTACAAGAAACTTGCTATAACATTTTAATAACATTTTATATATATACACCTTATGTATAAATTTGTGATATATAATTTTTTCTTTTTGTCCATAAAATGCAAGTCACTGGGGCCAACATTCACGATTCTTTGAAATATCTTCTATTCAGTTCCACAGAAGAAAGAAAGTCATCAAGTCATACAGATTTGTAGCAACATGGGAGATGAGTACATTTTCATTTATGGATGAATGAACGTTTTAAAAGTGTGTAATTGGCAGAAATGTTGTTTATTGTCTGCTGCCTGTCACGTCACAGCTCAGATTAGCTGCTAATGTACATGTTTGTGTGGTATCATCAGTCAGTAAGCAATGTCATTTTTTCTGCTGCACCAGAGTAAATAAGCTGCCTTCAAGTGCGCCTGGGAAACTTGTATCTCAGAGTCAGGCATTCGTTATTATGATATATGTCACACATTCAAGACACATAACACAGAAGTTGCCTAAACAAAACAAAAGAATTATATTGTGAACAAGAAGCCCAAATAACTGTAACTGAATTAAAAATGATGAAAATGACAGCATGTAAAATTAAACTAACTTGCAACATCATTCCAAGTTTCCTACTCGTAAATACAATTCTGCTTGGTCACCCATTTGCTCAAAATGACGATATTTTTGACTCCACTTCAAAAGGGCATATTAGTTACATAATATTTACCATTAAGGTGACTGGACCAAAACAACATGCCCATGCCCTCCAGGTATCATCTCCTTAGCCTGCACTGCACATATTCGCCAGCTGGGATGATATCTTAATGCAATAAGCTGTCGCTCCAACAAGACACAGTCCTGGGCGCCCACCGTGCATTATGTACCCCCTTTTGCTCCGGTAAGCCACTTTGACAAAAAAAAAATGCTGGCACCCCACCAGAAGCATCTGTTCTCCATCATCCAGGGAAATAAATGTCATAATCCTTCTGGCTCCTGTCAGCTGACTCACTGGCCTGCTTGTCATTACCATACCATGTGCAGCAGGTTTTCATCTAAACACAGGAGATATACTTCAACCTACACAGCCCAGTTGTTTTACTACTGCTACAGCAGTCTGCTCAAATATATTATGTATGCTCAAGCCTTTGACCTGTATGCGTTAGCCACCATTTAAGACTGCAAAATAAACAGTACAACCTTAATTCACACTTTGAAAGTCTAAATACCAGATTAACAAGCCTTTTTAAAAAGTGAGAATACTAGGATTCCTGGCACCACTCTATGAAACGGGGGCATTTTCCAGTTTGATAAAGTGATTTAAAGAAGATTTTGTAGGATTTTAAATATCCCATCAGATAAATTTACCTATACTGTCAGATACTGGCTTGATAGTAAAATGACTGACAGTTTTAGAATGTAATTTGACATTACAAACCTTAAAGATCAAGAAATTAGAAGGTGCTTCTTAGAATTTTAATGATGCTACTTCTATAAATATCCACTTTCAATTATCATATGGCATATAATATAGCTTGGTAATTGACCAATACTAAGACTGTCCCCTACTCTAAATCATAACACAACTTAAATAAATAAAATAAAACAACAGAAAACTTATCCTTGAAGAGTTTACTTTTTGAAAAGATAATGATTTTATCTTTCAGCTTTGTACTTTTTTGTTAAATTTATAGAATTGTACATTAAAATAATGCTTTAAAAAGAGAAGAAATATAATTGTAACAGTGTAAATGCATAACCCAGGGAACATAACTTCATGTCTTTTTAATAACACGCATCTACTGAAATATAAAAGTACATACAGGGAGAACAAAGACTATATAATTACTTTTATTTCATGGATTTTATTGTCATAAAAATGTGTATATTTACTAGGTCGACTAGTAGTCGTTCATTTTAAGCATTAAGCGCAGAAGCTAATGATTATAAATGTGTCAGGGAAAAACAGTAAGGAGGCTGCATTAACATTTTAATAATTCACTGATAAACTAGGCCTAGTGCCTTCTTTGTTCTTGGTTTAAGAGATGAACTCGGCGACACTGACTCGTCATCTCTGCAGTAGTCAGTGTTGGGAAGGTTACTTTGGAAATGTAATAGGCTACAGATTACAAGTTACCCTATTTAAAATGTAATAGTAGTGTAACTTTTTCAATTACCTTGTCTGCCCTAGCTCCCCTAAACCTATTATAACATGATCTTTTGTCTGCTAAATTACTACTGTAACATTACAATAGATAATAATGATGTCCTTCATACAGTATTTTGAGTGATGACTGATGAGCAATGGGCTACTGCTGCTTAGCTAAGTAAACAAAGACAAAACTACAATAGCATATTTACAGATGGAACTGACCTGCACTTGAAACCCTGAACAGTAGGCCTAGTTTTGCTTCTCTGCTCCACCTGTGCGCTTCCACAGTCCACTCCATTCTCACTCTCGCATTGATTACTCCGATCCAAACCGTTTGGCGGAAGCGCGGAGAGTGTGCACGCCGAAGCATTGCCAGTCACGACTAACCGATTCATGATTTATTAGAGATTTAATTATCGAATGATATTGTCTTTTTGCGGCTTAATATTCACAGACACTAGTCCATATCGCGTTTTGATTCAAGTGTACTGACCTGCTTTTGATTTATTCGTCCAAAATGTGGCATCATATTCCGTCCACGTTAGGCTATAGGAATTCCGTTTTTATGACTGGATTCTACGAACCAATCTGTGTTCTCCGCATCGCGAAAATTATAGGGCCGTATGTCTCAGAGTAGTCAGTGGAATTTGGGAAAGAAATCAATTAAATCTGTATGTGGATGTGTGTAAATATTCAAATGTAATCCCCTTTGTAATCGTTAACATTTTCATAAGTAACTGTAATTTAATTACACGTTTTTTCTTAGTAACCGTAACGGATTAGTTACATTTATTTTGCTGTCTGTAAGGCAAGCATACACTTGAGTTTTGCGCTCAAGTTCACAGAAACCGAGACGGCAGAAAGCGCATCCTGTTTGCTTCCATTATTTTACAAAAGCGCGTTCGAGTCTTTACAGATTCGTAAGCTGTATTACTCTTATCTGTGTGACCAAAAATGAGGGAGTATTTCAAAAGTGAGCGAGCGTAAGTGAACGATTAGTTGACTATTAGGGGGCAGTCCTAATATTTACTGATATAGCAAGGAGACGTTAGAAACAGTGGTGAGGGGAAATTGTTACTGTATTGTACTGTACTGTATTACTGTATTTTTGTTGATATATTTAGAAAAGTGTCTATAGTAACACTTAGTAAAATATGGCATCAATTATTGTTACGGTCAATAATATGAATAATAATATAAGCAAGGATCACACATTTTTACCCTCTGGCCCTTAGAAAATACATGTTGCATCTAAACACACCAGCTTACAACAAAGGTGGAAAAAACATTCTTCATACTTCGGCAGCAGCATGGCAGCATAATTTATAGCCTCCTTCCATCTTCCAACCCTAACACTTACAAACAAAGACCCATTCCTATAGTACTCCAGCAGAGAACGCTGCTGGTGAGAGATGGTATAAGGTACAGTACAATAATTAGGTAGAATAACAGGGTTGAAAAGTCACCAGAATAATGCTGGAGTAAGAGAAATACACACTGCCTCTCCATTAAAAATATTAAACTGGATCTATGTGGGTCACAAAATAACCATTCATCCCGTTATTTGAATCTCGGCAGCTAATGGAATTTTAATCACTGCCGGCAAAACAAAACAGTGGAAAGATCTGTTTTGTTTAAATGGTTTATAGAAATGAAGATCATTGAATATAAAGAAGGCGTACACATTTCCAGATGGGATATTACGTTATTAGCTATACATACAGGGTCAAACTAATTCACAATACAGCGATTTAATCAAGTGAAGATTTTAGAGTGAAGAGCTATGAAATTTCATTGGAATTAATAATGATTAATGCCATTAATCATGATTAGGTTGGGCCATAAATGAAGCAATAATGTAAATGCACTTAAAATACATAAATGCATTATACTTACATGTATCCACGAAATCTGTTGAGGTCATTGTTGGGCTTCTCACATTCAATAACACTGTTGTATTTTAATGGGTCAAACTCACAGTCCTGCAAATGAAAAACAGATTTGGGATCTGAACATATAAATATTTTAAATTAAATTATTAATGGACATTTCACCCAAAAATGGAAAGCCTGTCACCAATCTCATGTTGCAAAATTTCAGTCTATTCCTCATCTTTTTATGATTTTGGAAGACTCTGAATATATAGGGCACAAGATTTATTAACTAATATTTTTGTATGAAGCAATAGCAGAAGGAACTTTTTCCGAGATTCACTATTTTTTGGCTACACCACTCTTTAACATTCGGTTTTTGTTGTCAAACTGTTCAGATCAACTCTCTTATTGACATCTTGAGACGCAACACATAAAGGGTGAGCAGCAGTGAGGGAAATGAATATTTGACTTTGGTGAGTGGTGTGAAATGACTAAAGTTATCTCAGTGGGCAAGCACAGACCATCTGAATACACACACTATCACATTAACTGTTCTTGACACCAGCATGCTTCTATTCAGTTCTTTACTCAACTTATGGGATTTCACAACAAACACACCACAGTCCTGAACACTCACCAGGTCGATAAAGCTGCGCACCACCTGCCTCTGCTTGAGGTTGGTTTCACCATCCAGTGTGGCCGTCTCAATGTGACACAGGCGGTCAGGGTCGCTGCTGCTGAGCAGCAGAACATCCGCCGGCAGAATCTCATTGCAGCGCAGACGAATGAAGTCTCCGACCCGCACCTCTTTCCAGTATTTCTCCACATACCGTTTCTCACTCCTACAAAGGGCACAAGAATACAAATGTAACTTACCCATAATCATGTCGCAAAGAAAAGAGGCTTCGTTACTTCACAGAAGCCATTGTGTCCTAATGCCTTCTAATATTGAATATTCAAATTATTAAATTTAATTTTAACGTTCAAGTTTAGTTGGAATTGAAAGATGGATGGAAATTTTCTAGAAATCTAGAAAACCTCAGATTCACTGATTGAGATAATACCACAGAAACAAAACAGAGTCAGACGCTGGTGAAAACATTTCGGAACTTCATCAGGACAGACTAAACAATATACATGAATCTGTTTTTCTTACCCATTGGAGAACTGTGCTCTTAAAAATAACTGTCTAGAAAATGTTCAATTTTCTCAATTTGCTTGATTTACCATAAATGTATTTTGACACATGCCTCTGCTGCTCCTGTTGTTTTCTGCATTAGTAGTGAACGGATCCGTAAGCAGTAAAAGTGAAAAAACAACAAGATCAAACAAACTCCACACAGGACTGAACAATAAACAAACCACATCTGTGCCGTGTTCAAAACTGGGAGATTAGTGTTCATGGTGCTGGCCTAACATGATGGGCAACATGACGCCTATTTCAGGAGGACAAAATAATATTACAGGGCTTTGGCAAACATGGCTGCAGGGACTCTGGCTCTCCGAGCGCCGCTGCTAAACAAACCTTCCTTCTGTTTCTTTTCCCGCCCTTCTACACATAAGAGCACTCTTTTACTGCCACGCGGGAATGTAGGGTGACCTCTTACACAAACATGGCTTCAAGAATTGTACAAAGTAGAGGAAGAACTAATTCTCCATGGTTTAAGAGGAAGGAGAAGGATTCACCTAATGGCAAAGGAGGAGAGGTGAAACGATGGCCACCAGGAGGTTTCTTTGAGTCTCTTGGCAGACAATAGCTCGCTGCAGGAATGTATTTCTGTAAGCCGGTTTCATTTTCCCAAAGTCAAAGGGTCTTTTGAATGGGTTTTGGGTTAAATGTCTGAAATAAGGTCTGTGGTTAACGCAAGCTCAAGATATTTTCAAATTTTATTCTATGAAAAAATACATCCACCTTGTGATTTTTAGAGCTTGTATTTGGCTTGAAAAATGTGGTTGCTAAAGAAAAGTGACTAAATGGGACTACAGAGGCTGTTGGGAGCATTAAACAATCACTTAACACCAGGGGTGTGAAGTAACGAATTACAAATACTCACGTTACAGTAATTAAGTAGTTTTTATCAGTAATTGCACTTTTTTTTGAGTAGTTTAAAAATTGTGTACTTTTACTGGAGTACATTTTAAGTGATGTATCGGTACTTTTACTCCGCTATTTTCCTCCGTTTGTAGTTGTTACATGCTTATTTTAATTTCATTTTTATCCATCAACCTGATTGGATAGATAGTAATAGGTCTCGTGACTTTCGTCAAATCAAATTGTGCATAGAAAACTTTAACCGGCAACTGTTTATCATGGCTGCTGGAAGCGCATTCTTCAAGCATCAAATCAGTCGCACTTTCCTCGAACTTAATATGTTAAGGTAAATTTCGGATTTCTGCTTACTAAATGATTTGTATATATGCATGCCTATCTACTGCATACAGTGTTAACTCCCGCAAGTGCCACGTTCGGTAAATTCCCGGCTCAGCAAAGAGACATGCGTGTGTGTGTGTGTTTTCCTTTGAAAAAGTTTCCCCAGAAATACTTTGCTATTTAATGCATTTTTCCTTACAAATTGTATTATCAGCATAACAATTCGAGTAAATGTGTTAAAGGTATGCCATCCTTCTAGAACAATGTGCATTTATGTTAAAAAAGTAACATAAATGATCAAGTTTAGTTATTCTTATTTCTTCATTGCAAAACGCTAAAACTGGCACCGTTTTGGAGAGAAATGGGCTCTCATTTTAACCCATATCATGGTGTGTGATGCTGAACTATGAGTTTCTAATGGTGTTTGTATTTGCACTGTTCTGCGTTTATTATGAGGGGCTAGAATCCACAGCTCAGTACTCACTACTCATGAGTACTTTAAAATAGGCTACTCTTTTACTCTTACTCAAGTAGTTTTTTGGACAAGTACTTTTACTCTACTCACACTACATTTTTTGGAAGGTAATGGTACTTTTACTTGAGTATATTTTTTCAGTACTCTTTCCACCACTGCTTAACACAAGTGAACTCATCTACTCCCTAGTTTTTTTTTTTTAATAAAGACAGTTGTCAGAGGCTAGGTGGTGACACTGAAGTCATGTGATTATGGTTAACTTGGTGTACTTCTGATGAATATAATTAGGCTTCAAAATTCATGAACGTTGTGTTCATTTGTGTAGATAACCATGATAAACAAAACGTTTAAGAATCATAAACTTTTGTTGGTCACCGAGCTTACTTTCTGCAGTAATTCAAAATCCAATGAAAAAATCCTATTAGGGTTGTTGTCAAAGGCACAAGGGTGATGCTAACTCACACAAGGGTGATATGTCCCTCACTGCTGTGCTTTTGAGAAAGTCGCATAAATGACAAAATAACAAAAACTGCCTAAACCACTCATATGTTCACCTGTTATTTTGAGGCATGTGAATTACACACTTCACCTTAAAATCAACTCTGAACCTACGTTTAACTGTACTGCTGATTACAGGCACATGAATGAGGGTCAAACAGGTCGGACAACATTGAGAGGAAGCAGGGGCAGACCAGGATGGTCATGAGGATGTTACACTGATAATGCAATTCACAATCTAGCTAGTTTTATAAATGATTCTGGTTACTGTAAAAACTGTTGAAAGTTAAGGATTTGGAGGAGGCGTCTTTGTAAATAGGGCTGAACGGTTAATTGCATTTGCGATAATATCGCGATATGAAAAAAACACGATTTTTCAATCGCAGAGACTGCGATTACACTCGGTCACGTGACACGCCAGAGGAAAGAGGCGGGGTCCACTTGAAGATCGTGTTTTTATATTTCTGCAGTCTACTTTAGTTTGTGTGATTTGTTACTGACTTTCATATTCATGTTTACATCAGGCTTATTTGTCAGTGCTTTATGTTGTCATAATTATTACATGCTTACAAGGTTGGAAGTTCAACAAATCAGTCAATATACTACTGTGATTGTAGTTGTTAAATAAAAATGTCATTCATATCAATTCATGCATCACCTAATTTCATCGTAACATATAGGCCTGGCCTACAGAAAAGAACATTTATGTTTAATCTATAGTGTGTTGGTCATACTATACAATGATTTATAGCTCATAAAGAGCTTTAAAAATAATTGCATATTAAATCGCAATCGCAATATTGGTAAAAACAAATCGCAATTAGATTATTTTCCAAAATCGTTCAGCCCTACTTGTAAACATACAACTCAGATAATGATACATGAATGGAAAAAAGAGCAGTCGGAGAGAGAGAGAGAAAATTAAGTTTAGTGAGATAATAAATGTGTAAACAAGGATGACCATGAGCACACAATTCACCAATTCAGTTTCAGGTTAGATCTTAGTTTATTCAAGGGCAGGCTTTAAGATGGTTTAGATCCTACCTGTCCGATCGCTTTCATTTTGTTCATTTAAATGGGGAGTCATCTCAATTATCACCAGTAAAATATGGAGTGCCACAAGGATCTGTCCTAGGTCCTCTGCTATTTTCGATATACATGTTGCCCCTTGGTAATATTATTTTGGTGAGTGCTCCTAAATTTTTGCTGGTGCTCCTAACTTTTTGAAGTTGGGAGCACCAGTGCTACCAAGTAAAAAAGTTAATTTCAAGCCCTGAAACTTGAATTGAATTAGTTTAAAAGTCATCAAAGCTACAGGTATATGGACTAAGAGTCACCAAACTCCTATTTTAAATTCTTTGATGTGACGTCATGAAACCTTAAGCATTCAAATAATATAGGTGTCTTGCAATCGCGTAATTTCATCAAGCGAAATACATTTGTACCAGTTACTTGCCCTTCATAAATGTAATGACAAATCTAGTTTTAAAGTCACAATAAAACAGAAGTAGCAACAGATCTTTTCTGTATTGTGATGTAGGTTCAGGAGTACGTTCAGGTTATTGAGAGAAAAAAATGTGGTGATCAGGGTGATTTTCACCAGATGGTATTTTGCTTAAATATAATGCACACAATAAAGTTAAAAAGAAACATATTAATGGATTGATCCCAGTAAGATCTGTAACATGCATTTATATGCATAATGAAATTTGTATTCTTTCTTTAACCCTTCAAGCCACATGATTTCAATACACTTGGCTGCATAGTTTAATTTGAGCATTCTGGAGAATATGGCCTTCATAGTGTCTCTGATGCCGTGAAAGGCTTTGCTTCATGTCGAGGCAGTTACATACAGCCCTGAGGATGAACTCTACTATGTGCTCTTTTAAGAGGAGAGTGTGTATGTTTCACATCTAGATCTGTGATTTTGAGTTTGAATCATTGAAGACATGGGTCTTAGTTCACATTTTGGACACAAGTGAATTAACCCTGTGAGAAAGAGAAGAGGAAAAAAGCTAAACTAAATTATGGCTGCTTTTGGCATAAAGATGAGCATGATAAGTGGAGGTTAGAGGAAAATATGAAGTTATTTATAAACCTGTAACAAAGCTACAATCTAGAACATGATATAACCTTTATACCTAATCATTTAGAGAAAAGGTCAACCAATAATAATTTTTATTAACACCAATAACTACTAAATAATGCATTTAAAAATAATGCTACAAAAATCATTAAATGTCCAGCCCCATGTCTTCAGTAACGTTCTGTGTTAATAATGAATTCATACTAATATACAAACAGTGATGTAGGGCATTGCAGCACAGCTAAATCCCCAAATAAGCATTCACCAGATGAAGGAAACACAATATATGTGCCAACAGGGTGTATTTCCTTATACGTTTTTTTTTTTTTTGCCTACTCTCACTCAAAGATAATTACCAAATGTTCTAAATATAAGAGTTTGGTTCTATGCTAAGCACAGTCATGTTGTGTCACAACAAACTCCCATGTGGACTCGAGTGATTGTTTTTATTTCATCTCTGGAGTTTGAGGTCATACTCTAGAACCCTTTGTGTGTCACCTATAGCATTACTATAAAAAAAAAAAAACACTAACATCAAGTAATTAAGATAGAAATGTGCAAGGAAACACAGTTGGGATTGGAGATGGATTGATATTCTAGCATAGTCCTAGAGAAAAGGCCACTGGAACTGAACTTTAAGGTAATTTCCTCTAGAGACACAATGTGGAAACGGTCCACCAACAAGACTTCCGAGAGAAAACAAACTGCTCAGCAGAATAAAAGCTTCTATGGGTTGGTCTCTGAAAGGCAGATCAGATTTTGGTTGATCTTTGTCTACACAATTCCTACAAATCCAAATTGTCCCATACATACAGGCCAATAATGCATCACAGCCAAAGCTGAAGATCCAATATCAAAGAAAAACAATTACTGAACAGAGTCAGACCCAAAGCAAGCCTTCGAACTAGGGCTGTGCGATATGGACAAAAAAAACCTATCGCGATTTCTTTGATCAATTTTGCGATTTCGATTCATCACGACACACACAGACATGCTTTACAGTCATAAATGCATTCAGTGTGAATTTGAAACATATTTCCAAAAGAAAACCAATTAGAGCTTTATCAAAAAGCTGTAGCATGTCTCTAGAACAGACATAAGGCAAAATAATCACTAAGTAAAGGTGTAACAAAATGTCTCTAGAATAGACATATGGCAGAAAAAAATAAAAATAAAATCCAGTGTCCAGGATTTTTTTGCCATGCATTGGTCATAGAGCTCTTTGTGGCCTTGCCTCAATTGTTGAACTAGATTTGTTGCGCCAAGTTCACACTGACTCCGTCTGCAGTGCGTATACAGTATGTGTATGCGGTGCAGAAGCACATTTAGGCGCGCTGCATTCTGATTGGTTCGGATAGCATACTGCGGGGCAGTCGGGGGCACGGAAAATCGTGCTATAAAGCGATTTAGAAATCGCGCACGCTCAAATCGCGATTTTATGATGATTTCGATTAATCGCACAGCCCTACTTCGAACCATTGACAGAAACTAGTGTGAAACTGAGTGGGACAGAGGTCTCATGGGAGCCGATGAAGAGAAGAAAATGGAAAACTGTGCTTGCCAAATTGTTGCTGTAACAAAAGCAATGATTATTTGAAATATTTGAAGTTTTCATTTTTACACAGTTTCAGTTTTTCATGTTTCAGTCAAAAATGTTCTTTAAAATGTTGTCAAGATTTCATCATATCATATTTATTAATTTTAGTCAATGCTAAAGTGTGTCAAGCTGCAGAAAGACCCCATTTTAACCAAATTTTCAAAAATGTACATATAAACATAAAAACATACATTAAAATGTCATGTAACATAGTTAACATGCATTGTTCAGAAGTAACCAATATATTACCATGTCACAATGTAAACAGATTTTTGTAAAAGCAGTGCGATATTTTTGTTGTAAGCATTTGAAAAGAGCAGCGAGAAACACAATAGAAAGTCTTCTGATCCCGCTGCTGCCCGCCGAACACAGGAAAGGAGGAGACGCACTCGCTTTCTAGCCATTTCTATTGTTTTCCTGATCCCTCTGTCTCTCTTGAAAAATTACTCGCATTATTTTACGAGTTACACTTGATAGTGCTCTCAAACACACAATAGGCCATGTCAAACTGTCGGAGAGGTAGGTTATGAAGGTTTTAGTCATTTTCATGAATAAAAAGAAAAGAAAGCAGCACTGACTCGAGATGTCCTCATCACAATGCTCACAATCGGTCTTTGCTGCAACATAAAAAACATTTTCAGGCATTTCAGCGCATCATCCACACGGTGTGTATCCTGATCTTACATAACCCTTTCTCTTGTCGTCCAACATGAGCATCTACCTCGAGGGCTGACATCTCAGAGACCCTGCAATGTTAACAAATCATCAATATGTCTCCAAGTAGTGTTTACCCTCAAGCTAAACTTCATTTGTGCAGGTCTCTCCCAAAATAGCCCTTTCTGTCCAAACAGGATGACCGTCAGAATGAAATGCACGTTCCTTCATGTGCAGAAATATTATGGCTTGGCAGACAAGGCTCTAATTTATATTTAAGATGGTGAAAATATAACATAAACACGCCAAATAGTAAGAGCAACTCATAACAAGAAGTCACAGACAGTGCCTGCATCCTCTGCGCTTCATAAATATGTCTAAGGCCAAAGGTGGAGGTTTTCCTACACACACAGACTCACACAAAATGTTCGGCATATTGATTGTACTAGCATACAATACATATCCTACCATATACAGAAGGGTTTTTGCTGACCTTGCAGGAATCATTCAGTCCAACTGTTTAAAGGGGTCATATGATGCGATTTCAAGTTTTCCTTTCTCTTTGGAGTGTTACAAGCTCTTGGTGCATAAAGAAGATTTGTAAAGTTGCAAAGACTAAAGTCTCAAATCCAAAGAGATTTTCTTTATAAAAGTTAAGAGTCAGCCACGCCTACCTAAAACGCCTCGTTCTAACACGCCCCCACATGTCTATGTCACTATGTGGAAACAGTGTTGCCAACTAATTTTCAGGGGAAGTTGCTAAAGGAAGGTTGATTTGTTGCTAAAAGTTGCTAAATGATGTTG
>NW_015649998.1:1176834-1178927 GCF_001515625.1 Sinocyclocheilus rhinocerous
GATCTGTGCTGGTCGCTGAGGAAATACTTCAACTTGGCGCTGTGAGTCGCCGGATTGGCTTTCACCGTGGACGAAGCGGAGTCCAGCCCGGGGTCGTCACATGTGGTTGCCGCAGGCATCACAATATGGTAAGGGACGTAACATTTCCATCACACGCTTGAGGAATTCGGCCAATCACAACGCACTGGATAGCTGGCCAATCAGAGCACACCTCGCTTTTTCAGACCGATGAGCTTTGTAAAAATCGACGCGTTTCAGAAAGGCGGGGCATAGAGGAGAAACAATAATGTACAGTATGTGGAAAATAATGTGTTTTTTTAACCTTAAACCGCATAAACACATTTCATTACACCAAATACACAACATAATGTTCTTTTTAGCAGCATCATATGACCCCTTTAAACAGCCTTCTGTGAGTCTCATGCTACAGTAAAATGTCAAGGCTCTCAGAAACCTTGAGCCAGAACTTATAAAAATGAGCAATCAGGGATCAGATTCAGTGACATTTGGCCTTCCTAACCAACATACTCCTTCCGAAAATGAAACCAAGGACTTTTAAGATGCTGCTGATTAGGGCTGTGCAATTAATCGAAAAACAGTTTTGATTTCGGCCTCCAACGATTATGAAAATACAACGATCGAGATAAAACGAGTATTGCGCCCCATTCCACCCCCTTTCCAGCGCTGCGCCTTCGTTCCTCCATAAAAGCTACATTTCACAGGCAAATCAGTAAAGTCATGTAACGTGACTTTTGCAAAATGGGACGTGCTTGATTTATAGAAGTATAATAAATTTATTCATGTTTTTAAAAGCGTGAAAGAGAACTTGCGCTGCTCCTCAGGAAGATAACGTTATATGCGCTCAGAGACGGAGCAGAACACAGACATGTAAAGTCATCTTTTAGCTCACTCAGCGCGCCTAAATGGTCAAATACACGCAAAAATGTGTTAGAATGCGGCGCTTAGTGATTATTTATGTATACATATATATTCGTTGGTCATGTAATAAATGAACGTAAAGAGTTGAGAATGAAAATACACATGTAACAGTAAATTGGAATCTGTGCGGCTCTTAAAGTGACAGTGGCTAATATTCCTGCGTGATCTTTTAGCTCAAGCTGCGCGCCTAAATGGTCAAATACACGCAAAAATGTGTTAGAATGCGGCGCTTAGTGATTATTTATGTATACATATATATTCGTTGGTCATGTAATAAATGAACGTAAAGAGTTGAGAATGAAAATACACATGTAACAGTAAATTGGATCCGAGCGGCTCTTAAAGTGACAAATTAAAATTGCCACTTAAAAGACAAATTCAAATTGTTACTAATAGGCTAGTTACCTAATACTCTGCTGTGGTATTGAGAATTGTGAAATTTCACTGGTCTCTACAATGTAGATGTCATAGCAACCTTATTTACAGGAAACATATATTTGATATGTATCACTATCTTTAAATAAATCACTCATATAAAGTTTTGGTCATTTGGCCCCCTCATAATCATGTTAAATAATCGTGATTACAATTTTGACCAAAATAATCGTGCAGCCCTACTGCAGATACAATATTACACCGGAACATATTGTAGATATGGCCTGTTTGCAGCCGTCTAGCTACTATCTTAGATTAATTTAAATCTACAAAACAAAGTGTCTGATTATTGGAAAAAGATAAAGAGTAGCAGATGCCTGGTCATTTGGGGTGTAACGATTCACTCGTTTTATCGATGCATCGATTACAAACCCTGACGATGCATATGCATCGATCTTAAAACATGATTTTTGAATCGTGAATCGCCGATTTCGGACAGTAATCGATTTAAAACGGGCCGATTTAAAACGGGCATGGGCCGATTAACGGTTTCAAGGTATACCGCGATTTGAAAATTTCACGGTTTCAAAACCTCTAATATTTTCCGTTATACCGTTCATGCGGTATGCGCTGTTTTTCATGTCTCCTCAAAGACTGAAAGTGTAGGAATCACTTCAGGTTGGGTGCAGTGTAGAGAGTAACACGCCCCTCCCCCTCCTGTTGGTGCGAGCGAGCGGTCAGTCACGTGTGTGTATGACGGCCGAAGGAGCTTCCTCTCC
>NW_015649998.1:1179252-1181935 GCF_001515625.1 Sinocyclocheilus rhinocerous
TAACCAAGGAAACGCTGTATCAGCGCCTCCTGCTGTCAGAGAGTGAATCTGCGTCCCATTCAGAGCTTCTGCTGTTTGTTTCGTTCAGGCATGTAGTATAATTTCACAAAGCTAGTCAGAACATTCTGTTTTTGCTTCATATTAGATTATTAAATCAAATTATGTATATGAAATTATATAAATAAATGATATGTACATGAATTATATAACTAAAATTAAATAACTGTTTAAAAAAAAAAGATGTCAGTCTTTATTGTTCTTCTTTTTAGGGCAGCAGTAGCTCTAGCAGTAAATCAACCATCCACATCAAAAGCTGCAGGACAGCCTACATTTCAGAAACAAATCAAAGAAAAATAAACAAATACTACTGTTCCAAATATTCTGTATGTTGCTCAAAATATATTGTTCAGTTTTTTTTTTTACCCAGACATTTCAAATTAACAAATATTAGAGCTGTAACAACAATACCGTAATACCGTGAAAACGTGACATTTTTGCTTAAGGTTATCATACCTTCAAAATCTCATACCGGCCCATGCCTACTTTCAAATTATATACACATTCAATTACTACAAGCACGAATTAATGGAGACCTTGAACAGTGTTCGTGCCCTCGCATCTCTCCTTCACGCGCTCCACTAACCGCCTGTGACTGTCACAGGATTGCGCTCGCGCTCAGTTCGTCTCACTGACACGTTTTGAGCAGCTGATGTGTGATCTCTCCTTAGTACTCGTGGCCAGTAATGCTAAAGTGAAGTAGTTTTACTTTTCTGTAGTTTTTCAATGGCTCTCGGCATCTTACTGCTGACATTACCTGAGCAGTCGAAGGCTGCGTTTTTATTGCATGGAAGGAGCAGAAATGTAAGTACGCACAGTTCCATTGAATTATAAATGTGTTTTAACAATGTTGTTGAACCGAATGTATGAAGGAAACTGTTAAAATAACCACAGCAAATAACAACAACCTTGAAATAAGAGCACGAGGTTTATCTGATAATCAGATGCATGAAAGTAGCGTTCGTTGCTTTAGCAAACAGACATCAGGCGCGTTTTCTTTCAGAATCATCATTTGCCAATGGAGAGGAAAAGTTAAATACCATAGCATTTTATTTTATGAAAATTAGATGAAGTTTTCGCACTGAAAGAAAATTGATCTCGCGCTCATAGAACTTAAGACTATATCTGACCAGGCTATATCTGCAGCTAATCTGAACAAAAAGCAGAATGAACTGATGAAACGTTAAGACAATAAATACAATAAATAAATAAAATTGATGAATGATGCATTGATTGACATATCATTTATTACAGAATTATTACAGTACAGAAACTACAAAGTATATTTTCTACCTTATTCTGTGCAGAAAATTGAAATAATTGTCTGTAGTATACAGGTGCATCTCAATAAATTAGAATGTCGTGGAAAAGTTCATTTATTTCAGTAATTCAACTCAAATTGTGAAACTCGTGTATTAAATAAATTCAATGCACACAGACTGAAGTAGTTTAAGTCTTTGGTTCTTTTAATTGTGATGATTTTGGCTCACATTTAACAAAAACCCACCAACTCACTATCTCAACAAATTAGAATACTCCATAAGACCAATAAAAAAAACATTTCTAGTGAATTGTTGGCCTTCTGGAAAAGTATGTTCATTTACTGTACATGTACTCAATAACTTGGTAGGGTCTCCTTCTGCTTTAATTACTGCCTCAATTCGGCGTAGCATGGAGGTGATCAGTTTGTGGCACTACTGAGGTGGTATGGAAGCCCAGGTTTCTTTGACAGTGGCCTTCAGCTCATCTGCATTTTTTGGTCTCTTGTTTCTCATTTTCCTCTTGACAATACCCCATAGATTCTCTATGGGGTTCAGGTCTGGTGAGTTTGCTGGCCAGTCAAGCACAACTACTTCAGTCTGTGTGCATTGAATTTAATACACGAATTTCACAATTTGAGTTGAATTACTGAAATAAATGAACTTTTCCACGACATTCTAATTTATTGAGATGCACCTGTACATACAATTATTGTATTTGACATTTCTGTCACTTCTGAAATGATGACTATGCCCCTGGTGTGACAAAATGTTAGCCTATGCATAATACTTTTAAAGCTCTTTTTTAAAATCTTGGCTTACATACATTTTTATGTATGCCATGTCATGCCATAGCATCATTAAACTAGCATCTAACAATGGACAGAAGTGTTTTTTTTTCTCTAACCTATGGTTCTGTAACCATAAAGGCTGCTGTGTAATTTGCCCCCTGACTAAGCATTTAAAGGATTTAGGGGAAGCACTTAAATAATCCTGTGAATGCACTTAAAGAATGCAGAATCGAATCGCTATAATTGAATCGAATCTAATTTAATTGTGAATCGAACCGAATTGAATCGTTGTAAATTTGCAAAAATCGTTCTTGAATCGAATCGAAAACCTATGAATCGTGAACCGAATCGATTCGTTGACTACCAAAAGATTCACAGCCCTATAAAAACTTAATTTACTCTATAGTGCGGAATGCCACGGAATTCGTCAATTTTGGATGAATAAATCAAAAGTAGCCACTGCCACTTGATTTGAATCGTGATATGAACTAGTGTCTGTGAATATTAAAATGCAAAAACACGGTTTAAATATGAATCCTGCATGTTCCGCTTGCCTCTGTATGTATGAATGGCGGA
>NW_015649998.1:1182484-1219924 GCF_001515625.1 Sinocyclocheilus rhinocerous
AATGAAAATTTCTTCGATGTACTGCAAAAAATCTAAATAGATTACTTTTATGCGGGCTTTTGCGGGCGGGAGCGGGACAAAACATGAATGTCGCGGGCGGGAGCGGGACCAGATAAGATATATTTTTGTGGGAGCGGGCGGGCGCGGGACAGAATCTTGCGGGAACGGGCGGGGGAGGGAGCGGGACTGAAAAATCCGTCCCGTGCAGGTCTCTAATTCACAGCCCTACTCGTCATGTAATCTTAACATGGAGGTGACCATGAAGGGAGACCATAAGCAGAAAAAAAACTTTTTCTATTGGCCACTTATGATTTCCTTATAAGTTTGAGGGTTTTGGAAATCACACTGCAAGGGAGAACTGAAACTAAAATCAAACTGACATTATAAGAAGCATACAACACACAGTATTAGGCATTACGCTTCCATTTAAGCTTTTAGATTTTATATTTTTTTAAAGAAATTTAGAAATGCTTTTTTCCAACAAGGATTCATTAAATTGATCCCGTCACAGTAAAGACTTTTACATTGTTACAAAATATTTGTTTCAAATAAATGCTATCCTTCAAATCAGCACATTATGATTTCTGAAGGATCATGTTACACTGAAGACAGGAGTAATGGCTGCTGAAAATTCAGCTTTGCCATTACAAAAATAAATTACATTTTAAAATATATTCAAATAGAAAACAGCTATTTTGAATTGTAATAATATTTCACAATATTATTGTATTTACTGAATTTTTGATCAAATAAATGTAGACTTGCTGAGTATAAGAGACAATTTAACAAAACATTAACAAATATTACAGACCTCAAACTTTAGAATGATAGTGTGTCTTTTTATTTGCCCTCTTGGTGCCTTTCTATCCGCTCCAGATCTCTCTTTCTCTTATTTCTCTCCCCAGTGTTTCACTCACCACAGGTGCGTCTCCGAGTCTGGAGTACAGCAGGTAGCTGTGGAGGTCGCCGTGCTTCATGTAGGGCAGAATGACCACAGGAGACGGATAGCCTTCACTCTCCACCGTCTGCAGACACACACCTGTCACACAACACACAAACCATCACTCTCATCCTGCCTGAACCTACCAAAACCAAACTGACACAGTTTCTTAAGAAGTATTCCGGTCTTATTGTGCAGGATTCACTAGTGTACATTATTAAAAAAAATAAAAAATCAATAAAAATGTACAGTGATCACTTTCCAGACCTCTGTACTGGCAGGGAAAAATAATATCAACCATTCAGTTTTTTCACATTTTTTGAACACAGTGTCAGTAGTGCAAGTCTAATTGCTCAATAAAGAAGATATTTCTTACTGAATATTCTATTTTACTCTGAAAATATAATCATGCTGACGTTTGTTTTGATTCTGAGCTCATTCAAGTCTGCCACAACTTCTTTCGTGTCCTTATTTCTGTAATTAAAACAGTCTCAGCTACTGAATACGATGTAGCTGAATAATTCTATGTGTAAGTATTAACATACTGTCTTGATGTGTTTTCAGAGCAACTAAGCTGAACTAATCTGACCTATAAAATGCTGAAGATTGCTGACTGCCAATAGGACCATGTGACCAGCCTCCTGTTACTGTATTTGGGAAGATGGAAGAGAAGTCCATGTTACTGTAAGTAAAACTTTCCTGTAGTTTTTTTTTTTCCAGGAGACTGAAAGAGTGATCACTCTTACCTAGAAGCCGCATGACGTTCTGATGATCGAACTCCTTCATGCACGCCGCCTCTCTCAGGAAATCTTCCATTTCAGTGCGAGTGCAGATAGCGACTGAGCAAAACACAGCAGGAGGATGAGGTTAGTCTTATGAGAATGATCACAGGTGTTTTCAGAGACGCTGCAGTCGCTTTTGACTCACTTTTCATGGTCTTCACTGCCACTTTGAGCACAGAGTCCTCCTGAGTGAGCGAGCCCTCCATGACCGAGCCGAACTCACCCACACACACACACACACACACACACACAACTCGTAGGTCAAAGACAATGAAAATCAACAACTTAGAAAGCTTGAGAAATCATTTTTAAAACAAACCATAATATTATCCACATGACTTAAAATAAATTACTTTTATAATTTCTCAGCTGTTTTGAAGTTTTTGTGCAGTCCAACATTTAATCCATGGATGAGGCAAGATGCAAGGCATGATGAAAGACAGAAGAAATTCTGCAATATCCACATTCCTTTATCATTTTATCCACTTTTACATCATTGTGCAATAACATAATACAAATAGAAAATGTTGGCCAAATATTCTCTCCTATATCAAGCTATTAAATCGCTTGGTTATTTCCATAACATCAGGTAACATGACACTTGCACCAGATGTCTGTAGTTAAGAGTGTAGTGCCTGGATGCCACGCACATGTGGAAAACATTGTTGTTTTCCACAACATCCTGTCAACCCAGAGGAGTTGCTAGAGAAAGAAAAGTGTCTGGTCACATTGTACAAATCACAATTGGAATGATTAAGACTAGGGCTGCACGATTAATCGAATGCGATTGTCATGCGCATTTTGATAGTAATGGCGGTTCTGTAATCAGCAGGAAATCATCATCACGTGCTTTCAGATGGAGCAGAATTTACTACACATAGCCGTAGTTCACTGACAAGTTACACAAAAAAAACGCAGACGATTTTATCGCAGCTTCTGTCGAATCGCGATCTCGATTCCAATTCGATTTATCGTGCAGCCCTAATTAAGACTCATTAGCACTAAATGGAAATGTGTCCTTTACAGTCCAACTGGTGACTACTAGTAATTCAAGTGTGAGTTCCCGTGACAAACTTTGCAATCATATTAAAGGTCAAATCAGGTTCAGCTGGGATAACATCATACTGCGAATTCAATCTGCTGTAATTCAGTGTGGCTTTGTCAGCAACAGGAACAGTTTTCAAAATAGAGTCATTTGCTTGAGAAAATTCAATCAAGCCCAGCCTTGAGAGCAACATTGATACAGCACAAGCTCAGATTGTGGAGTCTGAGAAACACTGTGGCTTTTGACAGAGCTGATACATGGCCTTAACATGGCTGACAGAGACGCTTTTCATCAAGAAATACAGTCCCCAGACTGACTCTCTGACTCCAAAATCAAACAAGTGGAAGCCCTCAAAAACACAGACGAGAGACAGGCTGATCTCCAAACAAGGCCATTTTTTTTACTGTCAATACAGGAGAAAGCATGACAACGTCCTTCATTTCTGTACAAAATTAAATTTCCTGACAAGTTTTATCTGCTAAAGGAGCTGTAGCTCAAGTGGTTGGAGGTGAACAACACTATGAGCACACTATGTTTATCACCAAGGACAAAACTGAACTTGAACAGCATGCAAAAAGTGTCTAACTTGATCAGAAACTAAGCTAATCTTCAGGGCTAGATAATCTGACACACTTTCACAATTAGGGGTAATGTTTTTGCCACATAACGCCAACAAAGTGAAAGGACTGAACTCCAGTCACTCAAGTTTTTAAAGTTTGAAAGGATATATCCTTGACTTAATTGACCGAATGAGCAAATTAACAAACCGTCACTCAGTGTTGTTTTAGTATTATAATTGAGATACTATTATAGATCTTATTTATATTTTGAATTAGATTTTTTTCTTTTTCCATTTTTAATGAAAATAAAACAAGTCCTTTTATCATTTTATTTACAGGATTTATTTTTAAGTTTTAGCTTACTACAAGAACCCTTCACTCAACACAACAAGAGAATAAAAGACATTATCTGAGGTGCTCAGATGCACTTAAATAACATGCCTAATAACAACAAGCCTATACTTATTTCCAAAGACAATCATGGCTGAATATTCAAGAAACTCGTTGGAATTCAGAGAAGACACATGAATGACACAGGCCTGAAATGCACAACCATATCAGCCACTCTGACAGCACTCATTTACCCAGAGTGTGAAACTTCAATCACTGTTCCTTCTCTTTTGCTTATCAGTACTATGTGCTTATGGGTGTAGTGTGGTGTGAGAGGTTTCACACAACAAAATGTACCAAAAATAAAGGCAGCACACTAATACCACAACCCAAACTCCCCAAACGGAGCCTCATATATCAGTTGCCGCCAACCTAGACCGCATTTTTGGACCCAAGGGTTTTTCATACTGCATTTAACCCTGGGCTAAACTCCCTCCCGCCTAGGTAAACGGTTTCACACTTGTAATATTCAAGGGGGTGAGCATCACTTTTAACCCTGGGTTAATTAAACCCAGCGTCAAAATTGAGTGATACATGGCCTTGATACATGATGCTGGAAAGTAATTGGAAGTTGTTTAGCAACACAAAACCAATCAGAAACTGACTCAATACTTCATTCAGTAAATATTTCATATATTTAGTATGAAGGGAAACGTTACACATGTCAAACGCGTAAAGAAGCAGATTTATGTGGCAATGGACATAAATGGACACAAATGGACAAGCAGGTATTAAGCAAGTGGTCCAGTGCTGTATTTGTCCATATTGCTAACATCCTAAATATGCAAATAAGAACGCTAAACCGGAATTTCAGAATGAAATCTCAAAACCACAGATTACCACACTGACGGGCAGTGTGAAAAAGGGAAGAAATAACCCAGGAATTACAACTTTAAAGTGCGTAAAACCTCCCAACAGGTGCCTGTTCAAAATGTTGTCGCTTAGGTAGGCAAAGCAGATATGAGACATCCTGAGACTCCTCGTTCAACAGGTAGGCAGGCCCACAGGTCCTTAGCAGCAAGACAAAATCATGTCATAGAAGTGCATTTGTGTCCATTCTCGAGGAGGAAAACTAAACAAACAGACACATGGTTTTATGGCACTTTGTACCTAGTCGGTTTTCAAGCACGTGCTTACCTGCAGTAAACGAGACAGTCCAAGTGATTTATTTCTTTATCCGAGCGGTGTCGTCTGTAATCTTCCCATAAATCCTTAATAGCGGTAACGGACAAAATAAAAACCACAGGGGCAAGAGCCAACTCTGGTTGAAAAGCATTGACCACAGGCACGAAATTCAGTAAGGCTATGAAAACAAAATACACGTTGGCAAATCGGTGAAATTGCTCGAAGAGGTTCTTCGGTAGGAAAGAAAGCAGAGTGTATTTTGTGGTTTTGATCTTATTGTTTGCATAGTGTCTGTTGGGGTTATCCCCTCCTTTGGTATGGTCATACAAAATGTTGGCGTGTACAATCCTGGTTTTGCTCTCCTTTTTGCTTTTCCTTCTTTTATGCTTTTTCACTTTGGTACTTTTCGTTTCTCCAGACTCTCCGGTCTCTCGCGCCATACTTCGCCCAAAACTTTTGTCTCTTTTCCTTGAACCAATAAAAGATGGTATCTATGTAATCATGCTGATCCTCCTTGATGACGAAGGGCCGTAAGAAAAGTTCTTCACTCTGTTTTATCGTCCTCGCCCATCGTGTCAATTCTCTCCCTCTCTTTCGTTAGAACTGAAAAGTTTTACAGCGGCATCTATTTTTTCCCCTCAGTAGCTGAAGATGCTTTAAGGCAGGGCCGAGCGATTATACATACGCGTTGTTACACATTTTAGCTGTATAAATCATTTGGAAAAACCTACAGACAAGTAGTCCTTGTTTAAAGTCCATCCATATTATTGTACACGCGGGTGTTTTACGCAGGCCGTGGTGAAAAAAAACAAGCCAATCACGGGAGGTACAAAAATAACGTCACCGCCGACGCAAATAAAGCTCCGCCCACCTACCAATGAAACATCTTAACTGGAAGTGCCACGCGTTACCATTGACAAAAAGTTCCCCTTGTAAGACCTGTAAGAATGACAGCGTCAGTCACTACTTTCATTGTACAGATAAAAAGATGCTCTCATTCGCTCAGTTAGTATCAGTTTGCCTAACAGCTCCTTTTGAATGAAGAAAACCACAATTTTATTTAGACATCTGGATAAACAGCAGAAGGGTCAGAAATGAACTGGAATCTAGATAGTCTGGCTTGAAAGATCTGACATGTAGCAGTCAGATTTCTGCATTAATTGTTGCTTAGGCAAGTGATGTTGAAATGTAGCTATTATGAAACTGAACATTAAAACAGCAACAACTTGAAACAGAGATTTGCATAAAAACTACTATGACAGGAAGACAACAGAGAGCTGTGGAACCTAACAAATATGGCAATAACAGTATCTGTGTCTACTATTATTGCCTATGTTTTATTTGTTTCGTCGTCCCTGTCGTCTGCTTGCGTTGTCATCTCTGTTTAGTTTTTTAAACGAATTCTCATCTTCCTAAAACTCTGAATATGACAAAGCTTAAATATAAAACCTAAGGACTATAGTTTTATTAAAGTTTATAGAACAAAAAGATCTAAAAGTTTGAGAAAACTCATTACTGAGAAAAAATCTAAACATTCTATTTGTTTACCTGTCCTGATATCTGTAAAATGCATTGCAGAAGGTTCACTGAGAACATTCAGTTATAAAGCATAAAATCGAGCTGAATGCACGACAGGGAAGACGACACAGATAAAACAACATAACAGCAGACAAAGACACATGTATTGTACAAAGCAGTCAAGACTTTTTTGGCACAAACTGAATGCCATCATTTTTTTGAAAAAGCCTTCCATACATGACAGAACAAGACAATATAAACAAAGAGCATACACACTGACATCGACTAATTTCTGAGATAAGGACAAATATATAGTACATAGCACACATGGAACCTCAAAAACACAGGGACCAGACAATATTAGCTGTTGTGTTCTGTTTGTGTTACTGCATAATGTCTTGTGCACTGTTACTCTTGTGCTTTTGTCATCCATTTATTTTCTAAAGAGCCATAATTGTTCAAATTAATATTTTTTCAAAGTAATTATAAGAACAAATTGGCAACATTTGTTTATGTGGTTGAAAAATGTACTTATAGAAATAAAAAGCTCAAAATAGAGAGATTTATATATAGTTTTTTATATATTGTTTACTACTGCAAATTCTTGGTTGTAGTAGAGTAGGTTTTATGATGGTTGCCTCCCCACAGGACTATTAAACAGACCACACCAAAAATGTGGATATTTCAGTACAATTAAAAATAGCACATGAACGTTTTATGACACAGTGATCACTCCAAATCTACGCCCTTGTTTGGTGGAGATTCCTGTAGCCATGAAACTATTAACAATTCATTGTGTTTATATTACCGCTACAAACAAGTTAATCAGCTTCCCTGTGACTCAGGAGCCTGCACTGAGACGAAAGCAAACGTGATGCCCAGTGCAGTTTAATAAACTCTCTGATCTGTTTATCCCTTGTTATCTTCTGATTGAATAAGACCATCTGTCTTAAGAATGCAGAAAAACAACTTTGCAATAACACTGTATGTTGAGGCCTGAATTTCAAAAAAGTTTTTTTTTTTGCACATTGCAAACTGACAGACAAACTGAGGATTATTACAGCTGTTTAATGTGAGTGGATATAAGACGGTTGCAAATGCGTAAGCACATTGGCAAAGTTTGATTACAGGAATAGGTAGGTTAATAATGGTACAAGCTCAGCACCATGAACGGGAAGAACTTTTTTCTACTGATGTACCCTTGAGCAGAGAAGGGAACAAAACAAGTTGTCTCTGTGCTCTGACATCTGTCTGCGGCATACACTGTTGAATTTCTAGTTATCTATAAAATCTAAGCGATAAATCATGAGGTAAGATCTAGTTTTAAATAGATAAACCAGTTGCTATCGCTATTGATCAGGTGGAAAAAATACATTTTGACATCAATAAAGGCAAATACATTAGTAACTGTGTGTCTCTTTGTTCTTTTATGAAAATGCTGAGCATTGTTTTTTCCCCATACTTTCTTCTATTTAATACCTGCTGGTGTAAATGAAGGATATTTCTGCAGGGATTGTGCTACATGGTGATTTATGTGTCTGCCTGCAAAGTCAGAGATTTTAAACTTCTATCTTAAGGGTATTTCAGTGTACTATGATTTGTCTTTTTAAACTCAGCTCGGGGTGTTTTATATACTCTCATGGGTGTAAATAAAAAGCAGCATTGCGTTTAGAATAACTCTGAAACTTCTTAGTTGGCTGGTAATAGACTGGATCTGGTTTTTACTTTGGACAGGCTGTTTGGAATCCAGTTCAACACCAATTCAGCTAAAGCTTGCATGGCTGGCTTTGATTAATTTAATTAACTTTGCAATGTGAATTGCTTGAATTTGTCTGAATACATACATTTTTCTTGTTTGAATAAACAAGCAAGCAGTAACATTTAATACTTCATTCACATTGCAAGAATTGCAAGGTCAGCTCCATCAGCATGATGCTTTATTCAAAACAGTCATGTGAAAATTGGCTTTGGATGGAGATTCTTTTTAGTCTATGTGAGTTTTTTTTTTTTTTTTTCTCTGAAATTAGATGAATCACGATCATCTAATTTTGGGGTCAAAACAGCACATGGCTTTCTCTCATCTGGGAATCAGGGAACTCTCATCTGGCATTGCAGTGGCTTTTTGGCAGTCAGCTCGAATGCCTGGAAACGCTCCCTTGTCTCGCTACTGTTTTTCAGGTCTGCGTTGGGTCTGTAGCAGCATGCTGCAGTGTCTCAGGACCGGCACTCTTTGACCATCCATCACGGGGAAATTGAATTGTTCCCCAATGCCAAGATGCCACAGAGTCCAATCAGCCATTATTTTTTCCCAAACCCAACAGCTGGACGCTGGTACTGCAAATCAAGGATGACAGTGGGCCGGATAGGGCCCTGATTGATCTCCTCCTGCCCCATGCGCTCAGGGCTAAATGACCCAGCACTCACAAATCTGCTGAGATCTGGAGCTTTGGATAGATGCAGCCTCCACTTTCAATAAACCTGGAGAGTGTCCATGCCTGCCGGCTGCCTTTGAAACCTGATTCAGCATTTGACACTGTTTTGCTGCTCTACATCATTGTGCTTAGCAAGTGGATTAAGTATTGTCATTTAGCAGATCGAATGCATCTTGAATTAGATGCATTAGGTGTTTTGGGGTCAATGGTGTTTTGGGGTTCTGTCTGAAGAAGCTGCCCCCTTGTGGTACAGCTGTTGTCATTTTTTACAGCCTGTTTTATACGTGCTGGTAAGTTTTGGAGATTGTGGTGTCGTCAATCGAAAACATTTGTATCACTCATCTATGATTTAATCGTTTTACACATCACCAGTGTTAACAAATTATAACATCATTCATCAATCGTATGAGCACAGGCTAATTAAAATGAAAGTCGTATAATTCATTTGAGTCATCGAATCACAGCGAATCATAACTAAATGTATCTCCATAACCATGATGACTGACTTTAAAGGTAACGTGATTTAATGGTGAAGACAAAACACAAACTTTTAAGATGATTCACATAATTAAGGCTCAATCTTATTCTTTAGGGACCAATTTAACAGTTTGGGAATCACTTGCTTTCTTTTAAGATTATCTAAGTGGAAAACAAATGTCTAGCTCTACTGCAGATGTGTTCATTCACACCCGATTTACTAAGAATACAATTTTCCTCCAAATTAACCTCCATTATATTTTGGCAATTCTCCAGGCAACCTGTCAACACATACTGTCATTCACATCTGATAATTTTTTTTCATCATAATTTGCTTTTTAATATTATAATCAGCCATTACAATGAACCAGTGAGCCATGAAACTTATGTAAGTGGTGTGAATATCTCCACATTTCACACCAGAATGCATTTGATGCTTTGCAATGTTTTTCAGGAGAGATATCAGCGAGTTATAGCTTAACTTTAATATGCTCAGAACAGAGCAAATATGATGGATATTAAGGCATTTAATATGTTTATTAAGCTATTTCTCAAGTCACAGTGGTAGTTTCAGGTTTTACTAAAGCAGAAGGAGAGCCAAATATCCCCAAAAGTATATATACTTTTGGGGATATTTGGCTCTCCTTCTGCTTTGTGAAGAGGAGCAGATGACATTGTGATGAGTCCTAAACACAAGTGCTGGCAAGACAAAGGTCCCGTCCTCTGGCACCTTATTGCGCATATAGCATGACTTCAAAAAACTTCTTTGCACATATTATTCAGCTCTATTTTGGTCTTTCGTGCAGCTCACAATCTAAGCACAAGTAATGAATCTGCAGTATAGACAGTGGTTTTCATTTTTCTTTCTTTTCTTTTCTTTTTTTTGTCCTGCATGTGAGATTTTGTCCTTTCAGCAAATAAAACAATGCGCACTCCCCTCAAACCTCTAACTACCAACTCTTTGTTAAATTAAAGGGGTAGGCTGTCCAAAAATGAAAATTCTGTCAGCGTTTACTCACCCTAGACAGACTAGACGACTACTTTAAGAGTGTTTTTTTGTCATTTTTGGAGTTTGGTCACCATTCACTTTCATTGTATAGAGCAGCTTCTTGGCTGGGGCAGGGACTCCCAGAAACTGGTTAATTGGTGCTTGGTTTTTAATGAACATTTGTCATGTGACTGATCACTCATGTGGAGAAAAAGTGGTAAAAGTAGTCTGTGACACTTTTCATATTTTTATTCACCAATGCCAGTAGAAATGTTATATTCACAGACAGCCATGATTAATTTCATTCTGCAAGTGAGTGTGTCCAATAAAATTTTCCTATCTCGGTGAGGACTTTCTGTCAACTTCTATTGTTTGCATACTGAGCTAATCACATTTTATATCCCCTAACCTTAAACCTTTACCTCACTTTTTTTTTTTAAAGACATTATTTATTATGCTTACTACTGTTTTCTTTGTGAGGACTATTGTCTGCCCTCACAAGTAGTTTTATTTATATAAAACCTTTCTGCAGCTCAAGGTCGCTTTACAAAAATACATTTCACAGATACAAGGAAAAATAGGTAGGTGATTTCAGGTTTATGGGGACATTGGTATGAGCGAAACCCTGAACCACACACACAAAAAGCAAACATTTGTCCCTTAAGAGATGATAAATGCCATTTTTATTTAGTTGACAATGAGAAAAAGAAAAAAATCTTTAAAATAGATATCTGCAACATCAAGCACATTCATTTTTCCACACTGACAACAACAGTCAACAGTTCAACATGGTTCATCATAGTCTTCTCTAGCTCAGTCTGCGCATCATGCGTGGTGCCGCAGAAGTGCTCTTTTGATAAATGATTCTACAAATTCAATACTTTTTTTTGTGTCATGAGAGCATATTTTGTTTCATTTGTCTGTGGCTGTGCTGTAATGAGTAACAGAGGGCAGGCGGTGTTGATAGTAGCACACTCACATCCCAATCACTACTGTTCTTTCACAAGCAGGGCTCTGAAACACTGGAATGCGCTTTCTGAGCCATTCTCAAGAGGATGCAGCAGTATCTGTTAAAGATGAGTTATCGGGGAGCGGTCAGGTGACAAGAACAAAAATAGCAGGAGAGAGAGACATGCTGAGGTTTGATCTAGAGAAAGAGTAAAAAACAGGTTGCCCATGATTACCCTGAAAAAAGCTTGAAATATAATAATAATAATAATAATTTTTTTCAATATATTGGATAAATTCCATGAAAAATAATGTAAAAAACTCAAGATAATGCATTTCGAGTGCATTCAAAAAAAATTTTCAAACTAAATGTTTACTTTTCATGCATTGTTTTTTCTTTTAGTCTTTTTTGTTCCTTGTTTTCTACATTTTACTTTCTAGCTTGGTGAAGAGATGTATAGCTGACTTCAGTTCTGCTGCAGTCTAGTAGAAATGACAAGTATATTATGCACACAGATATAAGGCTAGTCAGCAGAGGGAGCTAGACTCCGTCCAGTACACTCACAACACTTTCTCAATAGAGTTTGGCTGTATTCAGAACAGAATACTAGCATACTGCTTACTGCATACTGCACAGTATATATTGAATGTTGCGTATTATTTCTTCAAAATACTGTTATATGCATTATGCAACAAACATTTTAGGCAAACAATAGTTTTACATTACATTCCTTTAAAATGTTATTTTAAAAATAAATGTATTTTAAAAAAATAAAACAAAGTTTAATGTAAAGTTTGTATTTGTCATTATTTTGTTATTATTTTATTATTTTATTTTATTTAATTTCTAAACCAATTTTGAGTAAAACATTTTAAATCTTGGGAATACTAAAATGATTATTGATAATTAATTATGATAAATAATAAAAAAAGGGGAAAAAAACAGACTGTGGTGGATGTAACTTATAATTTGTACAGTATACTATAGTATATTACAGTATATTCCATGCAGATCTTTTATTGATAATTAATTATGATAAATAATAAAAAATAAATGAAAAAAAAACAGACTGTGGTGGTTGTAACTTATAGTTTATACAGTATACTATAGTATATTACAGTATATTCCATGCAGATCTTTTACTGATAATTAATTATAATAATAAAAAATAAATGAAAAAAAAAAACAGACAGTGGTGACTGTAACTTATAGTTTATACAGTATACTATAGTATATTACAGTATATTCCATGCAGATCTTTTATTGATAATTAATTATGATAAATAATAAAAAATAAGTGAAAAAAAAAACAGACTGTGGTGGATGTAACTTATAGTTTATACAGTATACTATAGTATATTACAGTATATTCCATGCAGATCTTTTATTGATAATTAATTATGATAAATAATAAAAAATAAGTGAAAAAAAAAACAGACTGTGGTGGATGTAACTTATAGTTTATACAGTATACTATAGTATATTACAGTATATTCCATGCAGATCTTTTATTGATAATTAATTATAATAATAAAAAATAAATGGAAAAAAAAAAACAGACAGTGGTGACTGTAACTTATAGTTTATACAGTATACTATAGTATATTACAATATATTCCATGCAGATCTTTTCTGTCGGATACTACACATAATGTATGTCCTCCAGGTTTTAATATGCTGTGCAGTATGCACAGTATACATACTATATACTGCATATGCTAGCATGCTGTTCCAAACAGCCCTTGCGTGTGTGCAAGAAAAAAGAAGCAAGTTAGTAGCGTACATGTGTGAGTGCTTTGAGACAGAGCCATACAACCTTAAAGTGTTAACCTCTTTAGCGAGATTCAATTCTATGTTGTCTCACTCATTCGCTGCAGACCATTTTGGTGCAGTGAGGGAAACAAGGTTATTTTGAACCCATCGGCACCATAAGTGTTACACCGTGAGGGGCATCGCATTTCAAAAACCCTGACCACACTTTCCTTTTCCTGCTTCCACAATCAACAAGCTGTTGTGGGAGTATTACCGAGACAATCAATGCTAGGTAAAAGCCAATTGTAATAGCCAGCAATGAGACAAGCTCTTATGATATTAGATTAATCTGGTGGGGAAGATCCAGGAGAAGCAGAAAGTTCACAATCGGGCGATGGTCCTGTCAGACACCTTACAACGGCTCCGAACAGTTAGATAACATCCTCCTAAATCTGGTCCTGGTTGCCTGGAGACAGGAGTATGATTTGGATGGTGTTGATATGTAAGACAAAGTGCCACTCTTTGCCTGCACGGAGAAGCTCTAATATCATCTGAGGGTGCTCGAAAATGCCCTTTAAACTAATGAAATAATAAAATTGACTAATGGCATGGGAAAATCGCACTGCTACTTCTTCCCCTCGTAAATATCAAGCATACATCTATTTTCGCTCTGATCGTAAGGAGATGGCAAACAACTCAAGCCAGCGCACAGAAGAACAAGTTAACTGACAGCAGTGCTTTAAAAGAGACAAACTACACAGCGTTATTCTGGTGCCTAACCATGTAACATTTTGTTTCAGACAATGATAAAGAGTCAAATAAAAATAAAATCATCTTTACAACGTTCTCCACCGATCAACCCACACAGCCATCTGCAGACATTTGATGGTTTCACAAGACTCACTCAGAGCATTTCGGCACCAAATGCAATTAACATCATCCAAAGTCAGTTGGAAGTAATGTCAGGAAGAGTTTTGCACTGGGGAAAAGCAGTTCATATTTTTTCATACATCACTCTGCAGGGTGCTTGCTAATGACTTTCTTGTGACCACTCTGCATCTGATCAATTGTGCTGATTTCCATTTCTAAAAAGCTGTTGATGAGATTGAGTACTATAAGCATCACTCATGATAGAGAAATGAGAAATATAATTCGATTAGACGATTGATGGGGTCCTAACCCCCCAGTACTTTAACATGCATTGGAGTAAGGAACATGAATGGGATAGCTTACCCCCCCCCCTAAAAAAATAATTTTTAGACTTTTCTAAAAAAGGATTTTTGTTCTCCTATATGCATGCCATATTTTGAAGAATTGCACTGGTTGTTTTATTCCATGCCATTACAATGAATGAGGACTGAAGCTGTTGAGGGTTTATGCGGGCCTTAAAAAAGATCTTAAAAAGTCTTAATTCCCCCTTCCACAGTTTAAGGCCTTAAAATATCTTAAATCATAGTGGAAAGTCTTAAATTCATAAAGTCATGGAATTAAATGTTGTATGCATTACAAAAAAGTGTATCTTGCTCAATATTTTCGTCTTGTTTTCCCATACAAATATCTGAACACCCTAAAAACAAGTACATTTACATGTTACATATCTTGAAAAACTGAATAAATTTAAGTGAGTTTTGCTTAAAACAAGAACTAATTTCTGAGTGGTATGAATGGGGTATGAAAACTTGTTTTCCAATTGAATTGATTATCTGAGCCCGTTGGCAGATATTTGTTCTTGTTTTAATCATAAAATCTAATTTTGATCATAAATCTTGTCATTTTAGTGAATCTTTAACATTTGCACTGGAAAACAAGATGGATATATAGATACGGATAAACTGTTTTGCAGTGATCAGAAGGCACAGTAAAGTTATTCCCATATTCTAGTGGTTGTGGGAGCAGAGCTATTCAAACCTTAAGCTATCCCCCCCCCCCTCTAAAAATGAATTTAAAAAGTAATGAAAATCTGTTGGAAGATGCATTTTCATACTTTGAAGTGTTGCTAATACAACTCATTGTGTTCCCTGGACATTTACATTAAGAAAACATATTTGACGTATTCTGTTCCTTTAATTGTGTTCCTTAGATTTTCTTTACTTGGTCTTAAAAAGGTTTTACATTTACTTTCATCAACCTGAAGAAACCCTGGAATGCAAAAGCATGATACATCTATAATATAAGTGCTTTGACTGTATTTACATTTTTATTTTCTTTGATCAAAAGAAAATAAATTACATGAGGGTGAGTAAATAATGATTGTTTTTTTGCGGGGGAACTATTTCTTTAACATCAAGCAATTTTAAATTCAATCATAAAAGCTGCTGCACTATCCCTTGACCTATGACCTTTGTGCTCTCTGTCATTAGAGGTCACTGATTTGCACTTTTCTTACTGTTCACTTGTCTCTTCTCATCTGTTCACTAGGATTTAACCATATGGTTATGTGTTAAAATGGTTACTACAATCTCTGACGTTCAGAACAGTGCATGGTAAATTGATTTTCTTCTTTTCCTTTTCTTGGTAAGGAAGGCTCTTCGGAAATGAGAATGACATAAGCCCTGTATATGACATGTGCCACCCACTGGAAGGTGTTGTGTGGAGACATTGGGTGAATGTGGTGTCTATTTTAGTCCAAACAGTGGGCGATCTTAATGTTATCAACTGCTATAGTGGCTTCCCATCTGGTCATATGTTCTAAGCATGGAACACGTCGATGTGGTTAACATGCGCTCAACGGCTTCTGACAGATGGGTACTCAGCATTCTGCAAGTCACATAGTAGCCATGCTTTTTTTTATAAAAGTTAATTGAGAATGGCTAATAGACACGAATAGTTATAGCTGACTCTTTTGGACAAAAAAAAAAAACCCACCCCGAATGTTTGACGTACAGCTAATGGAAATACATATATTTAATCTAATTCAGTGTTATTTTAGTATTATTATTATTTTTTAAGATTTATTTTTGGCAGTTTTATTTTTATTATGATAGGACAGTGTTCAGACAGGAAGTGAAGTAGGAGAGAGAGGGGGACAGGATCAGGAAAGATCTGCAAGCTAGGATTTGAACTCGGGATGCCTGAAGTGCAACAGCGCTATATGTCGGCACTCTACCCACGAGGCTATTGGAGTTGACTTTTTAGTATTATTATAGTATTTATTAGTAGTTTGAATTAGCTTTGTTTTTGTATTTTCAGTTTTCATTTAAATTTTTGTGTAAGGTTTAGTAATTTTATGTGCTTTTGTAATTTTTTACTTTTTAAAATATTTCTTTAATTTTTTATTTTAGTTTTAGTATTGTATTTCAGTTAGTTGCCAAAGCAACATTTTGCAAATGCATGTGATCGCATCTTTTTCATCCAGTATTGATTTTATTTTATTTCAGCTTTATTTCAATTACTGAAAACAATTGTAATAGTTGTAGTTAAGAGCAACAACACTGATATATTTTATCCACAGGATTTATAGGTACACTGAACAACATTTGGTATAGAAACAATTTTCACTTAGAAATTTCACAAATAATTGGCAAGTAATACAATAAATTAAACATTAAATTTGAAGTAGAAATACTGAAATAGTATCTCCCCCCCACCTGTAAAACATATTCCAATAATCATTGTTTTATTTATGACTTTGAAAAATTTGTGAGTGAACATGTATCAGCATAACTGCCAATGTAGAACATTATAAGGTAGCATTTCAGATGCCGCCTCAAGAAAGTATGCGCCTATGTAGATGATAGACAGGCAGCTCACTGTTTTGGAACAGAGCCACTGTCATATTAGAAAGCAGACTGCCACAGTACAAACTACAGAATCTCAGGTAGAGTGTGAAGTGTGAGGAAGAGTCCACTGTTGCACCCTGACATATGCGAAACCACCCACGTCGACACATCTGAACTTGCTGTCACAAAGATAGGTGCTCAAAGTCTGAGAGGCAGAGGGGCAGAGAAAGAAGGAAATAAATAACAGGTTATGGTTTCACATTGCCTGCATGGGTAAAGCGATAGCTGGGACCTACCAGAAGCGTAGGCCTACTGAACTCAGTAGAAAATGCATTGAAAAATCATTATAATCATTTTATACTGGAAATCATTATAATAATTTCCAATATAAGCTTTTATGAAGTAACATAAAAAAACTACTCACCCATTATTTGAAAAAAGACACGTCTGTCAGGCTTGAGGCAAGTTCCACACGCAGTGACAGCCGCACAAACAGCACTTAATTAAACCTGACCGAGTCCAGATTTAAGCTGTTTATATAGTCACAGTTTGGTGTGAAAGAGGCCTAAGAGAACTCCGTTTGTCCTTTTTAAAATTAAAAAATTACTGAGTGCACCTTTATGAAAACAGAAAATAAACATGAGAGACAGAGAGTAAGAGAAACCCAATCTTAGACCCCCAGAAACTGAGGAGAGTGGGCTTCAGCAGATGATTGCCTGTGTGTGGGAATCTGAGGCACCACACTGCCACAAATATTAAAACAAACGTGCTCTAACCGACCAGAGAGAACATCTTAGAAATGGGACAACAGCTCTGAGACCGATTAGCACAGCAGTTACACTCGCGCTCATGCTAATTACACTCCTACCAATAAACTCCATCCAGAGGAGGGTAATCATTCAGGAGGAGGGATGTGGTGGGTGAGGTGAGCCATGAGCAGTGGGGTTCAAATGAGCTGGTCATCAGATGACAAGAACATGTAGTTCATCAGCATTGTCTGGAACTTGGCATGTTGGTCCTGAAACTTTTCAGAATTTGGTCTCCTTTTTACTGCAAGACTTTATCGATACAGTCAGAAATGTATGTGAAGTTAGCAAACATATTGTGAGTTTGTGACCGTGCTTTACTTGCATTAGGTGTTCATTAGTCTTCAGAAACCTTTTTTGTTATGCTGGTTGAAAGTCTCATCACTTCCCGATAGCAATCATTCAGTTAAGTGGTCTAAATGTATTTATCTGTATTTATATATTCTGTGGAAGGCATAGGACCAAGAAATGTTCGTCCAATCAAAACGCTCGGTCCGAGCATTTTAATTGGCTTTCCTACCTGCCTGTCAACATAAGTATTTGCATATCTCTGCGCACCCTGTTCGCGCAGACAGGATATGACATCAGCGCGTTCATGCACGCTGTGCAGACAGAGCGAGAATGGCAGACAAACATCAACAACCCAATCTTCATTCCTGGTATTGTAGTACTTTTACTAACTGTACTATAAAGTTTTCTCACCGGTGAATGACACATGATATAGCCCAGCGGTTCCCAATTCCAGTCCTCGCGCCCGCTCTGCATATTTTTTTATGTCTCTCTTAGTTAACACATCCGATTCAGATAACCAGCTCGTTAGAAGTGAGCTACGTGCATGAACTGTGTTCCGATTGACATGCTCCCAGTCCCTACACAGTGTTCTTTGCTCCCTACTCCCTGAGCAGGGGTAATCCGTTAAAGTTTACTTCACTTCGGAACATTCATTCACCGATTTGCGCTGCGCAGCGTCTTCACACACAGACTAAACTTACTAGAGAAGTGTGAAGTGTGACATAATATACCTCTGTAAATAAATACTATTTAAATTCACGTCTTGCACACTTGAATGCCCTTTGTATGGAACATATGTGACCCTGGACCACAAAACCAGTCATAAGGGTCAATTTTTTGAAATTGAGATTTATACATCATCTGAAAGCTGAATAAATAAGCTTTCCATTGATGTATTTTGGCTATTGCTAAAAATATACTCAAGCGACTTTGTGGTTTTGTGGTCCTGGGTCACAGATACGCTCGCTTCGAACTGAAATCATGGCGGAATATCCGGTGATGTCCACTTCCCAAGGCACTTACGGTCAAATATAACAAACGTCGCACGTGATAAGAGATACATATGAAATGTGCAGAGCAGGAGGGCGTGAGGACTGGACTTGGGAACCGCTGATGTAGTCTATTGTAATGCTGTCTCTGATACTCTGGTCTGTGAGCGTAAATGCGTTCAGGGGGCGTGGCTTTGGATGGCGATTGCAGGGAGGGTGGTGCGTTATAGGGTTAGATCTCTGCCACAATTCTGTGGGCGAAAGATAATATTTTGAGTGCACAAAAGTGCATTTTGCACGTGCACGATCTGAGTTTTGTGGAGAAAATATTCGTTTCGCAAAGAAAAAAGTATTTCGAGCACACTAAAATCAATTTTGCATTTAAAATCAGTTTTTGGATGTGTGCAGACCTTCTTTTTTGCGCGTGCAAAGTTTCACTAGCTTGCCCGCCCTCAGTGCTCTCTAAATGCAGATGGCTGGCTTGTTCAACACAACCCAGCGTTACAATATGCCATAATTCCAGCCAATCAGAGACGAGGCTGCTAAATTCTGATTGGCTGCCTTGACAACCAATCACAACATTCCTTGCATTGCTGATGACAGCAAAACAGATAAAATCTCGAGATGAACTAAAAAATGAACTCCCAAAACGTACTGCCAGATTCTGGAAGATAAATTCTTCAAACAGTGGTACAAGAGGATGTGGTGCTGGTCCTTTAAGAGTCACTCTCAACTTGTCTGTCTATAAAGCCTATATAAAAATAAAATCAGTAAAAAATCATTTTGCTGTCCAATGGTTATGCATTAACTTTGCAATTTCTAGTATTGTATTAGTTTTGAATATTTCTCATGGGCATTTAATAATTTTTTACTTTCAGTCTGAGTTAAATCTCTTTTTTGGCTCATTTTATCTGTAAAAGAAAATCTGCTTAATAATTATGCACACCTGAATATAAGACATTTTTCACTTCCAGCCGTCATGAATAATTATATATAAATTATAAATGATTAAATACAAGATTAATAGTAGTTATTAAGATTGATGTCGTTTGGAATTGGTAAAATGTGCTTGGAAAAAAATATGATCAGAATATCAACTTGCATAATAATTATGCATGCACTGTAATTTTCCTCTTCTGCTGTCGAGGTAATGCAAGGAATGTTGTGATTGGTTGTCAAGGCAACCAATCAGAATTTAGCAGCCTCGTCTCTGATTGGTTGGAATTATGGCATATTGTAACGCTGGGTTGTGTTGAGCAAGCGAGCCGTTGGCATTTAGAGAGCCCTGAGGGTGGGCATCAAGGGAGCAAGCTAGTGAAACGTTGCACGCACAAAAGAGAAGGTCTGCACACATCCAAAAACTTATTTTAAATGCAAAATTGATTTTCGTGCACTCGAATCATCTGTACTTACTTTCTTCTTTGCGAGATGAACATTTTCTCCACAAAACTCAGTTCGCGCGCGCTCAAAATATGATCATTCGTGCGCAGAATTGTGGCAGAGATGTAATCCCATAGCACGTTCGCTTTCAGTGCTATCAGACTAAAGTTAGAATTTTCCAAGATCTCCTACTGCACCTTTAACATGTATTCTTATGTTATCTTTGCAGTAACAACTCCAGTACTCAAGGGGGCGGTATAGTTAATTAATTACAGTTAAATGTAATTTCAAACAATGTATTTTTATTCAAGTAGCCAGTTATCCACCTTATTTTTCAAAGCAAAAGTAAGCTATTTCCTGTGATTAATTTTGATTAATTTGCCATTATAGGTAAATAGCTAGAATGAAAACAAAGTGCATTAAACGTTAAAACATATTTGTGCTACAGACCAGTGTATAATAGTGTGACAACAAATACCAAATTGCAATATCAAGCAGCATAACAGACAATTTTTGTGCAGCTAAAATAACTAAAAGCAGCTGACACTAGAAGCACATTGAAGGTAAAAATGGCTGCATCAGTTCTTATGGTAAAAATAAGGTGGATAAACATGCCAGCTGTTTAACTAACTTTATCTAACTTGCTCAGTTTTTGTAATTGGAGTAGTTGACCTATATGAGAGAAAACACTGACTGGAGAAGAAGACAGTTAATGTTGGAGTTGGCAATTTTTGTGTCAACAATGACAATGCAATGCATGCACAGAGTTGCATTAAAAAATTGCATTTTGACACATTTTGAATGAAACAACATATGAAATCAAGCTTGCATAGGTAGAAGCACCAACATATGTGCTTAGAGTACGTATTAGGCCTATGACAACATCAAAGTTTGGGGTTTGCATAACTTTTGACCAATGAGTTTCCATGACTTGCAGCCATTCGTGACTATTTTAAAAATAATTTTTATAGAGATTGCCCTCGCAAAGAGCAATTTCTAGCTGATGAAATATCATCTGTACTTACTTTTTTCAGATGTTATTCCATAACTTTTCTTGGCCTGAAATAACCATTTTAAAATTGTATAACACTTCCAAGCTTTCCATGACAGTGAAAAATAAAAACCTTAAGTGAAATAATATTACCATTTAAATAAGTAACAATTAAATAAAATAAATGCATAGTTTGTGGCAAAATTAAGCTTAAGTCGGTAGTAGTTTAATTTAGGCTAAAGTGTTTTCCCCCCCCACTGATGTCCCAATTAGTTACTGTAAATAATGTAAAAGCTGGACTTAAAAACAACAGCAACTGTTAAGACATAATGAATAGGACACTACATATAATTCAAAGCATTAAGTGGTGTATTCAGCTGTCTTTGATATCAAAATGCCTCCACTTCAGATTAGATTGTAATATGGGAAAGGACAGCCTTACTGATGGAATTTCAGAGTCCATTAAAGCAGAACCGATGGGAGGAACGAACCAGACATTAAACGATCCGAATCCAGAATGGAGAGACCATATCAGCCACATCTGTTAAGAGCATTATTAGATTAGAACAATATGGTGGAAGAGGCATACCGGCAAAGAGCAGATCAATCAATACAGGTGATTTCTTTCCCCCCAAGCAAGTGCTCGGACATGCGGTAATACATCTGCTCTCTCTTTTCCAGCTTTCTTTCTCAGCTTCCATTCCTCCACTCACTTTCTCAGACAGATCCATCCAGCCGCTCCGCCCACCTCCGCACTTTCTCCAAGTGAGCGGGGCTGGC
Source organism: Sinocyclocheilus rhinocerous (assembly GCF_001515625.1). Lineage (NCBI taxonomy): Eukaryota > Metazoa > Chordata > Actinopteri > Cypriniformes > Cyprinidae > Sinocyclocheilus > Sinocyclocheilus rhinocerous. Next base: position 1,204,399 of record NW_015649998.1, read on the forward strand.
TCTCATATAGAGAGAAACATGAGAAGCTATCCGTGTTATCATTGCTATTGAGTGAATTTCAGCTACTGTCAGGGTAATCTAGATTGATTCGGCCCTGATTTATGGCCAGTGTTTATCAAATGCAGCCTGGAGAAATGACTATCACCACATGGATTTGTGTCTTTTAGAAGCTATGTTGAAGATTTGACTTTAACATAACCTTAAAGACACTCTTAACGCCTCTGCAGTGCTTTTTTATTGGATCATCCAAATTACTGGAATCATGTAGCACCCATAACCTCACAAAGTTACTAATGGTAGAGTGTGTTTTTATATAAACTATGGTACTTATTATTGCCATAGCACTATCATAGTACATGCCCCCCCCCAAAAAAATCGGTTAGTTTTGACCAGTTATCCCCTTCTGGGCCCAAAGAGCATCTTTCTCCGTTGGCAGCCAATCAAAAATGGTGTTTTCCGGCAAAATAAGTTTTTCTCCAAGTAACATAAATTGCCAATATTTTATCGTTAGCAGATGTATTAAAAAAAAAAAAACCTTTTACCAATGTTTTACCAGTTCCCAATTTGTTTGTTTGTTTATTTATTTATGTTTTTTTATAGAAGTTTCTTATGTTCTCCAATGCTGCATTCATTTGGAATAAATAATGGAATTAGACTTAATAATGGCAAAATAAAAGCACATGATAGATAGATAGATAGATAGATAGATGGATAGATAGATAGATAGATGGATAGATAGACAAACAAAAATAATGCATAAATGTTTAAAAATGGTTTTGCTGCTTAATATTTTTGTGGATATCATGATTTTTCAGGATCAAGATCTTCGCTCAAAAAAAGAAAAAAGAATAGTACTTATTTGAAATAGAAATCTTTTGTAACATACTGTAAATTACTTTACTGTCACTTTTTTGTTAATGCATTGGATCTTTTTTTTTAAAAGTGAATTATTTTTCTTTTTTTGTAAGTTATTTTATATTAATATATATTTTTATTTGTCCCTTTATGCCTTTGACGTCACAGTTCAGGATAGTTGCTAGTGAAGGGCTGTGCATGATGAATGGAAATGCTAATGTATATGTATCTCAAGGTGTTATAGAGCTCTTTGGGAAACACCATGGTACTTTTTAATATTTTTGGTGCTGTATAACTTAATATAATGAGATGAAAACCATAAAATACCCTAGTAGTTTTGGGTGTGAAAATCATCTAACTTCACAAGAAATTGATAATTTGAATCAATCTGTTTATGGAAACCATTGTAGAGTCTCTCGAATAGAGTATACCATAAATAAACCCCCAAAACAACATTCGTTTATATGGCAAGTGCAGGAGCTGATTTATGGGAATGAAGAGGTAGAAAGCGAGAGGGGGGAGATACAGAAAGAAAGCGAGAGGAAGTGAGGTGGGGAGTAATTTGATTGAATGTGTTATACCGGCTTGATAAAGCCAATGTCTCCCGGCAGAGGTCAACAGCTGCAAAACTGCCCTCCATGGCCTTGTGCTTCTAACCCCTCTAAAACAAGAGCAATGCTGAAGCCGGAAAGTTAAATTGGTATTTAATGAGAAAGCACATCAGCTGATCACTTCAGCCACCCAAGAGTTTATGAAGTAACCACTGGTCCGCTTAATTAAAGAACTATCAGCCCACTTAGAATTAGAAGAGTTGCAAAATTATCATAGGCTCTGGCTCGGAAACTGAAGTGCATTTTTCCAAGCCGTTCCAGAAAGTAGCAGTGGATGATATATCAGCATCAACCGAGAGAGAGAGAGAGAGAGAGAGAGAGAGAGAGGAGAGAAATGAACAGCAAAAAAATGAGCAGGGAGGGAGTGTGTTTCTGTACTCTGCAGGGTGCGCTGGAGATTGCAGTGTGTTTAGGTGACATTAGGATGGTGTTGTGTATCACAGTCAAGACGGCGGTACCAGGAGTGAGACAGTGCTGTCTAACAGTCTCTTCATCACTTCTGTGCACGGTAGTGTGGCTCACATCGCTGAGATACAATCTTGTTTCTTTAATCCATTACAGGCTCACATTACCCACACAACACAAATACATCTCAGTTTGCCATGGCCTGCTGCTTGGATACAAAAGTGCCTCATTTGATCAGCTCATTATTTTCTCCTAAGATCCCTCTCGCTCACATTTTTTTCAGCTTCCCGTGCGCCTACTAGCCCAAAACTCACACAGCACTAGAGGGACTATTATGCTTGAAGATATCTGTAGTTTGTTGGTTAAAAAAATAAAAAATAAACCTTGGATTATATACTACTTCATTAAAAAAGAAAAAAGTCAATATGTGTTTATAAAGGTTAAAGGTGAAGTGTGTATTTTTGCACCTCTAGTAGCACCAATTGGAATTGCAAAAATAATGGCCTACAGCAGTGTTGTTTCTCGTTAACTAAAGCTAAAACTATTAAAAAGGGAAGAACTAGAAACTTAGAAATGCTTCCCTGGGAATTAACTGAAATAAAATAAGTAACTAGTTACTAAAAAAAAATTATTAAAACTAATATATATATATATATATATATATATGTATACATACATACATACAATACATACAATTTTATTAAAGTCCAAACTGAATATATAAAAATAGCTAATTCAAAATATGAATTAATACTATTGTATATAATACTGGAATACTGGCCATAAAATAACTAAAATAAATAAAATACCTAATTTTAACAAATAAATAAAAATAATGACAATGAAATATGACACCGCTACATTAATAACACCAGGTTTGGCAGGAAGGTTTATTAATGAAAACATTACTTAATTTTTGCATTTTCCTCTCACCAGTGTTATTTTAGTATCATCAATATACAATCATAGTTTTTGTTAATATTTTGAGTTAAATGTTATTTTTATATTTTATGTTTTCATTTTAATTTTAGTTTCATTTAAATTTTTCAAAACATCTGTTCAAAACAGCGTTTTAGTAATTTTGTTTTTGTCATTTTTATTAGTTTTTTTTTTTAAATGTCTGTATAGTTTTAGTTATTTTAATACTTCAACTTGAACTAAAGTATTAAAATGAGAAAATTAGACATCTAGCTAAATTTGATTTTATATATATATACATTTTATTTTATTTCAAGTAAAACTTGAAAAGGTTTTAATTTTAGCTAATGATAATAACCTTGCCTCACACAAAGCTATCATATGCTTCAGAAGCATTCAAATTATATAAACTAATTTTATGGTGCTTATTTGTCCACTTTAAATTTTGGCAGGACAAATCACCATCCATGTTCATGGAAATCAAAGGCTCAGACATTCTGCATGATATTTCACTTTTTTTTGTTTTTTTTTGTTACATGTTAATGCAGAAAATTAGAATGACATTAGGTTTAGCAAAGGGTGCTAAACATTTCAAAAGAAACCTTTAAGATATTTACCTGTAACGGGCGAAACATCATCAACCACTGGACAACAAGACGGCCTGAACCTGTTCTTTCATCTCATCTCCTTGTTGTTTACCTTCCTGTTGTTAAATGTCGGCTCCTGTTCCTGTTTTAGACATAAAGTGATAACATGAAGGGTGTACATGAGTGCTGAACTGAGAGTCAGGACACTGATATGCTTCTCTTGATGGATGGCTAAATCAAAGAACAGTCTTCTCCCAAAAGGAGGAAGTGAGGAGCAAAGGCAATGATACAATATTGCTATATATTCTTCAAGGGATGGATTAGTCCATAATATTACATATAATATGATATTATAATATGATTTTATAAGTGGCTAATTGTATAGTGGCACAATCTCCCAAGCAATAATCTTTTCATAATTACATTTTTTCTCTCGCATTTATCTCACTCTAAGGTCTCATGGATGTTTTCTCTCATTACAATTAAAGCATTTACTTAATGCCGTGGAGGATTTTGTTTTTGTTTAATTAACCAAACCACCTTTGTTCTTGCTGGAGGCAAAGAGAAAATGCATATCAAACAATAAATCACGATACACCGAATGCATGTTACAGGAGTGGATGTGGGTTGACAGTTTGCGCCCCTCATTAAAATCGCTGTACTTTTAAATTATTCATACACTCCTGTTTTGTTATAACTGTTGATCCATAGCAATTGAAAATCACCAACCAGTCGGTGGATTCGCGCATGATCTGTTTATTAAAAAGGAGTTTGCTCGACTTGTGTTTCTGAAGGTATAATACAATTCCGGAGTTCCCGAAGCAGAAAACCCAAATAAATCAAATTCATTAACTCTGTAATTGATTTCATTATTTTTCATGCTCATAACAGAGAGGTGTTTTTTTTTTAAGGTTTGCAGGAAGGGATGCAGGCAGAGCGCATAAACAGTTTGGCCAGGGGGAAAGTTGTGGCTCACAGCTCACAGAAGAGCTGTGAGCCGTCGGCAACCCCTTCATCAGACCAGCAATAATGCTGCACTGGATTAGAGAGTCAAAATTCAACCAAAAATGGAAAAAGCAAGAAAAATAAGACTATAACTGCGTATTAACAGAAATTGTAGTAAAAAAACGGACTGGTCAGAACACTGTGGTGAAATAAGATTAAGGAATGTAAAAAGATAAGGTAGAGAAGGAAAGATTGATATATAAAAAAAATCTTGCTCATTTTTTTGTCTTGTTTTTTAAATAAAATATCTAAACATTCTTAAATCAAGATACATTTACATAAGGTATAAAGTCTTGTTTTCTGAGAAAGTTATTAAAATGAAGTGACTTCATGCTTAAATCAAGAACAAATATTTGCCAATGTGGTAAGAAACATAATCTCTTTTGTCTTTGAATTAAGTTTCTTTTTCTGACCTCACTGGCAGATACATGTTTTAAGTATAAACGGACTTAATTTTCATATATTTTTTTAGAAAACAAGACTTAATACTAGTGCTGGGCAACGAGTAATCGCATCCAAAATAAAAGTTGTTGTGTACATATGTGTGTGTGTGTACTGTAAATACACACACATGCATGTATATATTCAAGAAAAATGTTATGTTTATATATTAAATATATTTATATATAATATAAATTATATGACTATAAATATATACATGTAAATACATGTAAATATTTTCAAAATACATACTGTATGTGTGTGTCTTTATAGACATAATAAATATACACAGTACACACACATATTATATAAGCAAAAACTTTTATTTTGGATGCGATTAATCGCGATTAATCGTTGCTCAGCACAACTTAATATACCTTAAGTCATTTTGCATCTCAAGTAAGTATCTCGATTTAAGAATGTTTAGATATTTGTACTGGAGAACAAGACAAAAATACGGAGTAAGAAAATCTTTTTTTGTGAGAGACTGTCTATACTGACCTTTATCTGAACATTTGCAGCAGTGTGTATTGAGTGTATGTTTGTTTCCTGTTTCTGTCAATTCAGATTGTGATCAGTTGTGGAGGTGTGAGCCCAAATTCACCGACTGCAGGCCCATTCCCATGAGCACACGCTACAGATTACTAGCCACTTTTCACACAGCTCTGCTGTTCAGACAATCCCACTCTCCTGAGACACACTGAAAAACAGTGTTCCCTCTCGGCTTGCTTTTCAGTAACATTCAGTGTGTTTACTGAACTGCTGTTCTTACTGTCTAATGTCCTTAAGATGAAATTTGAAGGCTTGTTGACTTTTGAACAGCAGAACATTGACTGTGTAATTTTTTGTTATTATTTATTAATTTATTATTTATTTTTTGGTAAATGAAAAGAGTTGAGAAGAGCCATGAACATAGTCCTTCCCTAACTGCTGAAATTAAAATATGTAAAATTGAACATGAAATTTGTAATCACTTGAAATCAGGCTGGTGTGAGTATACTAAGTTTATTTCCCAAAAGTTTAATTTAATTAGGAGTAAAAACTAAATTACTGAGGAAACACATTTATATATAAAATAATTTTACTAGATACACATGATTTGAATGATTTTGAAAGTCTCTTACAAGTACTGCACTTATTTGATTAAAACTTAATGGTAAAACCACTAATCATATATTGCATTATTAATATTGTGAAATAGTATTACAATATAAAATAGATGTTTTCTATTATAGTACATTTTAAAATGCTATTTATTCCTATGATGGCAAAGTTGAATTTTCAGTCTTCATTATCCAAAGTCTTCAGTGTCATGTGATCCTTCAGAAATCATTCAAATATGCAGATTTGATGCTCAAGAAACATTTCCTATTAGTATCACCACAGTTTTAAAATGGTTGTGCTGCTTAATATTTTTGTGGAACCGATGATCATTTGGTGATCATCTGGGATTTTGACAGACAATTTGAGGGTTCTTGGTATGGAAGACTGGTTTTAAACAAAGAAAAAGGATTAGAGCAGAGGCCTTTTGTTGGTGTTTAATAGCAGCCCTGGAGCACAATATCAAAAAGTGCAATATGCAATAGCTGCAACTGCCTGGGCAGCAATGGTAATTCAATAACAAATGCTTTTGAAACAATGATAAACCCATGCCACTGTGTTGATTTTGTCTGAATTCATTGAAAAGAAGGCTTTGCTGTCGTACTGCTTTACTGGCTGCAGGCTGCAACTTTAAACGCTGGCCTGATGAGCGTGACGGTATCAGATAATAGTATCCACCAAGAATGGATTACACGGCATAAAAGGTTTCCTTAACCGTTTAAAATGAGCATACAATGCAATTTTATTTCAACTAGCAGTCCTGAACATCGTAATGGAGCTTTCAGTTCTCTGGTATGTCTGAATGCTTTGGTTTGCATGCTACAAAATCAACCCTCTACACAAGTGGATTCTAACAAAAGATGTATTATTCTTGCTTTAGGTGCTTCAATGCATGAACCACAGCAGAAATCCAAGGAGATCTAAAAAGTTGCTGATATGGGAAATATACTCTTAACTTATAGTGTACACACAGAACAATGTAACCATATTCAGATGTCAGGTTGTGCATGTTTTTGCGTGCTGCGCTGGCTCTCCAGAGCATTTATTTACTTCAGAAGCGTAGAAAAACCTGCCATTGCCATATATTTGCCAGAGAGAAAAACACTAATTTAAAGTGATAGTTCACCCAAAAATCCAAATTCTGTCATCATTCACTCACCCTCAAGTTGTTTCAAATATGTATGATTTTCTCTCTTCTGTTGAGCACAAAAGAAGATATTTTGACGTATGTTGGTAACTAAACAGTTGACGGTAGCCATTGACATCCATTGTATGGGAGAAAAAAATACAGTGGAAGTCAATGGCTACCGTCAACTGTACAGGTTTGGATCAAGACCGAATTTTTATTTTTGGGTGAAGTTTACTCATTTGAAATGATTGATTTGATTGTGGAGCACAAGGAAAAAAAGCAAATTAGGTAACCCAAATGAATCAGAGCAATCAGCAAGATTTTCATAGAATTTAAAAGACACCCCTGACATAATGAGATTGACTAATTATCTGAGCTAGGTATTAATATAGACCAATCAATTAAAACAGATCAAAAAGCTCTTCAGGTAGAAAGCTTTACGATGACCTAAATGAAAACACTAAAATGAGTAGGAAGGAGTGCTGCAGAAATGAATATTATGAAAAGTAATCAATTGAACTGTTTTTCCAACTGCTGCTGATTGATTATTGATTGGGATCAACCAGAGAGGCTGCAAATGACCTAAATGAAAACACTAAAATGAGTAGGAAGGAGTGCTGCAGAAATGAATATACATATATTATGAAAAGTAATCAATTGAACTGTTTTTCCAACTGCTGCTGATTGATTATTGATTGGGATCAACCAGAGAGGCTGCAGTGACTGTGAGATGTTGTTCTACCTACTGAGGGATGTTTGCTGTGATGAATTGTGGGTAAATATTTAGGATCACCCTTACTTTGGGTGTCCCTACTCTGTTTCTTTCTACTCTTTTTTTTTTTTTTTTTACACTTTCTCTCTGTCTTTACACTCCTACACTGAATGATAAATGGTCACTTCCATGCTCCCACCTGGCATTCAGTTATGCCATTATTGATCTTTTAAAGAGCCAGTCAAATGCTCCATTGATAAGCTGGCTGGACTTTAGATAAAGGTTCTCTAAAACTTTACTAGAACTTAATCAGTGTTGGGGAAAGCATTATTTGAATATTTTTAATTGAAATATTTAACATTGTTACTTATCATAAAAGGGATCTATTTTATATTAATACTTATTACATACTAAGACACTTTTGCATTACATTTTCTCTGATACTCTCTCCTCCAATGTGGAAGCACTATGCTTGGTTTTCAGCCATTTTTCAGACTGAAAGTGCTATATTTATTTATTAAAGTTTTGCTTTGGACAAGTGTTTATTCTCCTGATCATATCTACCACAGCTGAGGTAACGCCCAAATTCTGCTATTTTGTCGATTACATATAACAAATACACAGGATTCCAGTGAAACCTCAGATTTATTTATGGTGCTGCGTTTTCTAAAACATAAATCTTTACCTGCGCTGAGAGGATATAATGAAGAGAACATAATGCTCACACCTCCTTCACTTTAAATATATACCAAACCGTTGATGGTAGCCATTGACATTCCACTGAATTTTTTTCCCCATATACAACTGAATGGTCAATGGCTACCATTAACTGTTTGGTTACCAACATTCTTTAGGCTTTTTGCTAATATTGTGTGTGTTAAGTGGCTCAAATGCATATACTGTAAGCACACTTACACAAATAACCTACATATGAAAAACCAAGCAGGAAAGTATTGATTTCTCACCATAATGCCAAAGCAGCAACATGAAACTTGAGGGACTGATTCAAGGAATCCCCCAGTTTCACAGCACATACCCTTAAAGTAGTGATCGATCATCGATCTGCACATATCAATGCTAGCTCACCTAAGGTTTGACCATCATGCTTTTCACAAACGCCAGGTTCTCTCAGTCAGGACTTGATCAGGGGTTCTCTCATGACACATACAGTTCAACATCCAGTAGAATGTACAGAAGAAAATGTCTCATCCTGACCTACTTTTGAGGATGAGTTCCTCTTAATGTGGCACTATAGACTTTTTAAAATAGTTTTTTTTTATGATTTATTTGATCATTATTTTATTATTAAATAAAATCTGAGCTGTTTATGTCTGTATATTGTCGTTAACCCCTGCACTTTCATGGCATTCTTAGGATCTCTGTTTTACACACTTTTTATCTCATATTTTGTCAATTACTTGTTTTGTTTTATTTTGGTACGGTCCATTATTCTATCATCTATTTTTTTTTGTCTCTGAGACCAATGTAGTCTAATCCTGGATGAAATGAAGCAGTTAGAGGTAATTTACATTGAAATATCTGTTACGGTCCAGAACATAACCTGGGTAGAAATCAGCACAAAATACTTCAGAAACAAGATGCTGAGGTCTGAGGTAGGATATTGGGCTATTCTAGTCTCAAAAACGTTCAGTCCATCACGCAACATCATGTGGAGGCTGACTGAAAGCAAGATTGGGCCTGAAACCAAACGCAGTGTTTTTTCCTTCATTTCTTTGAAAATAAAAGCTGCATCAAAAGCACATTGGAGTAAAAAATCTATTCCCTGTGTCACAAAGAGAGACTTTAATGAGCTGGCCGACTGCTCGCTCACTCTCTCTCTCTCTCTCTCTCTCTCTCTCTCTCACACACACACACACACACACACACACTCACACAGCCACTCTTGAACTGAGATAAACTGTGTCAATCTGGCACAAGAAATCACAGGGAATTTATTCTGTGCCGATTTTTGAAGTTGTGCATCTGTATTTCATATGCACGCCATGGATTCCATTCTGAATACCAGTTGCAGCTCTCTTAAGACTCAGAACACCATAAACCTGTTCCAAAACCTAGTGACCATTCTGTCATGGAACCTCACAAGTGACCAATTTTTGTGCGCTCTATATAGGCAGCATCACCACGCACCACACAGCGCTCTGAATTGGGAAACATGATTTACAATGAATTCAAATACTATTTGATATTAGCATGTTACTAATCAAGTCTAATGATATCATAATACCATATATTTATTTATGTTTTTTTTTAAATATGCCTCTTATGCTTGCCAAGGCTACATTTATTTAATGAAAAAAGATACAAATATTATATATAATTTTTAACAGTAATATTGTGAAATAATATTACAATTTTAAATAACTGTATCCTATTTTAATATATGTTAAAATGTAATTAATTCCATGGATGGTATGCTGAATTTTGAGCAGCCATTACTCCAGTCTTCAATGTCACATGATCCTTCAGAAATCATTCTAATATACTGATTTAGTGCTCAAGAAACATTTCTTCTTATTATCAATGTTGAAAACAGTTGTGCTGCTTAATATTCATTCTTTGATGAATAGAACATTATAAATATATTTACTGTCACTTTTGATCAATTTAATGCATCCTTGCTAAATAAGTAAAGTATATGTAGAATCATCCACACCAAATAAAAATAGGAGTGTAGCATTGTTTTATGGTACACAATTGGCTGCTTATTGGCTGTGCGCAGTTATAATGAGGATGGATGGCAGTGCTGAGAGAAGCATTTTGTTCTTACTCAGTGTCTGTAACTAATGATTAAAAAATACCTTTGCTGATCTTAGGTCAGCAGATGGATGCTACAGGGTGACAAAGGCAATAAATCAGAGTCTGTCATGTATTTATCAGATTAATGATCCATTTGATTCCTCCATCTGTAAAAAGGGAGGGCTTGTTCAACTTGTAACCCTGTAACACTCTTTCACCCTACATAAATACACTGGTGGCCAAAAGTTTGGAATAATATTGATTTTTAAATGTTTTTGGAAGAAGTCTCTAATGCTCACTTAGACTGCATTTACAGTATTTGATCAAAAATAGAGTAAGTTTCACACTGTACGTTTATAAACCCCAGATTACCATTAGTTGTGTTTGGTTTGAAGTGGCACTGTGCAGACCAATCAGTTTATGACATCAATGTATAATAATAATAATAATTAGTGCTGCCAGTTTTACAACATTAATATTGTAACTTATTTGTCACAATTGAACTTTTAATTTAGTGCAATATTTTGTTGTTGCAACATTTTAGTGCAGTTTTAACAACTGCAATTGGATTTATATTGTATACCTAAGTTCACTGTTATCCCACCAGTCACTATTGTGACCATCAAGATGTTTACTCATTCTATGACCACACTCAATAAAACTGAATATATGTGTATTCATATATTAATACTGAACAGCTCAAAGATAATGTGTACCAAAAATCTTTGTCATATCTTTATGTTAACATACTTCACTAGCCTTTTGTTTTGGAGCTTTGAGGCAGTCATCATCTTCTCATGGTGCAAACAGGAAATAAACTGCTCTGGTCATGTGACAATTTGCACTAACCATGTGAAACTGCACATATTTAATTGAGACCCTTTATTTTTTTCCATATTTGCAGGAAGTGCACTAAAACATTAGTCAGTAAGGTTTTTAGAGCTTTATAAATGAAAACTTTTTTTCACAGTCACTGTTGTGACCTGTGGGATTAAATGTGTTAATAGAGTATCATATAAACTGCTGTTCAAAAGTTTGGGGTTAGTAAGATTTAAAATAATAATAATAATACTTTATCCTTTTTTATACTTTACATTTAACCAAGCTTTTTTCTCTTAGAAAGCAACGAGTTTAAATGGAGAACAATGGAGACTTTTGTCCAATTTGTCTTTTGAAAAACTAAATTTTTTTTTTATTAAGTTCTTACATTCTTATCAAAAGTCAGATTTTAACAGAGGTTTCAACATGTTTAGACATAAATGAGATAACCGTTAAGCCTCCCAAGCCAACTTCTGAGGAATAACAATTTCCTCTGAGATGATGCCATGGTACGTTGATAAATTTTTTGTTAGTGATTACAACAGATTTTTGCATCTGTCTGAGCAGAGAAACCGTCAGAACTCCCTCAAACATGTAGCTCAGAACCTGTTATTCTAATACCTCTCCAACAAATCTCCTCCCGCTCTGCCTGGAAATGCTCGCTAACATTCGAGCTAAAATGTACAGAACACTGTTGAAGGCACACCATACACAGCATTTGCCTCTCTTCAGTTTGAAAGTACTTTGAGTTGGCATGTGTTACGGTATAATGCTCTTGTCGTTGTTTAGTGTGATTTGAATTGGAGGCTCAAGGTCTGTGTATTGTGTGGCGATGCACAGAAACACAATGACTGGTCATGTATAAGCGTTCCCTATTATACTGAGGGGTTTGTGGGAATCACGCCAGGCTTTCCAGGACAATAATACTATGATAAAACAGAACATTTAGAGATATTGGAGTCCACCCGTCGTTACAAGAGAGGTCAGATGAATGTGGTTGTAATGGAGCTGGAAGTTTCAACATCATTTTGCCCTTTATTCTTTGCTTGCAGTTGTACTGTATATGTGTGTATTTTATATATATATATTTACTCACCCTCTTGTCTTTCCAAACTCGTATTGTTTTCTTTCATCTGTGAAATACAAATGGAGATATCAGCAGAATGTTCAAGCAGCAAAAGTGAATGGTGATTTTAATATTTTATGCTCTGAAAAAAAAGGCACTACACAAAGTATAATGTGGTCCATTTTCATCATTCACTACACTGAAAAAAAGGTAACTGGTTTTATTCATGTCAATAATTTTATTTAACATCAGTGAATCAAACTGTACACATCAATTACCAACAAAAATATATATTTTAAATAAATTCAAAAGTTAATTAATGAACTAATTTCAGGGTTTTAATTTGTTGACATTGACAGCTCTAATATAAAGAGAACAAGGTCTCCATTATTTTTTATTTATAGTGACAATGATGCATTTACATTGTTGCATACAATTCACAATATATATTTTTACAGTGGAGTATGTTTTTTCATAAATGCAGAATATCAGAGGTACAGTGGCTGTGCATAAAGTACAAACTCTTAATACATCATGTAAATAATAATATTAAATTGTTCAATATTTGTTCAGGATTGTTTGTATGAAATATGTTCATCTTGTAATCTTGACTGACAGTTCAGTTTGTTTGTCAATACATGTTTGATTGACAGTTCAATATTCATGCTGTTTGGGGATACAAACAGTTCCTGAATCTGCTTGTGTCGGTTGTTATCCTGTAGAAATTTCCTCCAGGCCACAGAGATGAGAACAGACTGTAATCAAGGTGACTGACACCCTGAACGATGGTGCAGGCCTTGCTGTAATAGCAGCCGTAGTAGATGCTCCCTCTACCCTCTGCTCTGAAAACCTTGCAATACAATGGTAAAAGTTCATACATTTACTCTCGAATTTACTCATGTAGCACTCAGGCCACATTGCATTAGAAACCGCAGTGTTATATACTTCACATTTCCATAATACAGTTGTCTTGATCTTTAGACTTTGTATTGAACAGAAAATAAATATATTCATACTAGATTTAATATAACATAAGCTTAAAGGAATAATCTGGGTTTAATACCAACTCAGTCGACAGCATTTGTAGCATAATACTGATTACAACAAAAAATAACAGCAACTCATTCACCTTTTATTTAAAAAAAAAAATCAATGTTATAGTGAGGACATTTGAAATGATCATTATTTGAAATAAAATAAACATCAAATCAAATATATATATTTTAAAAAAGAGTAGTTTCCAAGGCAAAATGTCTCATTTTCCTTTAGTTTAAGCTACACTAAAATAGCTAAAACTAAAACGTAATAAAAAACTATATAGATATATTTAAAATTTTTTAAAAAGGACAAAGACTTACAACAAATTAAAACTTTAAAATTAAAATGAAAACAGAAAAATATATAAATAAAATATAATTGAAAGTAAAGTTTAAAATAAAACTGAAAGGGACAATAGCAAATTAATATTTGTGGTAATCAGTATTATCTCACATATGCTGAACTTAATTTGTACTGAACTACTGATAATTTCTTGAAGTGAAAACCTTATTTGTAGTATCGCAGGTGAGCCCGGTCTCATGAAAATGCGTATAAATAGTACGCCAAATAAAAACAGAAAATCATTGTATTGATACGCAAAAATTGACTTTGGCGTGCATACGCACGTGTTTGGCGTGCATATAATACGCAGTTTTTGCGTGCATATGATACGAAATTTGTTGCCGTGCATTTATTACGCAGTTTTTGCATACATATGATCAGTGTTGGGGGTAACGGAATACAAGTAACGCGAGTTACGTAATCAGATTACTTTTTTACAAGTAACTAGTAAAGTACCGCATTACTTTTTAAATTTACAAGAAAATATCTGAGTTACTTTTTAAAAAAAGTAACGCCAGTTACTTTGTTTTCCCATGTATTGACTGACAAGTCTCCTGTCCCCATATTGGGAGAAATGTGTGCAGAGGTGCAGAGGAGTTGTGTGCGCAGTGTGAACATGATGTTACTGTAGTTCTAGACTAAATGTAGTTCTAGACTAAATGTGAATGTGCATTAATTCATCCCACTCGCAAAAAAAAACACATTTAGTATTCATCAAAATGAATTAAAACAGTGAAATGCAAACTCAGAATATGAGGCAAACCTGCAATAATTAAATATGTTAAATAACACAAATGTATCTAATCCCATTTTATTAACCAATATCTTTGCTGCTGACCTTTGATGATCCAGTTCAACCATACTAATAAGCAAAAATGACTTTAGAGAAACTAACAACTGTGCTTCATCGTTTTTTTATTGCTGAAGAGTGTTTATTCTCCTGCGTTCTACTGTACAGACGTGAATTTACTTTTCCTTCAGCCTGAGGTTTATTCATTACACTTTTTGGTGTGAAAGGGCTTTTATATTTGCTATAAATAGAACTTCTTATATTAAAAACAATCAAGTCCTGCTTATATTTAAAAAGTAACGCGAAAGTAACGCAAAAGTAATATAACGCATTACTTTCCATAAAAAGTAACTAAGTAACGTAATTAGTTACTTTTTTAGGGAGTAACGCAATATTGTAATGCATTACTTTTAAAAGTAACTTTCCCCAACACTGGTCCTAGCCTTTTAATACTTTCAGTAAGCCAATCAAGTCTGTCACATTGCTAAACCAGCAAATAAACTGTCACAAAAGCAGCAATAAAATTAATTCTAACTGTTATGAAGTGTACAATAGGCTTATCAGTAACAATCCAGATTACTTGCAGATACTGTACTATAGCCTATGTGTGTGGTTCTAAAAAAAAAACAACACAGAGCTACTTAGTATTTTTATGTTTATATGTTTACTTAAATGTTATGAAGTGCTTTAACAAATTACCTCATCATTTCACAGATAAATTGCTTTAACCCTCATATGGTCTATGGCAGTGGTCGCCAACCCGTCGATCGCGATCGACTGGTAGATCTTTATCACTGTCCCAGTAGATCCCGAAAAAAAAAAGTAAAATAAGTACAAAAATGCATTACATTTATGGGGTTATATTAATGTATCACTGAAGGGAACTGTCTCGAGAAAAGTTTCGATGGCAATGGCATTTTCTTCTCCGTATAAAGCGCAGCTCTGCTTTG